>NW_022436954.1:10666795-11006882 GCF_009761245.1 Sapajus apella | reverse complement strand
GACTGTTTCTTTTGCTGTGCAGAAGCTGTGGAGTTTGATTAGGTCTCATTTGTCTATTTTGGCTTTTGTTGTCAATGCTTTTGGTGTTTTGGTCATGAAGTCCTTACCTACACCTATGTCCTGAACAGTTTTGCCTAGATTTTCTTCTAGGGTTTTTATGGCGTTAGGTCTTATGTTTAAGTCTTTAATCCATCTGGAGTTAATTTTAGTGTAAGGTGTCAGGAAGGGGTCCAGCTTCTGCTTTCTGCACATGGCTAGCCAGTTTTCCCAACACCATTTATTAAACAGGGAATCCTTTCCCCATTGCTTGTTTTTGTCTGGTTTGTCAAAGATCAGATGGTTGTAGATATGTTGCGTTGCACCTAAACATGCTCTTACCATACAATGTAGGAATCATACTTACCCAAATGAATTGAAAACTTATGTCCACATATAACCAGCACACAGATATTTATAGCAACGCTACTCCTAATTGCTAATGTTTGAAAGCAATCAAGATGTCCTTCAGTAGGTGAATGCATAAACAAACTGGTACCTCTCAACAATGAAATATTACTCAGCACTAAAAATAAATGAGCTATCAAGCCATAAGAAAAGATGGAGGAAAAGTCAATGCAAGTTATTAGGTGAAAGAGCAATCTTAAAAAACTACCTACTTTAAAATTTTAACTTTATGACTTTCTGGAAAAGGCAAACCATGAAGAAAATAGAAGATTGGTGGTTGCCAGGGACTGGTGGGAGGAAAGGATGAATAGGCAGGACACAGAGAATGTTTAGGGTAGTAAAACTACTTTGTATGGTACTATAAAGGTAGATATATATCACTATACTCTTGTTAAAACCCATAGAACACACAACACAGAGAATGAACCCCATTGTGATTCATGTACTTTGAGGAATGATGTGTCAGAGTAGGTTCTTCAATTGGAACAAATGTACCACTCCAGTGGGTGAAGCTGATAATTAAAAAGCTATGTATGTGTGAGGGCAAGGGGCATATGGAATATACCTATACTTTGCTCTCAATTATTTTTTAAGACTAAAACTCCTCTAAAACATACAGTTGTGTTTTTTTGTTTTTTGTTTTTTTGTTTGTTTGTTTGTTTGTTTTGTTTTTGAGACAGAGACTCTGTTGCCCAGGCTGGAGTGCAGTGGTGTGATCTTGGCTCACTGAAACCTCCGCCTACTGGGTTCAAGTGATTCTTCTGCCTCAGCCTCCCAAGTAGCTAGGACTAGGTTTGCACCACCATACCTGGCTAACTTTTGCATTTTTAGTAGAGATGGGGTGTCACTATATTGGCCAGGCTGGTCTCAAACTCCTGATGTCATGATTCGCCCACCTCCGCCTCCCAAAGTGGTGGGATTACAGGCATGAGCCACCTCGCCCATCCCAGCATGTTTTTAAATGATTATTCATACATTAAAAAATTGAACCTAGTATGTTCCAACATAAATAACATATTTTATGAGAAATAACTATATTCCAACCACCCCCCCCCAAAAAAAAATAATGAATAAGGCAAAAAAAAGAAGGAATCCAAGAATGCACAATGACATTTTTCCATTGGTTTGAAGCTTGGGCTAGTGATAAATATATATTTAATGTTCTTTCACCTGCCTTAACCTGTCATTCTTTTAATCCTACATTGTTTTAAACACATTCACCTGAGACTCCAGATGGACAGGCTCAGAGAATAGAAGATTTTTCATCCTCTGAGCAGTGGGCTAAGAAAAGGTACCAGAAAGAAAGAGTAGCAATATGCATCTATCAGCTATCTGGAATGCCTGTGGAGGGGACATCAGCTAAGGCACAGGTGGCCTTTTCTTTTGCTGTTCTTCTATGCTGAATTTAAATATTATTCTCATGGCTGACCTGCAACCCTAGAATAGATATGAATTCAATATATTTTAAATATAACTAATTTGGAAGCATGATGTGATAGAGTATTATATAGCTTTTCAAATAAAGTGCCTGAAATTAAGATGCTGCTAGGGCTGGTTGATATATTATGAGGCGAGAGGGACTGTGTATTTGGCATTAGACCTGATTAAACATGAATTTACAACACTACTGGTCTTATTCCAGATTTGCAAATGACTTACCCCAAGGACTTTGGGCTCCCCCTTCAAGAACTTCTCTTGCAACCTTTTCCACAGATGTGAATGTAAGACAACCATGTTTCCGAGCTGGGGCACACCAGGGCCAGCCCCTGACATGGCCTGTTCCATTCCTTGCATGGTTGTTCTGGCAGCAGAAAACATGCTACAGTAAGAAATGTAATTTAGTATGATATCCTGGAAACGACAAAAGAAAGACATGACACTTTGGGGCTGATTACTCCCTAAGGACAAAATCTGGTTTACCTTCACCTCCTATATTATAACTGTTAGAGCTAGGGAAGTAGAAGAGGCAACACCTTAAGGGGAAAGAGAAATTTAAATCTTATATGATATCAAGATGCCAGAAGAGAGCACATGTTGACAGAAGTGAGGTAAACTAGAGAAATTTCTTCGACTTCAAATCTCAAGTCTGTTCAGATTTTATTTCTATCCCTTTTAATGCCTAGTCCCTTGATTAGAGACACTTCCTCACGAGGGGTTACTTTTATAATATTAATAAGCTACACAAATTCATCTGCCTTCCAATTTATTGTATAGCATTGTATAGTTCCTCCTTTTATAACCAGAGCATAGTTAAATTCTCAGGACTGAAAATCCTCCCATGTAACCTTATATTTTGTCCCACAAACTCTGAACTTTGGGAATGAAACTTATGGCTCTGAGTCATATTCTTGGCACCACAAATTTAAATCTCTTGTCCTATTACAGCGCTTTAAATCTTAACTTGCTGGTGCATAGCAAGGATACATAGTCATTTTTTGAGATTCTAAGCACAAACATATTACTCTTATGCCTCTTTCTCTCCTCAGTATAATGACTACAACCAAGTAATGTGCAGATAGGCTAAAGCCACATGGGAACTTTAATTTATTGTATTTCAATTTATATTTAGATGTTTCATGGTCCACTTCCATAAACTTTTAGGGATATGAAGCTTGCTAATATCCTTCAAAAGCAATTAGTCTCTGAATAAGTCTTATATTGGAGTCCATAAAGAAAGAAGCAGATATCCTTGATATAAGCCTCCAAGAAGTCCCACAGATTAGGAACATCTGGATATATATCAAATATACAATATGTAAAAAGTGTGGATAATATGTAAAAAGGTATGGAAAATGAAAACGAAATCACAAAAATGAAAAGTCAAAGATAAAGTGTAAAAAGTGACAACATATTTGCAACATGGTCTCAAACTAATTTTAAATATAAAATAATGTTCACTGAAAAAATTAGCCAATGTGTTAAATAACAAGTAACAGGTGAAAATAGAATTAGTCAACTGGAAAAAAAACTGAAGAAATCACCCCAAGATTTGAAAGGTCTAGATTAGAATTCTAGAAAATGTCAGCAAGATGGCCAACTAGAAGTTACTAACCCTCATCACCATCAAAACACACACACACACACACACACACACACACACACACACACACATCCAAAATGAATAAACAACTACATTCCAACCAAAATAAATAAAGAAGAGCACCAGAAAACAGCAAAGGAGTAGCAGAAATCTTGTAGAGCATAGAAACCCAGGATGGCTGCATGAAGAAGGAGAGAAAGCATCTTTCTTCCACCACCCCTGACCCCAGTTAGAACCAGCTCTGAGTTAGGAGGCCTTCTTCCAGCAGGGAAAAGGTAAGTGTGAGCACCCCAGCAGCTCCCATCATCACCATGGACACCTGCAGTCTTACTACCGGAGACACTCAGAGTCTTCACAGGCTCTGTGGTCAGCTGACAGAGCTACCTGAAGTCTACAGGTCTATTCTATGCCAGAGGAGGTGCTGACACTGTGCCCTGACCTCCATGGCCTGAGCTGTTACTGTGCTGCCACTTCTTGGAACCAAATCTCTGCTAGAGTGTATTCTGCTCCAGGAGTGAGTAGCCATTACACCCCTCCATCCCTGAGGCTTACCCACCACTGCACCACACACAGTTGGTAGCCATACCTGAATCAAGCTGCTACCATCTACTGTTCTCCCTGAGGCCAGGCTGCCATGGAGCTGCTCCTTGCCCCATCTGAGTCACTGGTGCATCCTGCCCCTCCAAACTCAAGTTGAAACTATGCCCCACTCTCTGGGCACCCATAACTTTGATTAAGCTATGTCACCCCACCAACCAGGCAAAATACCTGCAGTGCCCCACCTCCCTGGAACTGAGTAGTGCCCTGGAGCCCAAGCTTCTGTGTCCAAGCTTCTTCATTTCTGCACTGCTTCAAGAAACCCAAGGAAAAAGCTACAGACAGACCTAGCCATTCCTGAGGACTTGCTGCTGCTATATCCAGCCTTACAGAGCTTGGGATATTGCCATGCCCTACCATCCCAGGGTCTAGAATTGCCACTATGTGGCACTCCATCCCCCAGGGTTGGAGTTGCTGCTGTGTCCTATTGGCTCTGAAATCCAAATTTTAACTGTAACTTGTGCTCCAGAGCTCAAGCCTCCAGAGAACCCCTCCTTCCCTGGAGCCATGATGATGTTATGCACTGACTCCAGAATCAGTCACAATTCCATCCCTACCCATAGGCTTGAGTTACTGAGATGTGCTCTAGTCATAGCCTCAGCTTTGTAGGTAATCTTCATCCGGCCATGACTGGGTGAGTGAACCTGTGCCTCAAGTCCCAGATGCCATAGTAGTTTTGCAAGCCCTTGAGCCTAAGACCTCAGCTCACACTGCTACTATGTCTGGAATACCTGTGCCTGGAAGGTACAAGCTATAAGCCTTAGTGGCATCCATGTGGTGTTAACTCTACAGGCTCACAGACTGCGAGAGCTGTAGGGGCTTGGCTTTCTTCACCTAGGATCAAAGAATGTCACATATAGCTACGGGAGTGGAGCCACTTCTAAGAGCCTCTATCAGGCAAAGCTGAGTGGGAATGTGGGGTCAGAGCTAACATAGAGAATCCCAATTAGGGATATGCCTAGTGGAGCCATGGGAATGGGGCTATCTTTGAGATCTCAGAACTATAGGGCCACTAGCGTGCAACTCCAACCTAATGGAGCTGAAGCAATGGACAGAGTCCAGCAAATGTGAGGTAATGGGGTCATGTCTGAGGGCCCATCAGCATTTCCAGAATTCAGGACATGGAGTCAAAGGAAATTATTCTCCAAATTTAAAACATAATTATGTTTTCCCTGTTGGGTTTTGGACTCACTTGAAACCAGTTATGCCATTTTCTTGCCTGGCTCTCCCCTTTGAACTGAGAAAGTCCATTCTATACCTGTCTCACCATTATATTTTGGAAGCAAATCACTTGTTTTAATTTCACAGGCTCACAGCTGGAAATATTTGCCTCCAGGAAATATTTGCCTCGAGTATCATCTATTTCTGCTTCTAATGACTCTGGACTTAGAACTTAAGAGTTGATGCTGGAATTAGTAAAAACTTTTGAGGGTATTAAGATAGAATTATTGTATTTTGCATGTGAGAAGAACATGAGTTTGGGGGGTTGTGTATGAAATACTATGGTCTTAATGTCCCCTCTAAAACTCATGTGAAAACTTATTTGCCATTGTAACAATATTAAGATGTGGGATCTTCCAGACATACTTACATCCAGCGACCCCCATCCTCATGAATGGATAAATGTCATTATCAGGGGAGAAGGTTAGTTATGGCAGGAGTGGACTTCTGATAAAGAAATAAATTTGGCCCCATCTCTCTCTCTCTGCTTTGCACACTCACTTCCACCTTCCTCCATGGGATTTCCCTCACCAGAGGTTTACACCATGCATGCCCTTAGACTTCTCAGCCTCTGGAGCTATAAGAATTATAATAACTACAGCAGATACATGAATAATAAAAATTTAAAAGCTTAGCATTTCATAAAATCACCAAATCACAAAGGGAGATAAGAGATGAAGAAAGAAACAACGATCTACAAAAACAGCTCCCAAAATAACAAAATGGCACTAGTAAATACTTACATATTAATAATAACCTTAAATATAAAGGAATTAAATTCTTCAGTTACAGAGTGGTTAAAATTTTTTTTTAAGAAAACAAGATCTAACTATATGCTATAAGAGACTCACATTAGCTTTAAGAAAAAACATAGGCTCAAAGTGAAAGGATGAAATATTCCACACAAATAGTAGTCAAAAGAGAAGGATTGTGACTCACACCTGTAATCCCAACACTTTGGGAGGCCAAGGCAGGCGGACCACAAGGTCAGGAGTTCAAGGTCAGCCTGGCTAATATAGTGAAACCCGTCTCTACTAAAAATTCAAAAAATTACCTGGGCATGGTGGTGGGTACCTGTAATCCCAGCTACTTGGGAGGCTGAGGCAATAGAATCACTTGAACCCGAGAGGTGGAGGTTGCAGTGAGCCGAGATCATGCCATTGCACTCCAGCCCAGGCAGCAGTGCGAGACTCCATCACAAAGAAAAAAAAAAAAAATAGAAAGATTGCCTATACTTAGATCAGAAAAATCAAACTTCAAGTCAAAAGCTGTCAAAAGAGGGAAAGAAGGTGGTCATTTAATGAGCAATTAAGCATACAGTGTAGGTAACAGTAGGCATTAATGACAAACTACCAAAATTTTTTGAGACAGGGTCTTACTATGTCACCCAAGCTGGAGTGCAGTGGCGTTAAGACTCACTGCGACCTCAGCCCCTGCCTCCAAAGTAGCTGGGATCACAGGTGCACACCAGCACACCCAACTAATTTTTGTATTTTTTGTAGAGACGGAGTTTTGCCATATTGCCAAGTCTATTCTCAAATTCATAGGGTCGATCAATCTTCCCACCTCAGTCTCCCATAGTGCTTGGATTATAGGCATGAGCCACAGTGACCGATCTTAAACTTCCAGATTTTTAACCAGACAAAGTAGTTAATTGTTGGGCCTTCAATTGGGAAAAGACACTTGCAGTCTCATAGCCCTCTTAGGGTCCCTGTTCCCTTTAGCTCTTGACACTCTTGATTAGAGACTACTTGTAGGGCTCTGAAATAATCTTCACATACTGTACCTTGCACCGCCTTACTTTTTTGAAATAGAAATTTTGAGGAAAACTAGGTATCTTCTAATTAGATCTTCAAATATTTGAAATAAAAATTACCTCTTCTCCCTTCTGGGACAAGTTGGTAAATGATCAAATTATGGGTTTTATAATAATGACTTTAAGCCCAGAGGAAGACAATTCTTCCAAATTTAACAAAATTTGAGGGTATAAATTATATTTAAGACCAAAAAAAAGACCCGCTATTTTATTGTATCTCTTTGCTCCATATCTAAATACTTTGTTCTGCTCACAGGGTGCTAAAGTCTACATACAGGTCTCAAAATACCTACTAAATAGCATGTAAACATCTCCCACCTCACAAACTCCATTATTAGAACGGAGACTAAAAGAGACAGAGGAGGGCCTCTTGGCCTGCCTCTACAATGTCTTGTATCTAACTTAGTCCATGAGGGCACAAAGGAGCACAAGCCTGACTCTTCTGACCAATCTTTGACAAACTGCAAAAGAGAGAAAGAGCCAACCTCTGACAATATGATACCATAAATAACATGCTCTCACTAATGATACAGACCCCTCTCCTCTTCTATTCCACTTCCCCCAAGACAGGAGCAGGCTGGAGCAGGGGCATGCCAGGAATAAAATCCCTCACTAGCATGTCCTTGAGTAGCAGGCAGTGTTAGAGGAAGTTCATGTTTTATACTTCCAGCCAGAAGTGGCATGAATTGAAAATTGATAAGTAATAGTAGGGAGATCAATGAAAATAGTTAACATGTCTTACTTTTTATTATGTTACATGCACTGTTTTAAATGTTCTACATATGTTATTTCATCATTAAAATTCCCCTAATATTTGTGCTTCATTATTCACAGGACAGTTACAGAAACACAAAATTAAGTAACTTTAGTAAACAGTGGCAGAGCCAAAATTTAAATCCTGGAGATGTAATTCCAGAACTCCTTTGCTTAAGAGGATCCACTGCATTAGTCTGGTGAATAGAAAATCTCTGTTTGCATATTTATTCATTCCTCAGCTGATGGACATTTGAGTTGTTTCCACCTTTTGGCTATTACAGGTAACGCTGCTAAGAAAATCCATTGTACAAGTTTTTGTGTAGACATATGTTTTTATTTTTATTTTTATGTACCTGGGTATGGAAGGGCTAGATCATAAGGCAGGTTCATCCTTGACATTTTGCAATGCTGCAAAATCATTTCAAAGGTGTATGTAACAGTTTAGAATTTGAGTAATGATATTTGAGCGTTCCAGTCTCTCCACATGCTCACCACCACTTGTTATTGTCTTTTTCGTTTTTCTCCATCCTACTGTGTGCGAATTGATACCTCTTTGTAGCTTTGATTTACAATTTTTAAAATTGTACTTTAGGTTTTGGGGTACATGTGCAGATCAGGCAGGATTATTGCATAGGTACACATATGGCAATGTGGTTTGCTGCCTCCATACCCCCATCACCTACATCTGGCATTTCTCCCCATGTTATCCCTCCCTGACCTCCCCTCTCCCACTGCTGTCCTTCCCTTGGCCCTCCCCAACAGACCCCAGTGTGTGATGCTCCCTTCCCTGTGTCCACGTGTTCTCATTGTTCAACAACCACCTATGAGTGAGAACATGCGCTATTTGATTTTCTGTTCTTGTGTCAGTTTGCTGAGAATGATAGTTTCCAGTTTCATTCATGTCCCTACAAAAGACATGAACACATCATTTTTTATGGCTGCGTAGTATTCCATGGTGTATATGTGCCACATTTTCCTTGTCCAGTGTATCGTTGATGGGCATTTGGGTTAGTTCCAGGTCTTTGCTATTGTAAACAGTGCTGCAATGAACACATGTGTGCATGTGTCTTTATAATAGAATGATTTATAATCCTTTGGGTATCTACCCAGTAGTGGGATTGCTGGGTCAAATGGAATTTCTGTTTCTAGGTCCTGAGGAAGTGTCACACTGTCTTCCACAATGGTTGAACTAGTTTACACTCCCACCAACAGTGTAAAAGTGTTTGTATTTCTCCACATCCTCTCCAGCATCTGTGGTCTCCAGATTTAATGATCACCATTCTAACTGGTGTGAAGTGGTATCTCAATGTGGTTTTGATTTGCATTTCTTTAATAATCAGTGATGATGAGCAGTTTTTCATATGTTTGTTGGCCTCATATATGTCTTGTTTTGAAAAATGTCTGTTCATATCCTTCTCCCACTTTTGGATGGGTTTGTTTGTTTTTTTCTTGTAAATATGTTTTAGTTCTTTGTAGATATTGGATATTAGCCCTTTGTCAGATGGGTAGATTGCAACAATTTTTTCCCATTCTGTTGGTTGCCAGTTCACTCTAATGATTGTTTCTTTTGCTGTACAGAAGCTCTGAAGTTTAATTAGGTCCCATTTGTCTATTTTGACTTTTGTTGGCAATGCTTTTGGTGTTTAGTCATGAAGTCCTTCCTTATGCCTATATCCTGAATGGTTTTGCCTAGGTTTTCTTCTAGGGTTCTTATGGTGTTAGGTCTTATGTTTAAGTTTTCCAGTTCCTGAATATGAGTTTTTAAAATTTATTTAAATTTTCTTTAATTTCTTTTAACATTATGTAGTATTCAGTGTACAAGTCTTCTGCTTATTTTGATGAATTTATTCCAAAGAATTTTGTTCTATTTGACACTACTGTAAATGACATTGTTGTCTTAATTTTATTTTTAAATTATTCAGTGCTAGCATATAAAACTCCAGTTTATTTTTGTATATGTATATTTTTAATTTAACTTTTAATTTCAGAGGTACATGTGCAGGTTTGTTATACATGTATTGTGTCATAAGGTTTGTTTTACAGATTATTTTATCACCCAGTCTTTTTTGTTGTTTATTTTTGTTTTTGAAACCGAGTCTTGCTGTGTCACCCAGGCTGGAGTGCAGTAGTGTGATCTCAACTCACTGAAACCTCTGCCTTCAGGGTTCAAGCAATTCTCCTGCCTCAGCCTCCTGAGTACCTGGGACTACAAGTGCTTACCACCAAGCCCGGCTAATTTTTGTATTTTTAGTACAGATGGGGTTTCACCATGTTGCCCAGGCTGGTCCTGAACTAATTTCAGGTGATCCACCTCCCTTGGTCTTCCAAAGTGCTTGGATTACAGGAGTGAGCCACCACGCCTGACCATATCACCCATGTTTTAAGCCTAGTACCTATTATTTATTTTTTCTACTTCTCTCCCTTTTCCCAACCTCCTCCCTCTAATAAGCCCCAGTGTGCGTGGTTCCACTTTATGTGTCCATGTAGTCTCATCATCTAGCTCCCACTTATAAGTGAGAACATGCAGTATTTGGTTTTCTGTTCCTGTGTTAGTTTACTAAGGATAATGGTCTCCAGCTTCATCTATGTTCCTATAGCAGACATGATCTTCCTTTTTTTGTAGCTGCATAGCATTTTATGGTGTATATGTACCACATTTTCTTTATCCAGCCTCCTATCGATGGGCATTTAAGTTGATTCCATGTCTTTGCTATTGTGAATAGTGCTGCAATGAATATATGTGTGCATTTATCTTTAAAATAGAATGATTTTTTATTCCTTTGGGTATATACCCAGTAATGGGATTATTGACGTGAATGGTATTTCTGTTTTTAGGTTCAACCACAGTGGTTGAACTAATTTACACTCACACCAACAGTGTATTAATGTTCCTTTTTCTCCACAACTTTGCTAGCATCTGTTATTTTTTTACTTTTTGATAATAACCATTCTGATTGGTGTAAGATGGGATCTCATTGTGGTTTTCACTTGGATTTTTCTAATGATCAGTGATGTTGAGCTTTTTTTCATATGATTGTTGGCTGCATGCATGTCTTCTTTTGAAGTATCTGTTTATGTGCATATATTATTTGTATCCTTCAAGCTTGTTTAACTCATTTATTAATTCTAATAGCTTTTTATTTGGTAGAAGAGTGACTCCCTTCTATTTCTCATTGGATGAGTATTTTTATCATAAAAAGTATTGGATTTTTAAAATTCTTTTTAATCTATTGAGGCATTCATGTGACTTTTTGTGGGTTTTGTCTTTTATTCTATTAATGCATTATTTGATTTTTTTTGAATGCTAAATTTTAGGTTCTTGAGATTAATCTGACTTTGTCCTCATATATAATCTTTTTTATATGTTGCTGAATTCTACTCACTAATATTTTGTTGAGTATTTGTGTCTTTATTCATAGGAGATATTCATATGTAGTTTTGTTTGCTTATGTTGTCTTTTCCTGATTTTTTATCAAAATGACACTAGCCTTATGTGATAAGTTTGGAATTGTTCACTTCTCTTCTAGTCTTTGAAAGAAGGGTATTCATTCTTTTTAAAATGTTTAGTAAAATTCACCAGTAGAAATCACAGGAGCCTGGGCTTTTCTTTATAAAATTATTTTACATTCCTAATTTATCTGCTATTATAGATCTATTCAGATTTTGTATTTCTGTTTATTTCTTTGTATTTCTTTTTCGGTCAGTTTTAGTAGTATATTTATAAAAATTTGACCATCTTATATGTTATCTAATTTATTAGGATACAATTTTATAGTGTTCCTTATAATTTCTTTAATTCTGTACATTTGGTAATTATGTTGTCTCTTTCATTCCAGATTTTAGTTATTTCTTCTTGTATTTGCATTATTCAGTACAGCTAAAGGGTTTTCAAATTTGTTGATCTTTGCAAGAATACACTTTGGGTTTTGTTGATTTACTGTAATGTGTTTCTACTCTTTATTATTGTCACTCCAGTCTTCATTATTTCCTTTCTACAATTTGTTTCCATTTAGTTTGCTCTTCTTTTTCCAGTTAATTAAGGTGGAATATTAGGTTATTGAGCCTTACAGATTCACAGCCAAATTCTAACAGATGTACAAAGAAGTGTTTATACCACAGAAGAGCCAATAAATACCAAAGAGCTAATCCTACTGAAATTCCAAAAAACAAAGAGGAGTATTCCTCCCTCACTGATTCTTTACAAAATGTCAATCATCAACTGCATTATGACATATCCCTTTCATTCCCAGATACATACAAAGAGAAGTAAAAACATATGTTCACACAAAAATTTGTAAAATGAATTTTCCTAGCTTTATTACATATAATAGGCAAAAGGTGTGAACAACTCAAATGTCCAACAATTGAGAAATGAATAAATGTGCAAACAAATGAGTTCTTCTGTTCACCAGACTAGTGTAGTGAATCCCCTTAAGCAAAAACGTTCTGGAATTAAATTATCTGGATTGAAATTTTAGTTCTGCCACTCTTTACTTGAGTTTCTTAATCTTGTGTTTCTGTAGCTCTGTCCTGTTAATAATAGAGCATATCTCTTGGAGAAATTTAATGATGAAATAGCACATGTAAACATTTAAACCAGCTCATGTCACTTAATAAATACTAAGTACATATTGACTATTATTATTGGTCTTCCTACTATCACTTACTCATTTTTGGCTTGAAGTATAAAACATAAACTTCCTCTAACACTTCCTGCCACTCAAGGGCATGCTAAAGAGGGACTTTATTCCTGACATGCCCCTGCTCCAACCTGCTCCTGTCTTGAGGGAAGTGGAAAAGCAGACGAGAGGGGTCTATATAATTGATGAGAGCATGTTATTCATGATACCATGTTGTCAGAGGTTAACTCTTCCTTTCTTTTGCAGTTTGTCTCAAAGGTTGGTCAGAAGAGTCAGGGTTGTGCTCATTTTTGCCCTCATGGAATAAGTTAGATACAAGACTATGTACAGCTGGGCCAAAAGGCCCTCCTCTTCCTCTTGTAATCTCTGTTCTAATGATAATGGAATTTGTGAGGTGGGTTATATTTACATTTTACTGAGTAGGTATAATTGAACCTATATGTAGACTTTAGCATTCCCTGAACAGAATACAAAATTTAGATTTGAAGCAAAAGAGTAAAATAAAATAGCAGGCCTTATTTTTGGTCTTAAACTGAATCCATACCCTCATATTTTGTTAAACCTGAGAGAATTGTCTCCCTCTGAGCTTCATTTAAAGTCATTTTAATAAAGTCCATAATTTGATCATTTAGCAAATTGTCCCAGCAAAAAGAAGAGGTAATTTTTATTTCAAACATTAGAAGACCATAGCAGAAGATATTCAGTCTTCCTCAAAATTTATCTTTCAAATAAAGGAATGTGGCACAAGGAATACTATGTGGAGATTATTTTAGAACCCTATAAGCAGTCCTTAATCAACAGAGGCAAGAGCTAAAGGTAACAGAAACCCTAAGAGGGCTATGGGACTGCATGTGTCCTTTCTTGATAGAAGGCCTAACAATTAACTCAATTGTCTGTGTTAACTGTCTGGTAGTTTGTCATCGATGCCTTCCGTTACATACCCTCTATGCTCCATCAATCATATTCTAATCCTACACAACCATTTTTTAACTCTGCATTTCTCCTACCTCCTCAAGCCAAGCTGTCATCCTATTTTTATCACGACTATTGCTTACACCCTCTGAATGTTCCCCAGTGTCCATTTGTGGCCTTAGATGTTCAACCCACCCCTAACTTTGTAGAAAAAATTATCAAATGCCAATCTCCTTTAGAGCCCTTTCTTTGTATTTCACCACCTTTAGTAGAAAGATAAAAATTAAATGTTGTTGATAACAGAAACTCTGCTACTTCTGCTACTTCAGCCCATATCTATTATCCTAGCCTTACCTTGAATCTCTCCTTTTTATTTTTTTAAAGCCCCAAGTATATTGATTTATTTAAGTTGTTTCAAAGAAGAAATTTCATTCCTATATTGAGACATTTGCATATGTTGAGCCCATTTGCAGGAACGTTCCACTATCCCCACCATGACGACCTTACAAGCATGACAACAAACCCACCACAGCATCTGATCTTCTCACACACTAACAGTTTTCCATAGTTCCTGTCTTCTCCAAGACACTGTTGCCCAACAACCCCCAATTTCCACGTGTGGATTACTCAACCTCTGGTGGTAACTAAAGGTTTAAGAAATCTGTGTTATTTTTCCTTTTACACCACAGAAATCAAAGTTATTTTGAAAGAAACTGAAGATAATTCTTCTTAGTCCACCTAAATGTGCACCAAATTCTTTATCGTAAGAGAAACTCTGCCTCTATCCTTCAGACACATCTTCAGAGTGAGAATTTAGGAAATGTTGGATTTGTCTTATCAAACACACTGATGGTTCTTCCTCCATGTTTAGTGTCTCTCTGGTAAGACCGTAAGCCTCCTGAGGGCAGAGCCATTATGTCAATTTAAGGCTTATAACTACCTCTTATGCTTTTCCATAATTTTTTAGTAACATGGGTCAGGTTCCGGCCATTCAAGGCTGGTGCTTTGCCTTTATAAGACATTCTGGACATAAATTTATATAACTGTCTCCTATCTTTACACCACGGAAATCCATGTGATAATTATCTAGGGCAGGTAAAGTCCCCAAGGAAAGAAACATGTGCTTACTATACAATACTCCACTTCTCTACAATCAAAAAAAATTTTTTTAACTGCAGAGAATACTGGATACAATGAGGGACATTTCTTTCAGGTTGGAGAAGAATCTAAACCTTGGTTTTGTCACATCATTTATATGCATCAGGCTCTTGACAACGACAATGCTTTTTCCCCCCATGATAAAGAGGTGGGGGAACCAAGACCACCGTTCCCTCTTCTCTTGGCCCCAATCTCCTTGTGGATCAGCAGCACCACCAGTCTCTTGTTTTCTTATTTTTATGTCACCATCCCCCTCATGGGTCACAATCACTAGGAGAGAGCATGAGGAGAGTGGTAAAAACGACCATCATCTTTTTCTGGCATAGTTATGAAATAGACTAGAAACCTAAAATGAGGCCTGAAACTGGATGGTTTTTTGGAGGATGATGGGGACGCAGAAATGGTGGTGTGGGAAGGGAAAAGGCCTGGACTAAGAAACAAGAATGCTTGGTTTTTTGCTCCCAGCCCTTTTATTAACTTGTGTGATTCTGGGTCCATTAGTTCCTCTTTCTGGGTTTCATTTACTTCATCTGGGGAAAGAGTACAATGGCTATGACTATATACAAGCTTATTTCTTATCCCACGAATGCTAAAAGTCTACAAGGTGTTTTTCATTAGTAGATTGCCTGGGTGCCCCATGAATAGTGCCAAAGACTGCTGGAGAACTAGGTCAGGTCACAGCCCATCTAAATGTACAAGGCTGGGGACCCTGCCTGTGCCCTACTCCATGTACACCAAATTCTGCATGTGGTAGATCATTTCTTAAATTCTTGGATTATAAAAGTAACCAATCAGACACAGAGAATAAAGATCATGAAAGAAGGACATTAACAGTAGATGTGGTAATTAGTCAAAAGTTTAAAAATATTCGTTTCAGTGTTTCAGTATCCTGAGAACTTAGGGGACAAAAGTAACTAAAACAACCTCATCCAATGTCAGCCTTTAGAAGGCTTTTCTAACTCCCATTGACTGTAGCCAAGATTGTTCCTCAATCAACGTCCCCCTCCCTGCAACCAAATGCACATTTAAAGGTGCACTCAACCCACCCCAACCATGACTCCCAGTTTGTGTCATGGGAAGTGGCCTCATTTTTTTCTCACTCCACTTCCAGAAATCGTAAATCCAGGAAATGAAACAAACTATTAGCCCAAAAGTCTAGGAATGCAAATCCCTGGACCTACCTTTCTTCAGGCCTGCATTGTCCACCGTAGGTCTGATGTGTGCAGTGCTCTGGGCAAGTTCCTAAAATTTCTTTGGTTCAAACACAGTGAACTTCCCCCACTCCACACCTCACTCAGTTTAAATCTGCATTCCTCTTTTAGCAGATGTTTGGTAACTTAAAGGCTGTGTTGAGAATTTCTGAGAAGCACAACTAGTTCTTCTTTTATAAGGCAAGCATTAACTGATTTAGTGTTTTCCATATGGGTGTGGATGTCTATTTTGAAATTTGCTGAAAAAGCAGTGACTGCCTGATACAGTCTTTCCTATGAAAATAATAGTGCTAATTACTGTGGATATCAGTGGTGGAGGACTTACTGTATGCCAGTCTCTGCTCAAAGATTGTCCTATAAACAAACTAAGTAAATTGTAATTTGTAAATGTCCCCTTTCACAATTTCACACATTTCCATAGTACTCTTTTCTTCCCGGAGAACTACTATTGCTATTTTATTAGGCTGGTGAAGAAGTAATTGCACCTTAATATAATGCAACATAAATATCTTATTTACACGATATCCCACCTTTGGAGGTTCAACATGAATAGCCATAAAATGGTTGTACAGCAATAATTAATACAACACCTTTCTAAGTCAAAGAAGCAGCTGGTATCATAGAACCAGTTGGTCTTTGATTAAGACAGACTCAACGGCAATCATTTATTGCATGACCTTGTTAATCCCCTGAACCCAAGATTCATTTGTAAAATAAAATAATGCTGACTTTACATGGAGGAGAAAAGCAAAGTGGCATTTAGTTTTCATTCATTCAGCATTTTCTTAGCGATCCAAGCAGTGTGCCATGTGCTTCAGATAAAATGATGAAAAATGATTTTCACTCAAGGAGTTTGTAGACTACTTGGCAATAGAGAAAAGTGAATAAATCACCCATTATAATCAGTTACCTGCAAGGTAAAGTGGCAATACAGATGAGTAAATAAATCATTACAACCCATTAAAATCAGTGATCTGCAAGGTAAAATAAGGTATCCTAAGAGAGCTCATAGGGCAATCAATGAACTCAATATTAGGTAGGCAGGGGAGACTTCCTAGATAAAAGGACATCTAATTGGGGACCTGATGAACGAACAAAAGACACACAAATAGAAGGAGATGGAGGTAGGTGACATTATTATTCCCCTTTTCCAGAAGATGGAACTGAAACTCAGCGATATTTCTACAGCTGGTATAGATGAGATTGAAATCCAGTTTTGCCTAATTCCAAAAACTTTTTGGTCCATAATCTGAAATTATTTTCATTCTCAGAATTAAAATGGATTATATTTGAGAAATATTGTCCTAGTTTTCATGTAAAGAAACAATAGGAATAAATAACACTGTAATCAGGGAGTTAGGCTCAAGAAAGAGGCAGTTCTCTAGGGAAGGTATGATGGTTACCTGAACTACCTGTGATGCTAGTGAAGTTGGCGAGAATGAATGGATTTGAAAGATGTTTAGGAATGAGAAATTATAGTTCTTCTTTATATAATGGCTGCATAAATTGGGATAAAAAACAGGAAAGGATGATGCTCATTTTGGGTTAGGAAACTGAGTGATAGAGCCATTCTCTAAAGCAATAGACATGGACAGGGACAGAACTGCAGGAACAAAGAGTAAGATTTTGAGCATACTTAATTTGAATTGTGTGGGGGCCTTCAAATAAGGTTGACAAAAGTTGGATAACTGGTGGGAGCTAGGGAATGAGACCATGGCTGTAGAGGTAAACCCAATCGCTCTTCACCCAGAAGGATGAGGACATGCAGGCTCCCAGGTAGAGGCAGAAAAGATTAAACCCTTTTTGCTAGAGGATAGAACCAGTATTATCAGAAATAGGAGTCCCCAGATGATGACAAAAAAGAGATTAAAGAAGATAACAGGCAAACTAGGAAAATGTGGCATTACAGAAGACAAGGGTACAGAGTTCCATGACTTCGCAAGAGTGGTTGAAATTCTAGACTGAGAACAGACGTCAGTCTTTCCTCCCCTTCCATATGGTGTGAAATGAGACATGATTAGTTATTATTAGCAGACAAGTGATTTTGAGAACTTATGGTGACAGAAAGAACAATAAAAATGAAATTTGACAGAGAAACAAATAGAATCACCCTACCTCTAAGTAAGCATAGAACAAAACTCACTACTATACAAATAAGAGCAAATCAGAAAGAGCTCAAGTTCAGTGTTAAAACTGTAAGCAGCAGAGAAGTAGGTCGGAGCCCAGAGCAGGTGTTAATTAATTTTTTAAATTATATTGGAAAAGCTGGGTCAGTTGTTCCTCTTTCCCTCACACAGGCATCACATAACAAGGTAGTTTATTCCCAAACCAAAATATGCAAACTGTTTTATGATCAAAAAACCAAACCAAAAACTGATTTATAGTTCTGCTCTAGACAAGTATATAGAATGTGAGTGCCAGCGCTGAGTAAAAACAGGAAAGAGACAAGAATTAATGTCTCAGCTTCCATTCACTGGGTATAAAGAAAAAGAAAATGTTCTCACTCATAGGAGGGTGTTGAACAATGAGAACACATGGACACAGGGAGGGGAGCACTATACACTGGGGTCTGTTGGGGGGAAATAGGGGAGGGACAGTGGGGGGTGGGGAGTTGGGGAGAGATAGCAAGGGGAGAGATGCCAGATGTAGGTGAGGGGAGGAAGGCAGCAAATCACACTGCCACGTGTGTACCTATGCAACAATCTTGCATGTTCTTCACATGTACCCCCAAACCTAAAATGCAATAAAATAAAATTTTAAAAAAAGTTTACTCATGTAACACCCAGGGCCAATACCAGTGACTAGAGCCCAGAATCTCTTAAGTGCTAACCTCTAAGGCTTAATAAAGCTGCTTTAAAAATTTAAAAAAAAAAAAGGAAAAAAAAAAAAAAAAAAAAAAAAAAGCAGAGAACATTAAGGAATTGATCCCCAAATGAAAGTCCTGAGTTCACTCTCTAGAGCTGGGATTCTGATGATGAAGACACAGAGGTCACCTTAGTCTGGAGAAGCAGGGGGCTTTCTACAACCTACATCACAACCAATCTGTACGTATAACCTGGCCTACTCTTCTCTCATAGCCACCAGATGTAGGCTGTGGTAAGCAGGACCTACATTCCCTGACATGATAAGAAAAATGGACACTGAACATTTAAGAAAACCAATATTGTAAAACAGAGAAACCAAATACAACAAACAAATGAACAATCATGTTTTCTATTTTCTTGATTGACTGTTCTGTATGCACTTTATTGGATTATTTCTCCCTCCAATTAATTTTAGTAGTTATAAAGTTTTTACTATTATCTTGTAATCCTAAAAATCAAAGCATGTGCATTTGATTTATCAAATTCCAATAACATTTAGAACATTTATTTCCTCCAGGAAAGTCAATAGTGTGATGGTAGATTTAATCCAAAATATGTAAATAAATATGTCATATGTAATAAAATACAAATATTTCAGACAAAATTTTCATTGGTCAAAACCGAAATAATTACTATTTAAAAGAAGTAAATTTTAATACATACAAAAAGTGTAATGTACAAGGATGAGAAATGATATATTGAGCAAACCCTACCCCAAAAAAACTTACAAGACAAAATTAACCTTAAAGAAAAATGTTACTGATAAGCAACAGGATTAACTCTTAATTATAAAAATAGTCCAATCTTCAGAAAGATATAATCATTTTAACTGTGTATATTTTTAATAACAGAACTTCTAAATATAGAAGCAAAAATGGACAACCTGCAGATTATTAGATATTTTAATATATATAATTAACAAAGGATATATATCCAGAAAATATAAAGAACCATTGTATGCATTAATTAAAAGAGACAACTCAGTAGAAAATTGTTCAGGAGACTTCTCTAAACATGTCACAAAAAAAATATCCAAATGCCCAAAAGATATTTGAAAACATGTTTGATCTTCATGATAATCAAGAAAAGAAAATTAAAACCACAATTAGATACCACAGTACATCCACCAGAATCAGAAGTGATATTAATAAAAGCATAACAAATTCTGGACTCACTTCTCTGAGTGAAACTTATTGTTTAATTTTTCTTTCCAATTTTTATGTTAGGTTCAGGAAGTACATGTAAACATGTTCAGGTTTGTTATATGAGTAAAATTCATGTTGCGAGGATTTGGTGTCCACATTATTTTGTCACCCAGGTAATAAGCATGATACACAATAGATAACTTTTTCTATCCTCACACTCCTTCCACCCACTACCTTCAAGTAAGCCCCAGTGTCTATTGTTTTGTTCTTTGTGTCTATGTGTGCCCATTTTATAGCTCACACTTATCAGTGACAACATGTGGTATATTGTTTTCTGTTCCTGTGTTAGTTCACTCAGGATAATGGTATCCAGCATCATCCATGTTGTTGCAAAAGACATGATCTTATTTTTCTATGGTTGTGTGGCATTCCATGGTGCATATGCACCACATTTTCTTTATCCAGCCCACTGTTGATGGTAATTTAGATTGATTCCATGTATTTGTTATTGTGAATAGTTCTGTGATGAACATATGCATGCATACATCATTATAGTAGAACAATTTATATTTTTAGAGGGTTTACACCCAGTAATGGGATTGCTGGGTGGAATGGTAATTCTGTTTCAAGTGCTTTCAGAAATTTCCAAACTGCTTTCCACAGTGGCTGAACTAATATACATTCCTATTAGCAGTGTATAAGTGGTCTCTTTTCTCTGCAACATGGCCAGCATGTTATTTTTTGACTTTTTAATAAGAGTCATTCTGACTGGATGAGATGATATCTTATTGTAGATCTGTATTTTTCTTTTCTTTTGGTGAGGGAGGGGACAGAGTCTCACTCTGCAGCCAAGGCTGGAGTGCAGTGGTGTGATCTCTGCTCACTGCACCTCCACCTCCTGGGATCTCATGGACCTTTAAGTTTAGGAGACATTAGAAACTCATCAGTCTTCTGGTAGGCCACCATGCAAATTAACATATTAAAACAAGTCCCAACAAAATATTATTGCTTGAAAGTGAGGAAAAAATAAGGATTTTCTAAGAAATTGCAGGGCACAGAAGAGTAGCTGGGATTACAGGGGCCTACCACCATGCCTGGCTAATTTTTGTATTTTTAGTAGAGACAGGGTTTCACCATGTTGGCCAGACTGGTCTCGAACTCCTGACCTCAGGTGATCCATAGGCTTTGGCTTCCCAAATTGCTGGGACTGCAGGCATGAGCCACTGCCCGGCTGGATCTGTATTTTTCTAATGAATTATCAGATCAGAAATTTAAAATAACTATGATTAATAATATTCTAAAGGATAGCAATTTCAAAGATTGAAGGAACATCAGCAAACAGATGACAGAGAGCTTTGGAAGAACTGGCAACTCAAAAACCCAGAGTCTCTTCTTATCTCCAAATGACTGCACTAGTTCTCCAGCAATGGTTTTTAACTAGGCTGAAATGTCAGATGTAGAATTTAGAAAATGAATAGGAACAAAGATCACTGACAGGAGAAAGTCTACACCTAATCCAGTGAATCTAAGGAATACAATAAAATGATACAAGAGAAAAAACATGAAATGGTTCTTTTAAGAAAGAACCAAACTGAACTGATGGAGGCAAAAAAACTCATTTCGTTAATTTCATAATTCAATTACATGTATTAACAGCAGAATTGAACAAGCTGAGGAAAGAATCTCAGGACTCAAAGACTGGTTCTTTAAAATAACTCAGTCAGACAAAAATAAAGAAAAAACCAATAAAGAAGAAAGAACAAAGCCTCTGATAAATAAAGGATAAGGTAAAAAGATCAAATCTACTACTTGTTGGTTTTTTAAAGAGAAGGGTAGAAAGCAAGCATCTTGAGAAACATACTTAAAGTTATCATCTACAAAAATTTCCCCAACATTGCTAGAGAGGCCAACCTTCAAATCCAGAAAATGCAGAGAACCCCTGTGAGATACGATATTAGAAAACCATCCCCAAGATACATATTCATCAGATTGTCCAAGGCCAAAATGAAAGAAAAAATACTAAAGGAGGCTAGTAAGGAGGAGCAGGTAACCATCAGGTTAACAGCAGATGTTTCAGCAGAAACGTTACAAGAAAGAAGAGATTGGGGGTTTATATTCTTAAAGAAAAGACATTCCAGCCAAGAACTTCTTAACCAGCCAAAGTAAGCTTCATTGGTGAAGAAGAAATAAGATCCTTTTTAGACAAGCAAATATTGAGGAAATATATTACCACCAGATCTTTCTTAAAAGAGGTCCTTGATGGAGTGTTAAATCTGAGAAGAAAATAACATTATTGGCCACCACAAAAACATACTTAAGTATGAAGACCATTGACACTGAAGCAACCACACAATCAAGGCTGCATAATTACCAGCTGACACATGACGGCAAGATCAAACCTGCAAATATCAATATTAACTTTAAATGTGAATGGGATAAATGCCCTTATTAAAAGGGAAAGTGGCAAATAGGATAAAAAGACATGACCCAACTATATGCTGCCCACAAGAGATCCATCTCACATGAAATGACACCCAGTGACTCAAAATAAAGGGATGGAGAAAAATCTACCAAGGAAAAGAAAACAGAAAAATAAAGCAGTTGCTATTCTAATTTCAGACAAAACAGACTTTAACAATGATTTGAAAAGACAAAGAAGGGCATTATATAATGGTAAAGGGTGCAGTTTAACAAGAAGATGCAATTATCCTGAATACATGTGCACCAAACTCCAGAGCACCAGCTTCATAAATGAAGCTCTTAGAGACATATGAAGAGACTTAGATAACCACACAATAACATCCAAAGACTTTGACACACCACTCACAGGTTAAACAGATCACAGAGACAGAAAACTAACAATGATGTTCAGGAGCCTTTTCATAAAGACCTGGAGGTGGCTGAACTGTCTGGCCAAGAAACATGTTACTATTTTCACAGAGTACCCTACGTAGACAGAGCTCCCTTAATTTTCCAATGCAGTGTTTAGTGCATTTGGCTTTTGCCTTGACATCCACTAGGAAAAAGCTAAATGCACATCAATTAGCTATGATTATTGTTGGAAGCATGGATCAGAAGAAAGTGTCCTTGTGCACAGGGAAGACTAAGGAGTGACCTGTAGCTTGCACTTGTTGCCTGTCCAGAGTCAATCTTTGACTTTCCTCTTCCCAATAATCTGTGACTTCTGACTGGGTATACATGTAATTCAAGGACCAACTCCACCCCTGCCTCCAATGTGCTCTGGCTCTAGGTTAAGTCAATCAGTGCTTTTTACCCTCACTCCCTACCACAATAATTGAATCATTGTGGACATGTAACCCTACATGGTCTCATCAGAATGATTCTCAATAGTCTTGTTTTGAAACCTCAGACAAAAACATTATTCTTTGAAGCTACAGGGTGATATATGGATGTATGGCCCAGACTTGATATTGACAATTTTGCTGAGAGGTGGGAAATTGACCTAAGCATGAAGCCAACACACAAAGGAGGGTAGACTAATACACTGCACAAGGGAACACAAGAGTTGGGGCTGGAGCCTCCATGGCATCTAAACATCTAAACCAGTAGTTCCAGCCTTGTGTGAAGCTCACCTCAACTCTGTAGTCTTCAGATGCATTAGCCTACATGTTTTGTTTTCACTTTCCCTGTGTGACAAATAATGTACGCCTCCCTCCTCCCCTCCTCTACATTTAGAAACAGACAAAAAATGATTTGTTTAATGCCACAAAGACCACTGTTTCTCCAATTCAGATTGTAATTTAGACAAGTAAATGATCAAAATCCTTTACTCTGAGCCCTGGAAATGAAAGATGAAAAATGAGGAGAGAAAAACAAACCAGGCCATTCATGGGGAAAGGGATGGAAAAATGAGCTGGAGAGAGGCAATAAAAACCTTTCTTGTCTTGACTAATACATGAAAAACACTGGCACAACCAAGTAAAAAAGATAAGATCCTCTCTCACCAGGAATTTTTGGTCCTCCTTATGGTACTTAGGCAAATAGTTTTTCTAGGCTGTAAGAAACTGATACTGAGTTGACGAATCTTGATGAATATCTCATAGGCTGTGGCATTCAGTGCTACTATTTTGGCCCTTATTGTGCAAAAGAAATATGTTAATACTCTGTCTAACATTGTTAATACTCTGTCTAAATACGTTAATACTCTAACGAAGCCACTGTCAACTATTGCTTTTGCTACAAATTCACATAATTTTCTCTGTAACTATTACTCTCTTTTCATGCATGAAGATGTTTTTGAAAACAGATTTGCTACAGCAACAATTCTCTGCTTTACGCAGGAGGGACTCCTGAGTGCCAGCCTCTCTATATGTGAACAGGGCTGTCATTTTTGTCTTACCTGTCTAGAGTGATCCTAGGTTCCTATTCCAAATGAGCTACCATTCACAATTATTTTATTCAGCCAATTATTTATTAAGTATCTGGCCTACACAGCACTATGCAAGAGATCAGCAACACCTGCGGAAGGTGTCCCTGCCCTTGAACACAGCACATAGGGACCATCATGAGAGCACAAAGGCAAGATACATTGGTTAAACTTTCCATTGGGAAGAGGAGGCTTCACTGAAAATTAACATTCAAATCGTGCTTTCAAAGAAGAGCAGGTGCTTGTCACCATGTGCGTTCTAGGTAGGGGGATCAGTGTGCACAGAGGCCAGAGCCCTGAAATAGTTTGGCTTCCTGGGGAACCTGGAAAGATTTTGTTATGATTCTATCCCAGTGGGGGAAGTGACAGCTTCATTTGGAGAGAGAGAAGATCCTGGATGTGCAAAATGTGGAATTCATAGGGCTTCCAATGCTTCTTGGAGACACTGGGCTTTGTCATGGAGGCAATGTGCAACCACAGGGTTCAAGCAGCACAGTGACGCAGTACCATTTCTATTCCAAAGGTTCCTATTATAGAACTGAATGTAAGGTTAAGGAAAGGCAAATAAAGGTCAGAAAATGCAAAATAATAAGACAAGGGATTGAATATTAACATTAGGCAACACAAGATCTAAGGAAAATTCTCAAATATGACAAAGGCGCTCATTTATAATGATGCATTGTTTAGAATCTTATGATCAAATAACATAATATTCTACTAATAAAAAAAATTTTCCTAGAGTATAAGAAACTAACAAAAACACAGTAGTCATAAAAATTTTTAACAAATATGTTTTGAGGGATATAAGCCAAAAAAGATGATTAGAATTATAAAATACTTGAATGAATCAACATTAACAAAAGCATGCTTTTTAAGAATCCTGATACATTGACAACAATTGACCATATATTAATCCCAAATAAAACTTTACTAAATTAAAACAAAAAATCCAGGCCATGTTAACTATTCAATAAAACAAAAAATTTGTATTACTTACAATAGAAATATTTTTACAATATAAAAATGTTTTATAATACAAAAGTATTTGTATTGTAAATGATACAAATATTTGTTACCAAAACAAGATTAATGTTCAAGCCTAATGAACATTTATAGGTTTTTAATTGTTAATAACCAGATTAAAAGCCTAAAGTAAATATATCTTGTTCATATTAAGACAACAATATAAAGTATTCAGTAATTCACTTAAGTGGAAACATGAAGAATTTTATGAGAAAATATACACATTTTTTATTTAGAAACATAGAGACAACTTTATAGCTGACATATTTCTGGTTGTCAGCTATTCCAAATTTTTTTCAGATGTAATATAATATACTTTCAAATAAATTTCTTGTGGAAATTGACTTAATGTTTTTATGTTCATATGGACTGAGTATGACTAGCCAAAAGTATTTTAATAAAGACTAATGTTGAAGTAAAGACAGTACCATCAGAAATAAAAATGGAAGGTACAACAACTAATACAACTGATGTGTTACTTGTGTTGAAATAGATTGAATGGCAAGAAAATGAGAATAGAAAGCCCAGACAGTAATCATAGAAAAAGTAAAAATGGATAAAGTGCATGACCAGACATTTTAACTAAAAAAAATAGACACGGCCACGCATTTATGCATGAAAAAATGGACTTGAAAGCAAATAATTTGTATAATGAAATAAACAAAACATGATGTGTCTTGAAATGCAAAAAAAAAAAAAAAGTGGTTAGTGGAGAAAAGCTCTGAGATTACTGCTAGAGAAACAACTAAGATATGAAAGTCCCTGGGAAAGAGGAAGCTGGGACAGGACACACACTGCCGTTTTCATAGGATCAGCATGAAGAGTATTAGAGTTCAAGTTCCCAGGGACATGAGTTCAGTAAGGCTCTGTGATAGCTGTTATGTGGTCTTTTAGGGGCTGGCGGTGAAATGCAGGCCCTGCTGTCTTCTGATTGCGTCCAGTCAGAGTGCACAACAATTATGGTGGTGGTGTGGCATTGGTATATTTCCTTCAAGGCTGGAGAGACAGCCAAGTGAGGAAGACTGAAGTAGAAAGCTGAACATCGAAGTTGTATCTCTTGACATCCTTTGTCTTTACTGATGTGTTAAAAACCCAGGCCCAGATAACTCCAACACAAAGTTTCTCCTGTACCTGGCATTTGGAATCTTGTATTATTGGTTCAAAGGAAGTACTGAGGAGGCCTAAGTGCACAGGCCTGGGACTGATCCTGTAACAAAGGTGATCAGATGACACTCAGGCCCAACTGGTCTCAGTCAGTGACTCAGGGTTGAAACTAAATATAGAAAACCAGAGAATCAGGACTATAGCTGCCTACCATGCCCTGAATAACTCAGTTATATGGATTGTATCTGGTAGAAATCCTATGCAGTGAGTGTTAATGTCATCCTATGTGGAGGCTCTCGATTGGATCTTTAATCACTTACTCTTTTCATCAAGAACTTAGTTGCTGATTCTATTTGCAAATGATCTAAAACCAAGATGCATAATTTATAAAATGAGAGTGTCAAGATGGAAAGTACAACCCAAAAGTCTGGAACGTGAGCATTGAAATACAGATCAAATTTAATCGGATAAAAGTAAAATCCAAAACTTACATTTAAAAATAAAATCACCTGCACAAACCTGAGATGGGACTAGAACTTGTTTAACAGAAGTTCATCTGAGAAAGGCCTGGGCCTTTTAACTTAGCTGAAAGGATGGAGACAGAAGCAAAAGCCTCATCCAGAAGTCTGCCTTTGCTTCTAGAGCAATGGATCTCAATCTTGTCTGAGCATTGGGATAACTTAGGAAACTATAACACATACTAACACATAAGTCCCATTACCAGGTATTCTGATTTAATTAATATGGACTATGGCTGGAGAGACAAAATTTTTTGTAGCTCTTCAGCCGATTCTACCATATAATATAGTCAATATTGCCAATTACTGCTGTAAGTCTGTAGATGTCAAACTTGAGTGTGTATCAAAATAATCTGGAGGGCTTGTTAAAACACATTGCACACCCAAAGTGCCTGATTCAGTAGGTGTGGGGTTAGGGTATTTGCATCTCAATCACAGTGTCGAGTGATACTGATGCTACTAGTCTGGGAACCACAGTTGAAGAACTACTGCTCCAGAGCTCCAGACAAACCAAGAGTTCTCCAGATGCAACTAAAGTCTCTTTAATTCTACTGGAAGGAAGCATAGAACCTGGCTCTGTGCCTATCTTCTCTTCTGAGTAGTAATTATTCCATAAGCTCTGGCCTTCTCTTTACATCTTCACATTTGTGTCTGGTGGGCAGGGCCAAGTTGGACTTGGGGATACTAAACTGATACCTTTTATTGTAAGGACAGAGAGCAGAATGTGATGTCATGATGCTGCTTCAGGTTACTAGAGGAGACAATGACCTCAGTTCAGAACCAGCTTAAAGTTATAAATCTCTCAGGAATTAATTGTCCCCAGAATGCAAGCTAGAATTTACTTTGCAATCTTTCCCCAGTTTCTTCCCCAAAAGTAACGTATCTTCGGGAATCAATTAGGATAAATGAGCAATGGAAACCTCAAATTTTGGCATCAGAAACATTCTCCTAGCACTCGTGGCATGGCCTGTTCACCATTGACCACAAAGACGTGTAGAAGGTGGTGCACAGTTTCGAGGAGTCCAGAAATCCAAAGAATTTCTCTTAATAATTGCTCTGTAGTCCCGATTGTTGTCATCTCCTTCCCTCTTTCCATTATCCTCCCTACCCAAATGTTTTCTCACAAAACTCCTAGCCCTGGATAAGCTTTTTCCTATACCTTCAGAACCATCACCCCAAGTTCTCTCATCTTCAATATGCTTGTGAATTCTGTTATTTTTGTTACTGTTATTTTATTTCTTATACATGGCATTTTCCAGTCAGTTTCTTTTGGGTTTCCTTTCTGTACACTTAGAAATAATCATCATCTTTACATTACTAAGAACTTTCTTAGGACACACATTAATCCTTACCATTCTGCAATTTAATTATTGTTAAGTCAATTGCATACGACACAGAACAATTTACCTGATTCACATCCATGAAGTGCTTTAACATATGAAACAAAGGGGGGGGTCAAATAAATGCCAGTGTTTTAAGTTATTATTGATATGTGTCTGTGCTACTGGTAAGATGCTATCTGTGGCACATTTCACTAGACCATCACAGCTCCTTTTGTGCTCTCTTCCTTCCTTTGGTATCTTCATTTCTAAGTTTATTTAATCTGCCATAGATAAGTGTGAAAGGAATATGCTTTATCTTGAAGCCAGGGAACTTAGGCTCCAATCCTGCATCCTGCACATCCTGGCCCTTTGACCAAGTGGCCTGAGGTTGAGCAATGTGCTGAATGGCCCTGGGTTACCTTCCTGTGAATGTGTGACTCATGGGATGAACTCAGACCTGAAAACGCCACTTCCTTTTTTGTACTAGAGCAGTGTTAAAGTCAATGAGACACTCACTGAAAAGTTTCTTAAATAAAACACACACACATGTGCAAGTGCACACACACACACACACACACACACACTTAGTTCTTACAATATAGAGACGCTGTGCTTAGGGCTGTATCTAAGAGACTTGATTTACATCTTATAAAGATAGACATCAGAGTTAGAAGAGACATGGAAATCTTCCTACACTGAAATATTAGAAGATTGTGGCCCAGGGAAAGACAGTGATTCACATGAGTCATGAAGGTAATGAATGTATAACCCAGTTTTTCTTACTACCCTCTTTGACATTGAAGTGTCATATTTAATTGAACCACAAGAGAGAGGCAGTAGACAAGAGAAATGTGCTCTGAATTTCTACTTATCTGGTGTCTTCTGTGAGGACTTTATGAAAAGCCAGCCCCCAGCTCTGGTCTTGTGTACTAGCTCTGGGTTTGGTCCCTTTTCTATTTCATATTCTCTGGGAATCTAGGGATACAGTAAGTCATCCTTCTGACTCAGCTTTTTCATCTGCTAAATGTAGATATTATTTAGATCTTATCCTTATATTGAAAGGTGTTTGTAAGGATAGTTGAGAATGAATATTCAAAACATCACAAGTTGATTTTCAAGATAATGTTAAAGTGCTTTAATTTCAAATGGTGCTTTTTTGTGCCATCCTAACTTTATACCACTTTTGTATCCACCCCCATTCTCTGCACTCTGAGTGAACTGAAGATATAGTTTAGATTTTGTCTAATTGTTACTTACTGTAGTTCTACTCCCTTCTTCTGTCTTTCCCTACATTCTGGAAAATGAGAGCACATGCAGGATGGAGGAGAGTGTGGACAGAGCTGCAGGGAGAGGCTGAGACTACACATCTCATCTGGTCTCATATTCTGAAAGATCTAGGTTATGAACAGGACAATCAGAGACATTGCCATGTCCTCCTCTCTGTTTTTTGGAACATGGCTCTTATTGCAGAAGATGAGAGTTTGGGAAGGCTTCAGGTGGCACCATCTGTGCCTGGCTTCTTCCCATCTTGGTGGAGCAGCCACTAGCCTCTCATACAGGAAATAGGACCCTGTGGGCCTCCTGTATGGTGATGGATGTATAGATCACAAATTAAGAAAATATGTCAATGAGAGATTTTAGAATGACACTTATGGTTTCATGGATCTGGAATTGACTTTGAAGGTGAATGAAAATGAGCCAGCTTAGTCATTTCTAGTGAAGCTGACTGATGGGAATGAACTAAGCATTTATTTTCCAATGCCATAGAGTAGGTCAGTGAAAGCTGGGTGGAGAGAGAATTTAAAAAAAAAAAAAAGTGGAGACCAAGCATGGTGGCTCATGCCTATAATCCCAGCACTTTGGAAGGCTGAGGTGGGAGGATCACCTGATGTCAGGAGTTTGAGACCAGCCTAACTAACATGGAGAAACCTTGTCTCTACTAAAGATACAAAAATTAGTCAGACATGGTGGTGTATGCCTGTAATCCCAGCTACTTGGGAGGCTGAGGCAGGAGAATTGCTTGAACCCGGGAAGCAGAGGTTGCGGTGAGCCAAGATCACTCCATTGCATTCCAGCCTGGGCAACAAGAGTGAAACTCTGTCTCAAAAAAAAAAAAAAAAGTGGAATAAAGGTAAGACTTCTGAACATTTCTCTAATACTCATTCTCATCATGGCTGGGCCATTACCATTTTTGGAGTGTTTGTTTTGTTTCTCTTTCCCTTTATTTTACACAGTATAGAACTTCACTGACTACTCCTTAGATTTTTCCTGTCCTGCCTCCCAGTGGAACTTTACTCACAGTCCTTTTCATGCCAGTAACTCCCTGGTGTTGCTTGAGCACCTTCTAGGGTTCTCACTCTTTACTCAAAATGGGTAATAGAGAAATTTCCTCAAAAGAAATTTAGGTGAAAAAATTTAACAATATGGGTGAATTATTATTCTGACCTCATAATGCTGAGATAGCGAGTGGAACCTGCGGGGGTTCAGCCAGGTTGGTGAGAGAAATGGTAAAGTTATAGGAAATAGTCACAAACCTTCTTGGAAGGCTGGGGTTGGGGGTTGTATAGTTTCAGTAAAAGGTCTGGCTGAAGGCAGCCTAAACCTCTTTACCTTAATTATGTTTAGATAATTGTTTAGATCCTGTCTAAACAATTAGTTAATAGCAGAAAAGAAAATAATAAGGGAATGTAGAAGAGTTTATCTAAATAGCTTGTTTACTCATGTGGTCATAAAAGTAACCTTTAATCATTCACAGGCAGGATGGCTGTCTTGGTAGGGGGGTCAGCAATGTTAATTACCTTTGTCATTTAATCTGTACTAAATAAATATGAACTTCACTGGCTGACAGAGGCAATGCTGCAGACTGAGGTAGCAGAGCCCCTTATTCATCTGTCATGCAAGCCAGGGTCTACGGGATGGACTGTGGCAGGAACCAAGTATTTATTTTCTTGAACCTGAAAATACACATCCCTGGCAGTTATCTGGACCAACAACTGGTAAAGCAGAGCTCTTGAGGTGAGCATGTTCCTGTGATTCTGAGGAAGCTGTGTGTCTGGAGACACATTGAGACTGGGATAGGGAGAGGAGAAGGCAATGTTGTCTGAAGTTTGTGGGGGGCGGAATTATAAAAGGAGTTGAGGCTTATTAAGGACATAAGGTTTATTCTGAGTGAGATAGGAGGCATTGGAAGATTTTAGCAGAAGGAAGACAGGATATAACTTGCATCTTAACAGGATCATTCTGGCTGCCTGTCACGGTAAGAAGAGACTGAACGGAGGTGAGAAAAGATGTGGGGAGAATAGTGAGGAGACTCTGGCAGTTGTCCAATAAAGAGGATGGTGGGTTGGGTTGTTGGGACACAGCATTGCTGCTCATTCAAATCCTGAGAGGTGGATGCCTACAATTCTCTTTCTTTTACTCCCAATAGTCAGTCATTTTGAAGGCTCACGTATCAGTAAAGGTCTCCCCAAGAAACATAATTTGTCCTATGTGACCTATTTAAGGGATTTTTATGAAGACCTCACAGAATTTGGGCACAGTTAAGGAACAAAGAAGAAAAAGCAGGAAGGGTTTGAAAGAGCTCATAGTATTATGGGAGACCAATAAAGAGCAGAAGTCTTGAAAGAAGAGTTGCTTTGTGGTATAATTGTGGAAGAAGTAGCTACTTTCAGAGGCCGTGTCAATGCAGAGAGAATAGGAGAAGCAATGCTTTGTCCTTTCTCTCCTTAGAGCCTGTAATTCCCCAAACGAGCCTGAATGGTTTGCTTTATTATCACAAATTTATAGTGGATTTGAGATTTTCTGAGAGTCACACAATTGGCAAATGGCTGAATTGTCTTGAGGTCAGACCTGCTGATTCTTAGCTCTGTGGTCTTTCCATTACACTACATGGTGTCCCTCTGGAGATAAACAATTACATGAGACTTGGCTTTGACACACAAAGATAACAAATAGGGAAAGTTGGAAGTATAACTGGGTGAGAAGATATATTGTCTGCTCATTCCCGTTTTTCCCCTCCAAAGAGAAATAAGAGCTGGCAATAGATATAAACCATGGATTAAAATGTTTTCTTTTGCTGATAGTGTTCCATTGCTCTTCCTGATGTTTTATGCAGTCTTTAAAAAAACTTTTATATTACATCAAGGGTACAAGTATAGTTTTAAAATAATCTGTACATCAAACCTCTGTGAGATGCAATTTGAAAGACAAGTGTAGGCACCAACCTCCCAGGATTTCAGTGAGCAGCGATGCTGCATCTCAACAACCCAACCCACCATCCTCTCTTGGACTACTGTCAGAGCCTCCTCACTATTCTCCCCTTGCCTTCCCTCATCTCCCTTCAGTCTGTTCTTATCACAGTAGGCAGCCAGAGTGACCCTGTTAAGACACAAGTCAGATCCTGTGTTCCTTTTGCTAAAAATCTTCCAGTGCCTCCTATTTCACTTAGCATAAACCTCAAGTCCTTAATAAGACCTCAAGTTCCTTTACAATTCAGCTCCCAGGCACCTCAGATAACATTGCCTTCTCCTTTCCATATCCCGGTCTCAATGTGTCTCCAGACTCACAGTCTTCTCAGAAGCACACAAAATGCTCATCTCAAGAGATTTGCACTTGCCACCTCTTTGGTCCAAACAACTGCCAGTGACCTCTAAGGATTTGTATTATGAGGTTCAAGAAGATAAATGCTTACATATCACATAGTTTGGTGTACAAATTATTTTATTTCCCAGGTAATAAACATACTACTCAATAGGTAGTTTTTTAATCCTTAGCCTCTTCTCACCCTCTACCCTCCAGTAGGAACCCAGGTTTGTTTTTCCTTCTTTGTGACCATGTGTACTCAATGTTTAGCTGTCACTCATAAGTGAGAACATGCGATAGTTTTCTGTTTCTGCATGAGCGTGCTTAGGATAAAGGAATCCAGCTACATCCATGTTGCTACAAAGAACATGATCTCATTCTTTTTCATAGCTGTGTAGTTTTCCATGGTGTGTATGTATCAATTTTTTTCCAGTCTACCATTGATGGGCATTCAGTTTGATTTTATGTCTCTGCTATGAACATATGTGGACATGTGTCTTTATGATAGAATAATTTATATTCCTTTGGGTATTTACCTAATAATGGAATAGCTGGGTTGAATGGAACTTCTGTTTTAAGTTCTTTGAGAAATTGCCACACTACTTTCCATAAGGCTGAACTAACTTGCATTCTCACAATCAGTGTTTGTGTTCTTTTTTCTCCACAACCTTAGCAGCATCTGTTATTTTTTGACATCTTAACAATAGCCACTCTGAGTGACATGAGATGGTATCTCATTACAGTTCTGATTTACAATTCTCTAATGATTAGTGATGTTGGTTTTTTAAAAAATATACTTGTTGGCTGCGTGCATGTCTCCTTTTAAAAAGTGTTCATTGCAGCACTGTTTATAGTAGCAAAGACTTGGAATGAACCCAAATGCCCATCGATGATAGACTGGACAGGGAAAATGTGGCACATATACACCATAGAATACTATGCAGCCATAAAAAACAATGAGTTCATGTCCTTTGTAGGGACATGGATGAACCTGGAAACCATCATTCTCAGCAAACTAACACAAGAACAGAAAATCAAACACCACATGTTCTCACTCATAGGCAGGTGTTGAACAATGAGAACACATGGACACAGGGAGGGGAGCATCACATACTGGGGTCTGTGGGGGGGAACTAGGGGAGGGACAGTGTGGGGTGGGGAGTTGAGGAGGGATAACATGGGGAGAAATGCCAGATATAGGTGATGAGGAGGAAGGCAGCAAACCACATTGCCATTTCTGTACCTATGCAGCAATCTTGCATGTTCTTCACATGTACCCCAAAACTTAAAATGCAATAAAATATATATTTAAAAAATAAATTAAAAAGTGTCTGTTGATGCCCTTTGCCCATTTTTTAGTGGGGTTGCTTTTCACTTGTTAATTTAATTTCCTTATAGATTCTCAATATTAGACCTTTGTCAGATGCATAATTTGCAAATACTTTCTCCCGTTCTGTAGATTGTCTGTTCACTCTGTTGATAGTTTCTTTTGCTGCGCAGAACCTCTTTAATTAGGTCCTACTTGTCAATTTCTTTTTATTTTGATTTTTTGTGATTGCTTTTGACGTCTCTGACATGAAATCTTTGACATTTTTTGTGATTGCTTCTGCCATCTTTGACATGAAATCTTTTCCAGGGCCTATGTCCAGAATGGTATTTCCTAGGTTATCTTTCAGGGTTTTTGTATGTTTAGGTTTTACATTTAAGTCTTTAATCCATGGTTAGTTGATTTTTGTATATGGTGTAAGATAGGGATCCAGCTTCAATCTTCCTTATGTGGCTAGCCAGTTATCCTATTACCATTTATTAAATAAGGTTCCTTTCCACAATGCTTGTTTTTGCTGACTTTGGCAATTATCAGATGATAGTAGGCATATCACTTTCTTTCTGGGCTCTCTATTCTTTTCCATTGGTCAATGTGTCTGTTGGTGTACCCTTACCATGCTGTTTTGGTTTCAGTAGCTTTGTAGTACAGTTTGAAGTCAGGTACCATGATGCCTCCAGCTTTGTTCTTTTTGCTTAGGATTTTTATGGCCATTCAGGCTCTTTTTTGGTTCCACATGAATTATAAAATAGTTTTTTTTCTAATTCTGTGAAGCATGTCATTGGTAGTTTGATAGGAATAGCATTAAATCTGTAGATCGCTTTCAGCCATATGGCCGTTTTAATAGTATTGATTCTTCCTATCCATGAGCATGGAATTTTTTTATTTGTCTATGTCATCTGTACTTTGAGCACTGTTTTCTAATCCTTGTTGTACAGATCTTTTACCTTTCTGGTTAACTGTATTCCTAGATATTTTATTTATTTATTTATTTAGCCTATTGTGAATGATTTGGCTCTCAGCTTGGATGTTGTTGGTGTATAGAAATGCTACTGATTTGCAGACATTAATTTTGTATCCTGAAACTTTGCTGAAGTGGTCTATCAGATGTAGGAGGTTTTGAGCAAAGACTATGGGGTTTTCTAGGTTTAGAATCATATTGTTCGCAATCAGAAATAGTTTGACTTCTTCTTTTCCTATTTGGATTCATTTTATTTCTTTCTCTTGCCTGATTATTTTGTTTATAACTTCCAGTACTATGAAAAGGAGTGGTAAGAGTGGGTATCCTTCTCTTGTTTCAGTCCTCCAGGAGAACATTTCCAGTTTTTGCCCATTCAATATGGTATTGGCTGTTGGTTTGTTATAGATGGCTCTTATTATTTTATTATTTTGAGGTATATTTCTTCAAAGGATAGTTTGTTGAGGGCTTTAACATGAAGACATGTATAAATTTATCAAAATCCCTTTCTGCATCTATTGAGATAATCATTGTTTTAATTCTGTTTAAATGGTGAATTACATGTATTGATTCACCTTATGTTAAACCAACCTTGCATCCAAGAGATAAAGCCTACTTGATCATGGTGGATTAGATTTTTGATATGCTGCTGGATTTGGTTTGCTAGTATTTTTTTGAAGGTTTTTGAATCTCTGTTCATCAAGGCCTGAAGTTTTCTTTTGTATGTATGTATCTCTGCCAGGCTTTGGTATCAGAATGATGCTGGCCTCATAGAATGAGTTAGGAAGGATTCCTTCCTCCTCAGTTTTTTGGATTAGTTTTAGCAGGATGCTATCAACTCTTCTTTATACATCTGGTAGAATTGAGCCATGAAACCATCTGGTCCAGAGCTTTTTTTGCTTGGTAGGCTTTTTGTTATAACTGAATTTCAGAACTTGTTATTGGTTTCAGTTTCTTCCTGGTTCACTCTTGGGAGGTTGTACGTGTCCAGGAATTTATCTATTACTTCTAGGTTTTCTAGTTTGTGTTCATAGAGGTGTTCATAGTTGTCTCTGAACATTTTTTGCATTTCTGTGCGATTAGTGATAATGTTGCCTTTTTGTTTCTGATTGTGATTTGGATCTTCTCTCTTTTTTTCTTTGTTAGTCTAGATACTGGTCTATCAATCTTATTTATTCTTTCAAGGAATCTCCTCCTAGATTTTTTGATGTTTTTATGGTTTTTCACATTTCAATTTTGTTTACTTTAGCTCTGATACTGGTTATTTCTTGTCTCTGCTAGCTTTGGGCTTTGTTAGCTCTTGTTTCTCTAGTTTTTCTGTGTGTAGTGTTAAGCTATTAATTTGAGATCTTTCTAACTTTTTGATATGGGTATTTAGCACTGTACATTTTCTTCTTAATACTGCTCTAGCTAAGTCCCAGAGATTCTTGTATGTTATATCTTTGTTATCATTAATTTCAAAGAATTTCTTGATTTCTGACTGAATTTCATTGTTTACCCAAAAGTCATTCAGGAACAGATTGTTTAATTTCCATTTAACTGTATAGTTTTGAAAGATCTTCTTGGTATTTATTTCAATTTTTATTGCACTGTGGTCTGATAGTATGTTTGGTATGATTTTTTTAACTGCTGAGAATTATTTTATGCCTGGTTGTGTGGTTGATTTTAGAGTACGTACCATGTGCACATGAGAAGAATGTATATTCTGCTGTTTGGGGGTGGAGAGTTCTGTAGTAGTCTGTTAAACCCGTATGGTAAAATATTGAGTTCAGATCCTGAACATCTATTCATTTTCTGCCTCCATGATCTGTCTAATACTGCCAGTGGGGTGTCAAAGTCTCCTGCTATTACTGTACGGTTACCTAAATCTCTTCATATGTATCTAAGAATTTCCTTTATGAATCTGGGTGCTCTGGGTTTTGATGCATATATATTTAGGGAAGTTAGGTCTTCTTGTTGAATTGAACCTTTACCAATATATAATGCCCATCTCTGTCTTTTACAATCATTGTTAATGTCCGTTTTGTTTGAAATTAGAATAGCAACCGCTTCATTTTTCTGTTTTCTTTTCCTTGGTAGATTTTTCTCCATCCCTTTACTTTGAGGTTTCATTTCATGTGAAATGGATCTCTTGTGGACAGTGTACAGTTGGGTCCTGCTTCTTTATCCAATTTGCCACTCTGTGCCTTTTAATTGGTGCATTTATCCCATCCAATTCAAATTCAAAGTTAATATTGATATGTGCAGGTTTGATCTTGCCATCATGTTGTCAGCTGGTTATTATGTAGACTTGATTTTTTGTCCCAAAATTTGGACATGCAGGCCTAAACAGAGCTTCCCAGCTTATCAGGAGCAGAAGCACAATAGGAACACATCAATTATAACTGACCAACTGCTGGATGCTCAATGTGGACTAACTTGGGATTTGAAAACTCCATGAGGCCCAGTCTCGGGGAAGAACTCAAACACTTGCATGGCTTTTACCTCAAAGTGTCCTACCAGGTACTTAGTGTAAAGAACAGAGTAAAATCGTCTTGTGTTTCTGGTTGTGGAAGGTAATACAACCATTTTTGAAATACTCCAGGGCATTCTGTTGTCTTTAACCAAAAAGTCTGCCCTCAAGGGAAACTATTTTTTTTTCAGATTCTGATTGATTTGGGTAATATCAAAATATAACTAGTCTTGGAAAAGGTAAATACACAACTCCACCTTCTTCTAGCCTTCTGTGTGGGGTAATTGAATATTCAGCAACATCTCTCTCTAGTATCCTGCCTGACCTAAGTTCAAGTGGGGGATAAGGAGCACTTATAAAGCTGATAGCTGAGGAGCACAAGTTGCTAAAGGGCTGAGACCTAATTGTGGTACTAGAGAATGTTTCTCCTCGCTCCACTCTACCATCAGATCAATCGGAATCCTATATGATAACAGGAGATTACAGTGAATGAACTGTAAACCTCAGATGCTATTTAAGAAGTGATGCCTAGGGAAGCCCAACAATAACAGGAGAGACCAAAAAAAGGACACTAGAGGAAATGTCAGCCTTTGACACAAATAGCTACAGCAAACAGTAAATACAGCCTAATCTCTAGCTAGGTAAACTTAATACCTTACATAAAAAGGCTTATTTACTTCAGTTCCTTTTATGTTCAGCTATCAAGAAAAAATTACAATGTATGTTAAAAGGTAAAAGACAAAGTGTGAAGATACAAAGCAAACAACAAAAGAAGATACAAATGTGGCAGGAATTTTGGAATTATCAGATTAGAAATTAAAAATGACTATGATTAACATTATAAGAACTCTAACAGGATAAGTGTACAACATGCAAGAATAAATGGATATGCTAAGCAGAGAGAAGGAATTTCTAGGAAAGAATAAAAAGGTAATGCTAGAAATATAAAATACTGTAATAGAAATTTTAAAAAGTCTTTGATTGTCTATCAGTATACTAGAGGTGGCAGAGGAAAGAGTCAGTGAGCTTGAAGATATGTCAATATAAATTTTCCAAACTGAGAAGCAAAGGAAAAAAAAATTTATACACCATGGAATATTATGCAGCCATCAAAAACGATGAGTTTGCATCCTTTGTAGGGACATGGATGAACCTGGAAACCATCATTCTCAGCAAACTGACAGAAGAGCAGAAGATCAAACACCGCATGTTCTAACTCATAGGTGGGTGTTGAACAATGAGAACACATGGACACAGGGAGGGGAGCACTACACATTGGGGTCAGTTGGGGGGAAATAGGGGAGGGACGGTGGGGGGTGGGGAGCTGGGGAGAGATAGCAAGGGGAGAGATGCCAGATGTAGGTGATGGGGAGGAAGGCAGCAAATCACACTGCCACGTGTGTACCTATGCAACAATCTTGCATGTTCTTCACATGTACCCCAAAACCTAAAATGCAATAAAATAAATAAATGGGGGGAAAAAAAAGAAAAGAGTTTAACCCAGAAATATATACTACTAGTATGTATCCACAAAAATTTTAAATTAAAAAAAACAAAAACAGAATAGTCCCAAAGTGCAAGACATCTACAAAAGGCATGACATTCCACATAATGGAAATACCATAAAAAGAAGCAAGAGAGAAAGGAAGAGAATAAATATTCGAAGTTTAAATAATGTCTGAGATTTTTCCAAAATTAGTAACCAATACAAAAATCACAGATCCAGGAAGCTTAGCAAATACCATCCATAGTAAATAGTTAAACATCTATACATGAGTATATCATATTCAAACTGCAGAAAATCAAAGACAAAGAGAAAATTTTGAAAGAAGCAATAAAGGAGAAAAGGAAATTTAACTAGAGAGGAACAAGGATAAGAATTACATTAAGCTTCTTTTCAGAAACTATGCAAACAAGAAGGGAGTGAAATGAAATATTTTAAATGTTGGAGAATAAAGGCTTAGGTACCATTCACCCTTCCTTGTTGCAGTAGACACTGGTTAAGATGTTAGGTCTTTCAGCCTTGGAGTTCTGCTTATATGTGCTGCTATGTTGTAGACAGGTCAACTCAAACTCTTCCATTTTAAGAGTGCCAGCATGTTCCGTAGAGCTCAGTATGCCTCAAGGCCTGAGATTTGTAATTAATATCCTCACATTAGAATAAAAATAGTCATGAGATATGGTGGTGATGAGATACATGTTGTAGGCAGTATTTATGGCCAGGGTGGTGCTCAAAAGAGCTGGTTCATAATGGCAATGAGGTAATAAGAAATAACCAGGTGTAGAGTCACTGGAGATCAGGCCAGCTGGTCCTTAAAACTTACCTATTCTAACTCTGAGGATGGATAAACAAAATATTACTCTACATCACACTGAGTTTAGTTTCCAAGTTGAGATTAAAACTTGGATCATCTCATTCTCAGCAATGTAGCTCACTGTCTTCAGCCACTTTCTTTCCCAGACATTCTTCATAGCAAATATTTCTTGCAAATGTGAGGAGAGTTCATGGATTCTCTGTGTCCTGGTTTTCCCTTAGTATCATCGATCATCTGTACTCCCTCTTAGCTCTTAATCTTATGGTTTTAATGCCTTTTTCCTAGAAACCATAACAAGAGGCATAATCTTGTTGAATCAAAGTCTGTTGGCCTATCAAAATGTTTATAACATAGTTTTAATTCATCCACTGTTTTATTAAAGCAAATTATAATGAGTTGCTGTTGGAGAATAGTGTTTGCTTTGCTTGGATTTCTGAACATGTATAGGTAGCCTGGAATAGCTAAGGAATCTGTGTTCATAATTCAAAGGAGATACTGTAAAAAGCATATCAAAACACTAAAGTTGGATTTGATTAACTACCGGCATTTTATTTAGCTTTTTATGGATTTTAAAAAATCTGTCTCAAATTCACAAGATAAAATCCAGTGTATTAGAAACATGACTTTAGGAAACTTGATAAAATGAAAATGTTGGGGAAATTACCTGCCAAAGATAGTTGGTGATTATCACCCTCTGTGAAACTCAATGTTCAAGAGAAGCAAGATTAGAGGTCTCTATAATTGTAGGTCTTTAGAAGGCATGTGACAAAATAAAAAAAAAAAGCTTTTGTTTCCTTTGATAACTTACATATTTGTTCAATTTGAGTTACCTGATTGGCTTATAAATCATTTTCTAAGAGTTTCAGATAAAAACTTAATTTCCTTAGTTGGCAAAAATGGTTGCAGAACAGTAAATTGGTCAGAACTAAGAGGTCTCATAATGGTAAAGAAGATAAGAATGTGATGTGTATATATTACTTTGGTGTCAGCATAGACGAGTTGGGCTAAACAGACCCTGTCGTTAGGAGACACTGGCATTTATTTTGCATATTAACATACATAGGCACCAGTATCTGAGGTTAAGAGTTAAGAATTTTAAGTGTTTTCTTAAGAATAATACATTTATTTGCTATATATGGACTATTTGAAGAACCATTTCTTAAGCACAAAGGAAACCAACAGAGAAAAAAAATATTCTGTGCTTTTAATTTAGACTTATATAGGCATTGGAAAATATTTTTATAAAAGAAAACAATTTTTTTTTAAGATTTAAAAGAAGGAAGTACAGTGCTTAGATCTAGCACCTCAACTTTATGTTTCTAATATATTTGTTTTCTAATAAATTTTTACTTTCTAATATATTTGTTTTCACATTTTTCCTCTGTTCTAATCTTTTATTCCAGACATCTCTAAGGCTTTTACCATCTTTTTAGCTGAGATCGGAATATAATTTTCTCTGATGCTGTATCTCAGCTCACTGCTGACTGATGTGCCACCTACATCCATTCTCTCCATATATTCTATTTTACCCACCCAATAGCATTCAAAAGAAATGTTCCTACCTGGTATCAGACATTGAGAAATGCTGAAATTAAAAAAAAAAAAAAAAGATACATTATCTGTCCTCAGAGATGCAATGAGCTGGTAAGAAAAACACTTATAAAAAGTATAATTTTCAACTAATGGCTAATCTTGGTGGATTAAACACATTTATTTCCTCATGAAAGCCAGCTAAACCAACTAAATGGCTATAAAAGGTAGGGAGAAAGTAATAAATCCAAAAATTCCAAAAGAATACGAGAAAAATGGCATCTCATTTTTTAAATGTTAGGAAACAGCTAGACAAGTAATAAGTGACTTAGCAGCCTCCAGAAAGTGAAAACCTGATTGTTGGAGTTGGAAGCCTAGAAAAAAAATTTGACTCTCTTTGCAGAACTCAAGTAAATCTCAAGAATTACAAATGCTTTCAGCTGGATATGTCTGGGTACAAAGGAATGAGTTGCAACAGCCTGAGAAGGTAGTTGTATTAGTCTGTTCTCACACTGCTATTAAAAACATAACCAAGATTGGGCAATTTATGAAGAAAAGGAGGTTTAATGGACTCATAGTTCCACGTGGCTGGGGAGGCCTCACAATCATGGTGGAAGGCAAAATGCACATCTTATATGGTGGCAGGCAAGAGAGAATAAGAGTCAAGCAAAAGGGAAAACCACTTACAAAATCATCAGATCTGGTGAGACTTACTACCGTGAGAAGAGTATGGGAGAAACCACCCCCATGATTCAATTATACCACACTGGTGCCCTCCCACAACATGTGGGAATTATGGGAGCTATAATTCAAGATGAGATTTGGGTGAGGACACTGCCAAACCATAACAATAGTGAATACTGAGGTAAGTGAACTCACTAAGAATAGTGAAGTAAGATCCCTGGAGTTCTAACTGGAATAGGAGAATATAATGCTTCAGGAAGGGAGACTGTCTCCAGAAAAATATGAATGAAACAGATCAATTACCCTGTTGGTCTGTAGACAGTGAGATTTACACTTATGGTGGAGTATTTAAAACAACTTATTTTTAGATATGCAGAAAAAAGCATACAAAAAGTGAAGCAGTTATTAACTTCAGAGAAGAAAAACAGTCAAAAGGAAGCATAATCATAACATTCATAATTAGCCATTAATGATTTAAATACTATAAATTGAGTTAACCAAAAATCATGATAAAACTATATTGGGAGAATGAGGGAAAAGGAAGTGTTATGGTAGGGAGGTGTGCTCAGGATGAAAATGAAAGCTATAGGGCTTAGTTGATTGCCTCAAGTAGTAGGAAGTTAGTAGATTATATATAAAACCAAAAATTAGAACAGTATTTAAGATCAACCAAATAGATGCAATAAAAAACGGTAAAGGGGATATCATCACAGATTCCACAGAAATTCAAACCATCATCAGAGATTATTACAAACAACTCTATGCACATAAACTAGTAAACCTGGAAGAAATGGATAAATTCCTGGACACTTGCCTCCTCCCAAGCCTAAACCAGGAAGGAGTCAAAACTCTGAAAAGACCAATAACAAGGTCTGAAGTTGAGGCAGCTATTAAGAGCCTACCACCCAAAAAAAGCCCAGGTCCAGGTGAGTTCACAGCTGAATTCTACTAGACATACAAAGAGGAGCTGGTACCATTCCTTCTGAAACTATTCCAAATAATCCAAAAAGAGGGGATCCTTCCCAAATCATTTTATGAGACCAACATCATCCTGATACCAAAACCCGGCAGAGACTCAGCAAGAAAAGAAAACTTCAGGCCAATATCCATGATGAACATAGATGCAAAAATCTTCAATAAAATACTGGCAAGCCGATTGCAACAGCACATCAAAAAGCTTATCCACCATGATCAAGTAGGATTCATCCTGGGGATGCAAGGCTGGTTCAACGCATGCAAGTCTATAAACGTAATTCACCACATAAGCAGAACCAAAGACAAAAACCACATGATTATCTTAATTGATGCAGAGAAGGCCTTCGACAAAATTCAACAGCACTTTATGCTAAAAACCCTCAATAAACTAGGTATTGATGGAACGTATCTCAAAATAATAAAAGCTATTTACAACAAACCAACAGCCAATATCATACTGAATGGGCAAAAACTGGAAGCATTCCCCTTGAAATGTGGCACTAGACAAGGATGCCCTCTCTCACCACTCCTGTTCAATACAGCACTGGAAGTTCTAGCCAGAGCAATCAGGCAAGAAAAAGAAATAAAGGGTATTCAAATAGGAAAGGAGGAAGTCAAATTGTCTCTATTTGTAAATGACATGATTGTATATCTAGAAGACCCCATCGTCTCAGCCCAAAATCTCCTGAAACTGATAAGCAACTTCAGCGAAGCCTCAGGATACAAAATCAATGTGCAAAAATCACAAGCATTCCTATACACCAATAACAGACTTAAAATCATTCACATAGAAATATGGAAGTCAACACAAAAAGAAACAATTAAAAATAAGCAATTTATTTATATTATCTAATATAGCCCTTTCAATAACACTATGCCATAATGGTGGCATGGTCATAATGGTGAATCCCATCTCTATTAAAAATACAAAAATTAGCCAGGCATGGTAGCACACACCTGTAGTCCCAGCTACTCAGGAGGCTGAGGCAGGAGAATTTCCTAAACCCCGGAGGCAGAGGTTGCAGTGAGCTGAGATTGCACCACTGCTCTCCAGCCTGGGTGACAGAGCGAGACTCAGTCTCAAAAACCAAAACCCCAAAACCAAAACCAAAACCAAAACCAAAACCAAAACACGATTCAGTATGATTTCAGAGTCAGCATGCATGATTAGTATTTCTATTAGCCTTTCTCTTTCTTTGAAAATGATTTTACTTTCAAAACTGCAATGTGAATAAATTTCAAATATTATTTAAGAAATACCTCTAACCCAGTTGCCATCTGTACCATCTACTTGATACACACACACTGCATGCATCCAGTGTAGTTCACTCCACTCCTCAGCTTTCTCTGTCATGGGCAACAGCTACAATAGGACCTCCTACCCTCAGACTTTTTCACGGAGAGTCCGGCAAGAGTCTCTAAGCCATCCCCAACACCAGAGATCATGTGCCAGCAAACACCAGAGGCTTGCTTGGGCCTTGTGTTGGTGGCAGATTGGGGCTTGTTCTGGTTTTCTGGAGCTCAGCAAGTAAAATTCCAAACCCCCTGAGTTATCCTTTCATGCATTGCTATAAAGAAATACCCAAGAATGGGTAATTTAGGAAGAAAAGAGGTTTAATTGACTCACAGTTCTGCAGGCTATAGAGGAAGCATGGCACTGGCATGTGCTCAGCTCCTGGGGAGGCCTCAGGGAGTTTTTATTCATGGCAGAAGGCAAAAGCAGGAGCAGGGACATCACACATGGCCAGAGCAGGAACAAGGGAGATGGAGAGGTGCCACACTTTCCAACAACCAGATCCTGTGACAACTTACTATAGCAAGAATAGCACCAAGCAATGAGGAATCGTCCCCTATGACCCAAACACCTCCCACCAGGCCCCTCTCCAACACTGGAGATTACATTTTGACATGAGATTTGAGTGGGGACATATATCCAAATGATATTACCCCTGTTCTGACACCTGCCCCCTAAATTTCCAAAGAGTTCCTTTATTGCCATGCACCTGTCTACGTGTGAGGGCCAATGGGGGAAATGCCAAAAAGGTCTCTACTACTAAAAATTCCCTTTAAATAAATCCTCCTTTTTGATGATTAGTCGCTTGGTTGTTCACAAATGACCTGTTGGGTATGGTTAATTAATCAATTTTGCTAATTATTTTATGAGTGTTTGAGAGACACATGAGACAGATCTCTAATTTGGGAGTACTTATTAGCTATTGTTTTCTGATTTGTGCTTTATATAAAATTCATAACTGATCAAAGGTGCTCCAGGTCATTTAAGGGATAAGATTAAAACCTAGTTCTGTCTGATTCTAGAATTTACATTCATGAGACAAATGTATATTTGCTTTAGACTGATGGGTTTCTAGTGCCTCCTAAATTAATGGTCCATGAGATCTACTCACTCCGTTTTTGCCCCTCAAAGCATCTAAGAGAACTAGGGTTCAACTGAAACACTTTGGAAAATAACAACATAAACCACTTTGGAAACAGGAGATAATAGTAGAGGTGATTTCTGGCATTTGGTTAGGCTTGGCCAGTGGCAGGAACTGGAGAGTAGGAGGAGAGAGAGGTCAGAGGATTTTTATAGGCAGGGTGACTCACCATCCTATGGAATTTCCCTTTAGTGATTCAAAAGAAGAAGTGCATATCCTATGCCCATTTTTAATGGGGTTGTTTGTTTTTCTTGTTAATTTGTTTTAAGTTTCTTATAGATTCTGGATATTAGACTTATCAGATGAATAGCTTGTATATATTTTCTCCCATTCTATAGGTTGTCTGTTTACTCTGTTGATAGTTTCCTTTGCTGTAAAAAAAGCCCTTTTGTTCAACTAGGTCCTATTTGTAAAGTTTTGTTTTTGTTGCAGTTCTCAAAAGAAGACATACAAGCAGCTGACAAGCATATGAAAAAATGCTCAACATCACCAATCATTAGAGAAATACAAATCCACAATGAGATCCCATCTCACACCAGTCAGAATGACTCTTATTAAAAGGTGAAAAAATAACATGCTGGTCAGGTTTGCAGAAAAAAATGACCACCTATACACTCCTGATGAAAATGTAAAATAGTTCAGCCACTGTGGAAAGTGGTTTCAAAATTTCTCAAAGAACTTAAAAAAAGAACTACCATTTGATGCAGGAATCCCATTACTGCGTATAAACTCTCCAAAATATAAATTGCTCTACCATAAAGATGCATACATGAATATGCTTATTGCAGAACTATTCACAACAGCAAACACATGGAATCATCAGTGCCTATCAACAGTGGGCTGGATAAAGAAAATGTGGTACATACACACCATGAAATGTCACAAAACCATAAAAAAGAATGAGATCATGTTCTTTATAGCAACATGGATGAAGCTGAAAGCCATTATCCTAAGCGAACTAACATAGAAACAGAAAATAATATACCACTTGTTCTTACTTAGAAGTAGGAGCTAGACAATGGGTACACATAGAAATAAAAAAAAATAGACATTAGGGCCTACTTGAGGGTGGAGGGTGGAAAAAGTGTAAGGATAAAAAAACTACCTATTGTACATTATGCTTATTACCTGGGTGATGAAAAAATCTGTACACCAAACCTTCACAACATTCAATTTACTCATATAACAAACCTGCACATGCACTTCCTGAACCGAAAATAAAAGTTGAAAAGAAAAATAAAACAATAAGTAAACTCAGAGAAGTGAGTCCAGAATTTGTGATGCTTTTATTAAAGAGCATTTTCTGATTCTGGTAGATGTACCGTGGTATCTAATTGTGGTTTTAATTTTCATTTTCTTAATAACTATTAAGGTTAAATAAAAGATATTTTCAAATATTCAAATACTTCAAAAATATGTATTAAAATATAATCTAAAACTCTGTGGGTAGTGAATTTTTACTTTATATATTTAGAGGGTCTATCATTAAATACATGTACACTTAAAATGATTATATCTTCCTGAAAATTAACTATTTTTATAATTAAGAAATAATTCTTGTATTCATCAGTAACATTTTTTGCTCTTCAGCTTTGATAAGTTTTTATCAAACTTCAGCTTTGATAAGTTTTTTGATTTGGGGTTTGCTTGATATATTGTTTCTCATCCTTTAACTTTATACTTTTTGTATGCATTAAAATATACTTCTTTCATATAGTAAGTAGTACAGTTTTGAGTTTTTAAGATTTTGTCTGAAATATTTGTACTTTATTACATATAGATATTCATATAGTTGGGATTAAATTTACCATCACACTATTGACTTTCCTCGAGGAAATAAAAGTTCTAATTCTTATTGAAAATTGATAAATGAAATGCACATGCTTTAAGATTACAAGAAAACACATAGTAAAAGACTTTATAACTATTAAATTAATTTGAGGGAGAAATAATGCAATAAAGGGGAGATACGGGTATACAGAACCATTGACCAAAAATAGAAACCATTTTTTGTTTGCTCATTTGTTTGTTGTATTTGGTTTTTCTATTTTACGTTACTGGTTTCCTTAAAAATTCAGTGTCCATTTACACTTTCATTTGGTAATTTCTCTTATCATATCAGGGAATGCAGGTTCTGCTTCCATAGCCTACATCTTGTGACTGAGGGACAGGAGTGGGCATGAAGCCAGGTTATACATACAGATAATGACTGTGATGTAGGTGGAAGAAAGACCCCTGCTTCTCCAGACTAAGGTGACCTCTCTGTCTCCATGATCAGAATCCCAGCTCCAGAGAGTGAACTTGGGACTTTCATTTAGGGATCAATTTCATAATAATTTTCTCTGCTTTTTTCTTTTTCTTTATACCATGTTAATTGAAGTTTAGATGTTGTTCTTGTCTCTTTCCTGTTTTTTTATGCAGAACTGGCACTCACATTCTGTATACTTATCTAGAGAAGAACCATAATTTTGCTCATAAAAGCGTTCTCATATTTTATTTTGGGAATAAACAGCTTGTTATGTGATGCTGTGTGAGAGAAAGAGGAACAATTGACCCAGCTTTTCCAATATGATTTTAAAAAGCAACTACCTTAACAACTGCTTTGGGTTCCAACCTACTCCCCTGCTTCTTGTAGTTTTGACACTGAACTTGAGCTCTTTCTGATTTGCTCTTATTTCTATAGTAGTTAGTTTTGTTTGATGTTTACTTATAGGTGGAGTGATTTTATAAGATATATGTTTCTCTGTCAAGTTTCATGTTACTGTTCTCTTGAAATTGTTGCCTGCTAATAAGCTAATAATGTCTCATTTCACACCACATGGAGTGGGAGGAGACATTGATGCTTGTCCTTAGTGCAGAATTTCAAGCTCTCTTGTATCCTTGTCTTCTGCAAAACCACATTTTCGAGTTTTCCTGCTACCTTCCTTACTCTCTTTTTCATAATCCTCTGGGAACTCTTATTTCTGATTACACTGGTTCTATCCTCTAGCAAAAAAGGGTTTGACATTTTCTGCCTCCACCCACAAGCCTGGGTGACCTCATCCCTCTGGGTGAAGAGTGGTTGAGTTTACCTCTACAGCCATGATCTTATTCCCTAACTTCCACCAGTTATCCACTTCTTGTCAACTTTATTTGAAGGTCTCTACACAACTCTGATTAAATATGTTCAAAATTTTACTCTTTGTTCCTGCAGTTCCATCCCAGTCCATGTCTATTGCCTTACTGAATGGCTGTATCACTCATTTAGTTTCCTAACCCAGAATCTGAGTGTCATCCTTTCCTGTTTTCTCTCCTGATTTACACATTAATTCTACCAACAAATACTGTCATTTCTCTTTTCTAAACATCTTTCAAATCCATTCATTCTCTCTAACTTCACTAGCATCACAGGTAGTTCAGGTAACCATCATCCCTTCCCTAGAGAACTGCCTCTTCCTTGAGCCTTTCTGATTTTATTATTATTTATTCCTGTTGTTTCTTTACATGAAATCAGGACAGTATTTCTGAAATACAATCTATTTTAATTCTGATAATTATAATTTTAGATTATAGGCCACATCGTTTTTGGAATAGAGCAAAACTGGATTTCAATCTCATCCATGCCAGCAATAGGACTATCTCTGATTTTTCAGTTTCTTCTTCTGAAAAATATCATGTTACCTTTCTTCATTCTCCGTCCATTAGTGTATCTTTTGGTCATTCATCAGGTCTCCAATTAGATGTCCCCTTATCTAGGACGTCTCCTCTCCCTACCCAATGTTGGGTTCATTGATCCTCCCATGAGCTCTCTTACGAAACCCTACTTTACCTTGCAGATCACTGATTATAATTGGTTGTAACGATTTATTTACTCATCTGTATTGCCACTTTACCTTGCAGATAACTGATTATAATGGGTTGTAGTGATTTATTTACTGGTCTGTTTTTCCAAGTAGTCTATAAACTCCTTGACTGAAAGTTACTTTTTTGCCATTTTATCAGAAGCACATGGCACACTGTTTGGCTTATAGTAGTTTTTCTTTTTTTTTTTTGAGATGGAATTTTGCTCTCATCCAGGCTGGAGTGCAGTGGCATGATCTCGGCTCTGCCTCCTGGGTTCAAGCAATTCTCCTGCCTCAGTCTCCCAAGTAATTTTGTATTTTTAGTAGAGACAGGGTTTCTCCATGTTGGTCGGGCTGGTATCGAACTCCCGACCTCAGGTGATCTGCCTGCCTCGGCCTCCATAAGTGCTGGGATTACAGGCATGAGCCACCACGTCTTTAGTAGTTTTTCTAAAGAAAATACTTAATGAATGAAAACTGCCCACCACTTTGCTCTCCTCCTCCATGTAAAGTAGGCATTATTTTATCTTACAAGTGAATCTTAGGTTCAGGGTAGTAACAAGGTCATGCAATAAATGATTGCCATTGGTTTTATCTTACTCAAAGACCAGCTTGTTTTATGATACCAGCTGCTTCCTTCACTTAGAAAGGTGTTGTTTTATTGCCATACGACCAGCTTGTTGCTATTTTATGGCCACTCATGATGAATCTCTAAAGGTGGGATTTCATGTAAACAAAACATTTAAGTTGTGTATATTAAGGTTGATGCAAAGGTAATTGTGATTTTGGCCATGAAATAATGGCCAAAACCACAATTACTTTTGCACCAGCCTAATAAAATAGTAGCTCTCCAGAAAGACAAGAGTACTGTGGAAATATGCGAAACTGTGAAGGGGGGCATTTACAAAATACCATTTACTTAGCTTGTGCATATAATGACCTTTGAGCAGAGGCTGGCATACAGTAAGTCCTCCACCACTGATATCCACAGTAATTAGCACTATTATTTTCATAGGAAAGACTATATCAGGCAGTCACTGCTTTTTCAGCAAATTTCAAAATAGACATCCACACCCATATTGGGAACACAAAATCAGTTAATGCTTCCGATATAAAAGGGGAACTAGTTGCGCTTCTCAGAAATTCTCAACACAGCCTTTAAGTTTCCAAACATCTGCTAGAAGAGGAATGCAGATTTAAACTGAGTGAGGTGTGGAGTGGGGGAAGTTCACGGGGCCTAGACTAAAGAACTCTGTGGAACTTGCCCAGACCACTGCACGCATCAGACCTACGGTGAATATTGCAGGCCTGAAGAAAGGTAGGTCCAGGGACTTGCCTTCCTAGACTTTTGGGCTGATGGTTTATTTCCTGGGTTTAGGATTTCTGGGAGCGGAGTGAGAAAAAAATGAGGCCACTTCCCATGACGCAAGCTGGTATTCAGGATTGGGGTGGGCTGAGTGCACCTTTAAATGTGCATTTGGTGGGGGGATGAGGAACAGTCCTTGCTACAGTCAATGAGAGTTAGAAAAGTGTCCTAAACACTGAATTTGGAGGCTGGATGAAGTTGTTTTACTTACTTTTGTTCCCCAAGTCCTCAGAATATCAAAACACAGAAAGCAGTATTTTAAACTTCTGACTAATTACCTTATCTACTGTTAATGTCCTTCTTCCACTCTCTTTATTCTGTCCCTGACTGGTTATTTTTATCATTTAAGATTTAAGAAAATATCTGCCATGTGCAGAATTTGGTGTACATGGAGCAGGGCACCGGCAGGGTCCCCAGCCTTGTACATTGGGCTGTGGCTTTATCTAGTTCTCCAGTGGTCTCTGGCACTATTCATGGGGCACCCAGGCAGTAAACTGAGGCTGCTCATGAGAAAATTTGCTAATGAAAAACACCTTGCCGACTTTTAGCATTCTTGGGATAAGAAACAAGTTTGTATATAGTTATAGCCATTGTAATCTTTCCCCAGATGAAGTAAATGAAACCCAGAAAAAGGAAATAATGGACCCAGAATCACACAAGTTAATAAATGTGCTGGGAGCAAAAAACCCAGAATTCTTGTTTCCCAGTCCAGGCCTTTTCCCTCTCTGTGCCAGAATTTCTGCATCCCCATCATCCTCCCAAAAACCATCCAGGTTCAGGCCTCATTTTGAGTTTCTAGTCTATTTAATAACTTTACCAAGACACACAAAAAAAGATGGCCATTTGTTCCACTCTTCTCATGTTCTCTTTTTGCAACTGTGACCCATGATGGGGGTGGTGACATAAAAATGAGAAAACAAGAGACTGGTGGTGCTGCTGATCCACAAGGAGACTGGAGCAAATAGAAGAGGGAAAGGTGGTCTAGGTCCCCTCACCTCTTTATCTGGTGGGGGTTGGGGCAAGACATTGTTATTGTCAAGAGCCTGACGCATACAGGTGATGTGACAAAACCAAGGTTTAGATTCTTCTCATACCCAGAAGAAATGTCCCTCATATGTATCCAATATTCTCAGCAGTTTAAAAAAATTTTTTGAATATAGAGATGTCGAGCCCTAGATGGTTAGCACATGTTTTTGTCCTTGGGGACTTTATCTGCCATAAATAACTAACACATGGATTTGAATTTCTGTGGTGTAAAAATAGGAAGCAGTTATATGAGTTTATGGCCAGAGTTTCTTAGAATGACAAAGCACCAGCCTTGAATGACCAGAGCTGACCTATGTCACCAAAGAATCATGGAAAAGCTTAAGAGTCAGTTATAAGCTTTATTTTGATATAATGGCTCTGCCCTCAGGAAGCTTACAGTCTTAACAGAGAGACACTAAACACAGAGGGAGAACCGCCAGTGTATTTGATAAGACAGACCCAACCTTTCCTAAATTCTCAGTCTGAAGGTGTGTCTAAGAGATTGAGACACAGGTTCCTTTACATTAAAGAAGAATAAAGTACACATTTAGATGGACTAAGAAGAATCATCTTTAGTTACTTTCCAAATAACTTTGACTTCTGTGATGTAAAAGGGAAATAACATAGATTGCTTAAACCCTTAGTTACCATCATAGGTTGATTAATCCACGTGTGGGCAATGGTGGGGAAGGGGGAGAATAGTGTCTGAGACAAGACAGAGACCATGCAATGATGTTAGTGTGTGAGAAGATTAGATGATGTGGTGGGTTTGTTTTTGTTCTTACAAGGTGGCCACAGGGAGGGGTGGAACATTCCTGCAAATGGGTTCAATATATGCAAATATCTCAATATAGAAATAAAATTACCTCTTTGGAACAACTTAAGTAAGTCAGATATACTTGGGACTTTAAAACTGAAAAGGAGAGACATTCAAGTTAAGTCTATGACAATAGATTTCTGCTGAAGTAGCAGAGTTTTTATCAACATTAAAAATTTTAACTTTATGCTAAGGGTGATGAAATGCAAAGGAAGGCTTTTAAAGGGCAGGGTAGCACAATTGTTTTTGTATTTGATCATTCTGGTTGCAAAGTTAGTGGTAGATTGACTACCGAAAGCCACAGACACAGGGAACATTCAGAGGCTATAACAAATACTTCTGACAAATATAGGATAATGGCTTGCCTTGAGAAGATGGGAGAAATACGCAGAGAGAAATACACAGAAATACATTGAAAAATGGTTCTGTAGGATTAGAATGAGATTGATTTGAGCATAGAGGGTAGACAATAGAAGGCATCAATGACAAACTACCAGATATTTTGAAGCAGAGTCACTGTGTTGCCCAGGCTGGAGTATACAGGTGCCATCATGGCTTACTGCAGCCTCCACCTCAGCCTCCTGAGTAGCTGGGATTACAGGCACCCATCATCACATTCAGCTCTTTTTGTATTTTGTGTAAAGATGGGGTTTCACCATGTTCCCCAGTCCGATCTCGAACTTTTGGGCTCCAGAGATCCTCCCACCTTGGCCTCTCAAAGTGAGCCACAATGCCCAACTTTAAGGTTCCAGATCTTTAACATGGACAATGAAGTTAATTTCTGGGCCTTCCACCAAAAAAGGACATTTGCAGTCCCATAAGCCTCTTAGGGTTCCTGTTACATTTAACTCTTGCCACTCTTGACTAGGGACTACTTATAGGGCTCTGAAATAATCTCCACTTACTATTCCTTTCACCACCTTATTATTTTGGAAGTAAAATTTTGAGGAAGACTGGATATCTTCTATTTAGGTCTTCTAAGCTTTGAAATAAAAATTACCTCTTCTCTCTTCTGGAACAAGTAGGTAAATTGTCAATCTATGGGCTTTATTATAATGATTTTAAGTTAAGCCCAGAGAGGGACAATTCCCCCAAGTGTAATAAAATTTGAGGATGTGGATTCAACGTAAGACCAAAAATAAGACCTCCTATGTTATTGTAGCCATTTGCTCCAAATCTAAATTTTGTGTTCTGCCCAGGGGATGCTAAGGTGTACATATAGGTCTAAATATACCTACTCCATAGCATGTAAATGTACCCACCTCACAAATTCCATTATCATTGGAACAGAGACTGAAAGAGGAAAAGGAGCGCCTCTTGGCCCACCTCTACATAGTCTTGTATCTAACTTATTCCAAATTGGGTGGTTTCCACCTTTTGGCTATTATAGATAATACTGCTAAGAAAATTCACTGTACAAATTTTTGTGCAAACAAAAGAGATCTTCTATTCACCAGACTAGTGTAGTGGATCCTCTTAAGCAAAGGAGTTCTGGAATTCCATCACCTGGATTTAAATTTTGGCTCTGCCTCTCTTTACTCAAGTTACTTAATCTTCTGTTTCTGTAATTCTGTCCTGTGAATAATAGAGTATATCTCTTAGGGGAATTTAATGATGAAATAACACATATAAAACATTTAAACCAGTGCATATTATTTAATAAATGCTAAGTACATATTAAATACTTTTATTGGTGTTCCTACTATGACTCATTTTTGGCTTGAAGTATAAAACATAAACTTCCTCTAACACTTCCTACCACTCAACGAAATGCTGGCGAGGACTTTATTTCTAGCATGCCCCTGCTTCAACCTGTTCCGTTCTTGGGATAAGTGGAAAAGCAGAGGAGAGAGGTCTATATAATTGGTGACAGCATGTTATTCGTGATGTCATGTTGTCAGAGGCTGACTCTTCCTCTTTTTTGCAGTTTGTCTCAAAGATTGGTCAGGAGAGTCAGGATTGTCCTCTTTTTTTGCTATCATGGAATAAGTTAGATACAAGACTATGCAGAGGTGGGGCAAGAGGCCCTCCTCTTCCTCTTGCAGTCTCTGTTCCAATGATAATGGAGTTTATGAGGTGGGTTACATTTACATGCTATTGAGTAAATATATTCAGACATATATGCACACTTTAGCAACCCCCGAGCAGAACACAAAATTTAGATATGGAGCAAAGGGATAAAAAGAGGACTTATTTTTGGTCTTAAATTTAATTCATACTCTCAAATTTTGTTAAACTTGGGAGAATTGTCCCCCTCTGGGCTTAAAGTCATTATGAAAAAGCCCATAAATTGACAATTTACTGACTGTCCCAGAAGGGAGAAGAGGTAATTTTTATTTCAAACATTAGAAGATCTAAATAGAAGATATCCAGTATTCCTCAAAAGTTCTCTTTCAAAAAAGTAAGGTGGTGCAAGAATAGTATGTGGAAATTATTTCAGAACCCTACAAGCAGTCCCTAAATTTTTGATATTTTTTTTTCTGCTACTGTAAAAGACCATTGAAAACTGGGCAACTTATTTTAAAATTTTATTTGGCTTATAATTCTAGAGGCTGGGAAGTCTAAGGCAATGCATGGTGTGAACCTCCGGTGAAGGTAATCCCATGAAGGAAGGTGGAAGTGAGCACACAAAGCAGAGAGGGAGATGTGACCAAATTTATCATTTTATCAGGAATCCACTCCTGTGATAACTAACCATATCCAATGATGAGGACATTCATCCATTCATGTGGGTAGAGGTCTCCTGATGTAATTACCTCTTGAAGGTCCCACCCTTTAATACTGTTACAATGGCAATTAAGTTTTCACCTGAGTTTTAGAGGGGACATTGAAACCATAGCATTTCATCCACAGCCCTCCCAAACTCAAGGTCTTCTCACGTATAAAACACAATAATTCTATCTCAATAGCTGCACAATTTTTACCCATTCCAGCATCAACTCTAACATTCTAAGTCTACAGTCACATCAGAAGCAGATATGGATGAGACTTGACATAGGGTTTATCTGGAGGCAAATGTTTCCAGCTGTGAGACTGTGAAATCAAAACAAGTGATTTGTTTTCAAAATATAATGGTGGGACAGGTACAGAATAGACTCAGTTCAAAAGAAAGAACTAGGCAAGAAAAAGGCCTAACTGGTTTCAAGTGAGTCCAAAACCCAGCCGAGAAAACAGCATTAAGCTTTAAATCTGGAGAATAATTTCCTTTGACTCCATGTCCTGAATCCTGGGGACACTGATTGGGGACCCTCAGACAGCCCTAGACCCATATCTTTGCTGGACTCAGTCTGTGCTTCAGCTCTGTTAGGTTGGAGTTGTGTGCTAGTGGTCCTGTAGTTCTGAGATCTCAAAGGTAGCCTCACTCCCATGGCTCCGCTAGGCATATCCCTAACTGGGACTCTCGGTGTTGGCTCTGACCCCATATTCTCACTCAGCATTGCCCTGATAGAGGCTCTTTGAAGTGGCTGCACTCCCAGAGCTATTTGTGATATCGTTTGAAATTAGGTGGGGAAAGCCATGCCCCTATAGCTCTTGCAGTCTGTGAGCCTGTAGAGTTAACACCACATGGTTGCCATCGAGGTTGACAGCTTGTACATTTTAGGCACAAGTATTATAGTGGCTGTGGAGCTGGGGTCCTAGGCTCAGGGTCTTGCAAAACTACTGTGGCACAAGTTCACTCACCGAGACATGGCTGGATGCAGATTACCCACAACGATGAGGCTGTGACTCTGAGGCATACCTCAGTAACTCAAGCCCATAGGGCAGGGATGGAATAGTTACTGATTCTGGGGTCAGAGTACACCACCAGCATTGCTCCAGGGAAAGAGGGGTGCTTTGGAGGCTTGAGCTCTGTGGAGCAAGTTACAGTTGAAATTTGGTTCCAGAGCCAATCGGACACAGCAGCAATTCCAACTCTGGGGGATGGAATGCCACAGAGTGGGAACTCTAAACCCTGGGATAGGAGGGCATGGCGATATTCCAGGCTCTGTAAGGCTGAATGTAGCAGCAGCAAGGCCTGAGGAATGACTAGGGCTGTCTGTGGCTTGGTCCTCAGGTTTCTTGAAGCAATGCAGAAATGACCCCCTGCGGAGCCAGGGTTTCTCAGAAGCTTGGACTCCAAGGGACTAGTTAGTTCCAGGGAGGTGGGGCCACTGCAGCTATTTTGCCTGGATGTTTGGATGACAGCTCAATCAAAGCTATCTGTCCCCAGAGAGTGGTACACAGAATCAGCTTGAGTTTGGAGGGCCAGGGTGCACCAGCGACTAAGATCGGGACATGGAGCAGTTCCATGGCAGCCTGGCCTTAGAAGGTAGAGGGTAGATGGCAGCAGTTTGACTCAGGTATGGCTACCAGGTATGCGTGTTATAGTGGTGGTTAAGCCTCAGAGATGGAGGGGTGCAGTGGCTACTCTTGAAGCAGAATGCACTCTAGCAGTGATTCAGTTCCAAGAAGGGGCAGCACAGTAGCAGCTCAGGTCATGGAGGCCAGGGCAAAGTGTCAGCACCTCTTCTGAGATAGGACAGACATGTGGACTTTAGGTAGCTCTTTCAGCAGAGCTCAGAGCCTGTGAAGACTCTGAATGTCTCCAGTAGTAAGACTGCAGGTGTCCATGGTGGTGATGGGAGCTGCTGAGTCCTCTCACTTACCTATTCCCTGCAGAAAGAAGGACCTGCTGAACCAGAACTGGTCCTAACTGGGGGCAGAGGTGGTGTAAGAAATATGCTTTCTCTCCTTCTTCATGCAGCCATCCTGGGTTTCAGTGCTCCACAAGATTTCTGCTACTCCTTTGCTGTTTTCTGGTGCTCTTCTTCAGTTATTTTGGTTGGAACATAGTTTATTCATTTTTTGATTCTCTCTCTTTCTCTTTCTCTCTCTCTCGCTCTCTCTCTCTGTGTGTGTGTGTGTGTGTGTGTGTGTGTGTGTGTGTGTGTGTGTGTTGATGGTGATGAGGGTTAGTAATTTCTAGTTGGCTATCTTGGTGACATTCTCTGGAATCCTAATCAGACATATTCTAGACCTTTTAATTCTACACTTCTAATATTTTAACTCTCTTCTATTATGACCATTTTCTTGTTTCTCTATAGAACTCTTGGTGTTTTCTTAAAATTTTTCTTCCAGTTGACTAATTCTATTTTCAGCTATTCCTTGTTATTTAACACATTGGCCAATTTTTTTCGCCAACATTATATTTGAAATTTGTTTGAGACCATGTTGCAAATATGTCCTCTCACTCTATGCACTTTATCTTTGACTTTTCATTGTTTTGATTTCATTTTTATTTGAATAAGTTATCCATACTCTTTACATATTCTCTCTCTCTATATATACACACACATAGATGCTCCTAATCTGTGGGACTTCTTGGAAGGTTGTATCAAGGATATCTACTTCCTTCTTTACAGAATCCAATGTAAGACTTATTTGGAGCCTGATTGCTTTCTAAACATGCGGCTTTTCAGTGTAATTTCTCCTTTACTACTGACTTTGATGATTCTCAGAACTATACTTTTCCAGGGAAGTGATAGTTATCAACTTACATATTTAATTCTCAGGATTATAAACAATAACTTGTGTTGTATACCTCAGGGAGCCTCTCATCTTTGATAAGTATACTCCAAAATCTCTGGCCATGGTGTCCTGTTTCTTTCATACTCTCTCTACACTTTCCCCCAAATTTATCCTCATGTAATCTTTGTTTTTAACACTCATTTTATCTGATTTATAGAAATGTTAGCTGTTTCCCACTTTCATAACAAAATGGAGTTCTAATTCTGTTTGTCCAAGTTGTTTTCTGAACTTTTCTAAAAGTGATAAGAACATTAACTTTTTGGTTACATTCTTATATTTAATGCCTTAACTACTTAAGTCATATTTACATTTTTTATTTTACATATTTGTCTTTTTTTTTAATTATTGCATTTGGGCTCTAGGATACCTGTGCACATCCTGCATCCTGCAGGATTGTTGCATAGGTACATACATGCCATAGTGGTTTGCTATCTCCATCCCCGCCCCTGCCCCCGTCACCTATGTCAGGCATTTCTCCCAGTGTTATCCCTCCCCATCCTCCCCCCACATTGTCCCTCCTCTCCCCTTTCCTCTCCACCTCCACTTAGCCCTGTGAGTGTTGTTACCTTCCCTGTGCCCAAGTGTTCTCGTTGTTCATTGCCCGCCTATGAGTGAAAACATGTGGTGTTTGATTTTCTGTTCTTGTGTCAGTTTGCTGAGAGTGATGGTTCCCAGATTCATCCATGTCTCTACAAAGGACATGAACTCATCATTTTTTATGGCTGCATAGTATTCTGTGGTGTATATATGCCACATTTCTTTTGTCCAGTCTATCATCGATGGGCATTTTGGGTTGGTTCCAGGTCTTTACTATCATAAACAGTGCCACAATGAACATATGTGTGCATGTGTCTTTATGCTAGAACAATTTATAATCCTTTGGGTATATACCCAGTAATGGGATTGCTGGGTCAAATGGAATTTCTATTTCTAGATCCTTGAGGAATCACCACACTGTCTTCCATAATGGTTGAACTAATTTACACTCCCACCAACAGTGTAAAAGTGTTCCTGTTTCTCCACATCCCCTCCAGCATCTGTTGTCTCATTTTAACTTTCCTTTCTCTGAAGTTCACCCTCCTCCTTCTCACTTTAATCAGTTTTATTGTTAGATAGCTAATATTGTTAGATAGCTAATAATTCCATTGATGTATCAAAAACAAATATAGGATGATAATTCTTTCAAATAAATCCTAATTTTTTCTCAACATAGCAAATTTGAAGTACAATAACACTTTTTTTTTTTCATTTATGTTACCAATAAAAGGGCAGACATCTCCAAACTTGAGACTTTTATAGGGTTTCAATGGAGCATAAATAGTATCAAAATTAACTATTACTTGAAGGACATTAGAAAGCTTCACTTCCCTAAGAATTTATGGAAGTAGGTAATGAAACACCTCAATAATATTTTCAGCCCTGTGAATTTAATTGTGCTCTGATTAGAAAAGGGGGAACCATACAATACTATACAATAAATTGGAAGACAGATGATTTTGTGTAGCTTATTACTATAATAAAAGTAATCCTTCATGGGGAAGTGGCTATAATCAAGGGACTAGGCAGTAAGAGGGATAGAAATCAAATCTGAGCAGATTTGGAATTTGAACTTAAAGAAATATCTCTAATTTAAAGGTCCAACATATTTACCTTGCGTCTGTCAACATGTCTCTCTTCAGGACTTTCTAACACCTTGATATCATATGACATGTAGCTTCTCCCTCTCTCCCTCAACCCTTAATGTGTTGCCTATTCCACTTCCCAGGCGCTAACAGCTATTATGATATAGGAGGGGAATGTAGACCAGATTTTGTCCTCAGGGAGGAACCTGCCCCAAGTGTCATGTCCTTCCTTTGTCATTTCCAGGACCTCATGCTAAATCACATTTCTTTCTTATTGTAGCACCTTTTCTACTGCCATGACAACCATGCAAGGAATGGAACAAGCCATGCCAGAGGTTGGCCGAGGTGTGCCCCAGCTGGGAAATGTGGCTGTCGTACATTCGTATCTGTGGAAAGGGTTGCAAGAGAAGTTTTTGAAGGGGGAACCCAAAGTCCTTGGGGTAAGTCACTTGCAAATCTAGGAGAAGACCACTGGTGTTGCAAACTCGTATTTCATAAGACCTAATGCCAAATACACTGTCCTACCAGCCTCAGAAGACAACAGCCAGCCCTCTAAACATCAGTATTTACTGTTCAGGCCCTTCATCTGAAAAACTATATTCTATCACAACATGCTTCCCATTGAGTTATATTAGAAATATATTGGCTTCAGATCTATTCTAGGGTTGTGGGTCATCCATGATAATTGCATTTAAACTCAGCATGGAAGAGCAGCAAAAGAAAAGGCCACCTAGGCACTACTAGCTGACACTCCCTTCACAGGCCTTCCTGATAGCTGAACAGACACATATTGCTACTATTTCTTTCTGGCACCTTTTCTTAGCCTGCTGACTGCTCAGAGAATGAAAAAATCTATTTTCTGAGCATTTCTATCTGGAGTCTCAGGTGAACATGCCTAAAAGAAATAAAGGATTAAAAAAATGACAGAATAGGGCAGATAAAAGGATATTAAATATAGGTTTATCACTAGCCCAATCTTCAAACCACTGGAAAAATGTCATTGTGAACATTTTGGATCCTTTTTTCACATTATTTTTTGGGGAGGATATAGTTATTTTTCATAAAATATGTTACTTATGTTGGCACATACTAGGTTTATTTTTTAATGTATGAATAATTATTTTAAAATATTGCTCTATGTTTTAGAGCAATTTTAGCCTTAAAGAAAAATTGAGAGCAAAGTACAGGTGTATCCCATCTGCCCCTTGCCCTCACACATGCATAGCTTTTTAATTATCAACCTCCCCACCAGAGTGGTACCTTTGTCCCAATTGATGGACCTGCACTGACACATCATTCCTCAAAGTACATGAATCACAGTGGGGTTCATTCTCTGTGTTGTGTGTTCTATGGGTTTTAACAAGGGTATAGTGATATATATCTACCTTTATAGTACCATACAAAGTAGTTTCACTGCCGTAAACATTCTCTGTGCTCTGCCTATTCATCCTTTCCTCCCACCATTCTCTGGCAACCTCTAATCTTTTATTGTCTTCATAGATTGTTTGCCTTTTCCAGAAAGTCATACACTTGGAATTGTACAATAGGTAGGTTTTTTTAGATTGTGTTCTGTCACCTAATATGCATTTAAATTTCCTCCTGTTTTCATATGGCTTGTAGCTCATTTATTTTTAGTACTGAATAATATTCCATTGTCTAGATGTACCACAGTTTATGCATTCACCTACTGAAGGACATCTTGATGGCTTCCAAACTTTGGCAACTATGAGTAAGGTTGCTATAAATATCCATGTGCACATTATGTGTGGACATAAGTTTTCAACTCATTTGGGTAAGTATGATTGTTATATTGTAGGTAAGAGTATGTTCAGTTTTGCAAGAAACTGCCATACTGTCTTCCATGTGACTTTGTCAATTTGAAGAATTTCAACCAACAGTGAATCAGTTCCTGTTGTTTCATGTAATCTCCGGCAATTGGTAGCGTCAGTGTTCTGGATTTTTACCATTCTAACAGGTGCTAGTGGACTCTCATCATTTTAATTTACATTTCTCTTGTGACACAAGATGTGGTGCATCTTTTCATGCATTTCTTTACCATCTCTATATCTTCTTTTGTAAGGTGTTTTCTTAAATTCTTTGGCACAGTTTTAAAAGAGGACGTTTATGTTCTTATTGTTGAGTTTTAAGTTTGTTGCGTATTTTCGATAACGATCCTTTGATATTTTCTCCCAGTCTGTGGTTTGTCTTTTCATCTCTTGACAATCTCTTCTGCAGAGCAGAATTTTTAATTTTATGAAAATTAAGATGATTAATTTTGTAATTCATGGGTTGTGCCTTTGGTACTTTATTGACAAATTCATCACCAAACCCAAGATCATCTAGATTTTGGCCTATGTTACCTGTTAGGAGTTTTATAGTTTTTAGTTTAACATTTGTGTCTGTGATTCATATTGAGTTAATTTTTGTGAAGGATATAAGGTATGTGTCTAAGTTTTATTTTTACTTATGGATATCAAGTTTTTTAAGTACTTTTTTTTTTTTTTGAGATGGAGTCTCACTTTTGTTGCCCTGGCTAAAGTGCAATGGCCTAAGCTCAGCTCACTGCAACCTCCGCCTCTCAGGTACAAGTGATTCTTTTGTCTCAGCCTCCCAAGTAGCTCAGAATACAGATATATGTCACCATGCCAAGTTATTTGTGTTACCATGCCAAGCTATTTTTTTTTAATTTGTATTTAGTAGATATGGGTTTCATCATGTTAGGCTGGTTGTGAACTCCTGACCTCAGGTGATCCACCCCCCTTGGCCTCCCAAAGTGCTGGGATTACAGGCATGTGCCAATGCACCTGGCCTAGTGCTATTTTTAAAAAGGCTGTCTTTTTTTTCTTATTGTATTACCTTAGTTCACTGCCAAAGATCACTTGACTATATTTGTGTGACTATCTCTAGGCTTTCTATTCTATTCCATTGATCTGTTTGTCTATTTCTTTGCTAATACTGCACAGTCCTGATTACTATTACTTTATAGTATGTCCTAAAATTGGGTAGTGTTGGTCCTACAACTCCTTCATTCTTCTTCAATATTGTGTTTGCTATTCTAAGTCTTTTCCCTTTCCCTATAAATTTTTGAGTCTGTTTATCAATATACACAAAATAACTTGCTGAGATTTTAATGGAGATTGCATTAAATCTACTAATCAAGTTGGGAAGAACTGACATCTTGACAATGTTTTGTCTTCCTATCCATGGACATGGAATATCTCTCCCTTTATTTACTTGTTTAATTTATTTTATCAAAGCTAGTAGTTTCTTATAGATTTTGTACATTTTTTTTAGATTTATACCTAACAAATACCAAATACCAATACCTAAATATTTCACTTTTAGGGGTGCTAATTTAAATGGTACTATGTTTTTAATTTCAAATTTTACTTATTGATCATAGTATATAATAAAGTAATTGACTCACGTATTAACCTTGTATCCTACAAACCTAATAAAATTTTTTGTTAGTTCCAGGATTCTCCACTAAGTGTGAAGTTAGCTGTAGGCTTTTAATAAATATTCTTTATCAGCCCGAAGAAGTTCTCCTCTATAATAGTTTTTCAAGAGTTTTTATAATAAACAGGCATTGGATTTTTTTCAATATTTTTTCTGCATCTGTTAATATAATCATTTGATTTTTCTTCTTTAGCCTGTTGATGTCATGAATTGCATTAATCAATTTTTTAATGTCTAGTCAGTTTTGCATGCCTGGGATAAATCCCATGTAGTCATGGTACATAATTTTTTAAATACATTGTTAGATTTCATTTGCAAATGTTTGTAGATGATTTTTACACCTTTGTTCATCATAGATGTTGATCAGTAGTTTTCTTTTCTTGTAGTATTTTTTCATGGTTTTTGGTAGATGATTGTGTTAGCTCCATAGAATGAGTTAGGGGTATTTCCTCTGTTTCTACTTTCTGTTAATAATTGGAATAATTTCTTTCTTAAGTGTTTGGTAGAATTCACCACTGAGCCTTTCTAGGTCTGATGCTTTCTGTTTTGGAAATGTATTAATTATTGATTCAATTTATTTAATAATTATAGGCATATTCAGAGTGTCTATTTCTTCTTGTGTGAGTTTTGACAAACTGTCTTTAAGGAGTTATCCATTTTATCAACGCTATCAAACTGTGGGCATAGAATTGTTCATAGCATCATTTTATTATCCTTTTAATTTCTGTGGGAATTGTAGTGATGTTCCTTCTTTCATCTATATTAGTAATTTGTGTCCTCTCTCTTTTTCTTAGCCTGGCTAGAAGCTTTATTTTATTTATATATATATATATTTCTAAAAACTGCTTTGGATTTTATTGATTTTGTCTATTCATTCAATTTCATGATTTCTGCTCTAATTTCTATTATAGTTTTTCTTCTGCCTATTTGGAGCTTATTTTCTCTTCTCTTTCTAGTTTCTTAAGGTAGACTCTCAGGTGATTGATTTTAGAACATTATTTTCTAATATATTCATTCACTGCTATAAATTTTCCTCTAAGCATTGCTTTCACTACATCCCACAAATTGTGATAAGTTGTTTAAATGTTTTTGAATCTTTTGAATGCCATGGGATAACGGCACTCTTACTCTGCTATTTTTAGTTCCCTGTGTACTCATTCTCATGTCCTCATACACTAGACCTTAAGAAAATATATTTGCTCTTCTTTTTTTCTTCCCCTGTATATACTCTTCTTTCTTCAGGTTATTTCCCCTTGCCACAATAACTGCTTTCTGATTCCTAGGCCGCTTATCTGAGTGAGCTATGATAGAAGCAGCATCATAGGTATCAGAAAAGCACCTCTGGGCTGGTTCTGGCTTACTCTTTTAACCTTGAAATTATTGGTAATGGTAGACATCCTGAGAGGTAATATTGATGTTACCTCTGGTGGTGGAAGCACCATTTTTGTGGTGGATAATCAGTTTTTACTTTCTTCATCATTTCTAGGTTGTGCAGATTCTGATTGCTCTGATGAGCCTTAGCATGGGAATAACAATGATGTGTATTGCATTTAAGACTTATGGACCTCGCCCCATTACTCTGTATATTGGGTACACAATTTGGGGGTCAGTGATGGTAAGTAGAGTATATTTTGATATAATTGAAGATAACATAAAGTAGTTGTCAATACCCTGATCTTTGGAATCCTAGTCTAACTGTATCTTATAATTCTGTAAATTTGAGAGTGGTGTCTAACCGTTCTTTATTCAATTTTGTCATATTTAAAGTAGTAATAATAATATAGAATTATATTAAAGCTGGGCAGATTAAATATTTACATATGTCAGTTAGATATATTACAGCAGCACATTGCCAAAGACCCAAACCAGAATGGCTTAAACATTGAAAGCACTGATTATTTCACAACAAGATTAGTGGCCTGTCGTTTCTAGGAATGATTCATTCAGTGGAAAAAGGATTTCATACAGGACTGCTAGCAGACCATATCAGAGGGAAACAGTTGACACCATCCCACTTTTGGTAAATATTTTGTAAACATATTCCCAAATCAACTATCAGTAAAAATAACGAACTTGCCATTATTGGCTTGGACTAATCAAGCTCCTCTGTAGCTGGGAGGAGTCTACCCTACCTTTTAGCACAGGAGAAACTGAACAAAATGATGGTTCAGTGAGCAGGAAAAAGAGGAGATGTGGCTGGTACACAAGCAGTTTTTAACATCGAGTCTATTGACTATTGAAACTCAGGAAATTGTTACCTTAAAAAATGAAGTTGTATTTGATACATTTTATTTCATAAGTTCAATAAAATAACTATAATTATTATAATTAATATTAAATTAATTAAAACTGTTATTAAAATTAAAATTAGAATTGGAATTTAAATGTTAAAACCTTCTTACAAGAGAAAACACAAGACGGTTTTTATGCAAATTGAGAGTAAAATACAGAATAAAATACCAAGTTTTATCCACTGATGAGAGAAAAATAAAATTTATAAGTTGGATTTATGTTAGAATCAGGGACTCTATTTTAGCATTACAGGGTTTCCATTTATTTCTGAAAGTGAGAATGAGATATTTTAGAGTTTTATAATAGTGCTTGCTTTTTGCTCCCCTTCAACTGTTTGTATCAGAAGTGCAAGATTGGGAGAACAGATACTTCAGGAAAGTTGCTCAATACTTTATACATCCCAAATTACTAATGCCGATAATAGCTCTTATTAAACTCTTACTATCATGTGGCACTCTACTAAGTGCTTTATATGTACAATTTCATTTCGAACAATTACCGCAAACTTCTGATTGTTCATTATCATCATTTTACGGATGAAGAGAGGTTAAGTAACTTGCCCAAGATCACAACTATTTGGCACAGAAATGAAGGCTCAAATAGTGTCAGTGTATTTTCAGAATTGCATGCATCTAACCACCTAGCTTTCTGCTTTTATTTCCATTTCCAAGATTACATTGAAAACCAGCTTATGTGGTGCAAATCTTCCATACATGTTCAGTAGATTACCAGGAACTGCAGGAGCCATTTTCCACTGAGACATCATGCAGACTCTTGTAGGCATTGCATTAAATGAGCCTTTACTTAATTTGTGAAACCTTTTCTGCGGCCACCTTCCATTATTCTTTCAACCTTTCTTTCCAAACCTCATCTGTAAAGTGCCTCCTTTTTCTCCCTCATACAGTGTAAGTATCAATACCAAGAACCAGACAAGTTTCTCTTGTTTTTGGACTCTTCAGTTCTTTTCAGTTCTATTCCTGTATGTTGCACATTCCTTGTTAAATGTTTTCCTCTGAGATACTATATACATACTTTTTCCTGTGGTAAATGAAGTCCTCTTATTCACTCTTATTCTCAAATACACAAACATAAATATACTCTTACAATATGTATAAATAATTTCTGTATAAAATGTTTTTCCAAGGCAACTTACTGAATTTTTAAAATAGTTTATGGTACTTTTTAGTTCATATTTTTGGATGTTTGCAATATATATTGTTCATACTTTAATAAGAATAGTTGTAACCATTTGTTTCAACTATTTTTCTTATATAATGATTTTGGTTAATTTACCCAGAATAGAATGTATTATATAATAGTCTTATCTTTATCTTGATTTTGACTTTAATGAAATGGTCCTAATTTTCTTTTATCATTGAACACAATAAAGACTTTTAGATTGAAACAGATTTCTATCATGTTACAGAAAGTATAATTCTTTATATTTTACCAGTAAGGTTGAAGTTGCTAATAATGTTGAATTGTATTAAATGTCCTATCCTATCAACACTGCAAACATGAATAGCAATTACCATGTAATTTTTCCTTAAATTCATTAATTGCATAACTTAGAATATTTCAATATTAAAAATGTTTGTAGAGTTGAGGGAGCATCCCAAATGTTCATGATGTATTTTATATTATATGGTGAGTGATTCCCTCTAGTGTTTTTGTTCCAGTAGCGATTTAGATAACATGAATCATCACTATGTCTGGGTACTTGGAAGTTAGTTTAATAAATGTATTGAGCTTTTTTGTTAGTTGAATTTTTTTATATTAAGATATAACTTTTGAATCATCTGAAATCAAATTTGAAAAGCAAATAAAAAAGAATTGAATATTTTAAGGTAGAGAGGCCAACAAACTTGACTAGCTGTTTTAGTTAAATGAAAAATAATTGCCCTACTGCTGGATAAATGAACTAGTGTATTCTAGTCATCATCTAATTGTGAATTTACTTTTTTTTTTGGCTACTGTTTTACTTATAACTTTACAAAATATTCTAAATGAGAATAATTTTAGAGTACTTTTCATTTAAGTATCATCATCACTTTTGGTACCATGTAAGAATTACTTTGCATCAGGAGTTTGGAAACTATCTTTTAGTGTCCTCAAACAGTTTTAATATCATTTCAGTTAGGTGTTATTTGAAAAGCTTGATATACTCTCCCATGGATTTATCTGGTATAATTTCCCTGTTCTTTCTGGGAAAAGAGAAAATAATATGCAAACTTTTGTGGTTTTTTTCTAAGAATATTGGTCTGATTTAACTTATCTATCTAATTTCAAAGTAAGTTATGAGTTCCAATACTTGCTTAAAGTTTTTTACCTTCAGTTTTTCTATCATTCTTAGTTTATTATTTCAGGATCCTTGTCAGTTGCAGCAGGAATTAGAACTACAAAAGGCCTGGTGAGTAATATTTTCTTTTTTTGGTATCAAAAAAAGGAAAGATTAATAAAAAGTGTATTCTGCTAGGGTATAAAACCGGTTTTGTTTCTTTGTTTGTAAAAAATCAGAAGCGATTGTGCATTTTACCTACTAGCATCTATCTTTCAAAAATTGCAATCAGGCTAGTAATATAATTACTGCCATAAGACTGGATATTTTGGCAAGGAAGGGAATCTTGCCCTTGCTGAGGGAATCTGTTTTCAGATATAGAGAATTATTGAGAAGAACTGTCAAGTGGACTACTCAACAAAACCCTGCAGCATGAGAGTCGGCCCATGACAGTGACACCAAGCATTGGTGTGGCATAATATTTACTGACTGATTGATTAAAATGTAGATTCTAACTGTATTTGGGTTTTCAATAAAAGAAATTCACAATAAGGTTATTACATAAGAAGAAGCAAATTTAAAATGTAACTCTCATGCCAAGATACCTTTCATAAAGCCAATAAAATGCAAAAGCCCATATCTCAATAAATATTTTTTTCTAGTTCAAGTTCATATTTGAGTTTTGTTTGTTCAAAAGATAAATATCAAACTCTGGAGCATGATAAATATGGGTTTTTCAAATCTGGCCTCCTGTCTCCTCCAGCTGCAGCCACACTAGGCTCCTCACACTTTGCTGTGCACTTTTAGCTCTTATTGAAAGCCTCCTAACCTTTACCCGTGAGAAGAGAATGTACAGAAAACAATACACTGCTGAGAGAGATAATATACAAAAGATAGAGAGGCATGACAGGCAAACAGCATTTAGAAAAATGATAAGAAATCAGGCATCAGACGCAAGGAATGGCAGGGAAGGACACAGGGCAGTCCCGCTAATGCGCGAAAGACATTGGAAACACTGCTGAAGAGATCTGGAGGTCATCTCCTGTACCCATAGGAATCATCTGAAGAATTTAAGCTGGGGAATAATGGGATCGTATTTATTTTTTGGCAAGAGATTAGAGTTGAAACCACTCTAAGGAGATAAGTTAGAAGACTATTGAAACAATCAAGATAAAGACAGATGGCTGTAGAAATAAATGGTGGGTGCAAAGTGATTCAGGTAGATATATCTGAGGATTCTGTTGGTTGTTTAATTGATTTTCATTCCTTTCTAGGTCCGAGGTAGTCTGGGAATGAATGTCACCAGCTCTGTATTGGCTGTATCAGGGATCTTAATCAACGCATTTAGCTTGTATATTTATTCATTCCATCACCCTTACTGTTACTTCTTTGACAAGCCAAATGATTGTCACGGGACTCTGTCCATTTTGATGGTTAGTGCTGCCTCTTTTCATGGGATATCATCGTAGGAGCAAGTTTGGGGAGTGCTGGCTCTGGCAACAACAATAATTAGTCCCTAATTGCTGAATGACATTGGGAAGTTGGAGTGATTGAGAAATAGAATAATCTTTGATTTAGGAGTTAGGTAGGTGTCTCATCTATGTCTTTCTTCTTCTTCTATATATAATGAGGCACAATGGGAAGAAAGCTTACAGTTACAGAATACCTACTCATTAATAGTTACTGTGCTGGGTACTTTATATAAATTTTTCAATTTAAATTTTAAAACATTGATTCAGTATGTACTATTATCCTCACTGAAAATGGGGCCCAGATGTCAGTCCTCATTCTCTAATAATGAAGCAAAATTGTCTTGAACAGTATTTTACAAATGGTGAGTAACTCAGTAACCTTTTCAGTATCTTTGGGTGTTCTTGCAAGGTTAACCATTTTTATCCTCAACATCTAGCTCCTGGAAAATTCTCAACCTTCATTCTGAATTTTACTACTTTTTGTACCAATTGTTCCTATCTCAATGCTATCCTAATTGCTTTATTCTGAAAATAACATTTATACAATATTTTATAGGTAGTAAAACTTCCTGACATTTTAGGCCATTGGGTAGGTGTGAGGAGGAAGAGTTCTTGCAGCACATCACAGCAGACTAAAATGCACAAATAAATCTTTATTATTAAAAGGTGTCTGCAGGCGTGGTGGCTCATGCCTGTAATCCCAGCACTTTGGGAGGCCAAGGCGGGCCGACCACCCGATGTTAGGAGTTCAGGACCATCCTGGTCAACATGGTGAAACCTGTCTCCACTAAAAATACAAAAATTAGCTGGGCATGGTGGTGCACACCTGTAATCCCAGCTACTCAGGAGGCTAAGGAAGGAGAATCGCTTGAACCTGGGAGGCAGAGGTTGCAGTGAGCTGAGATCGCGTCATTGCACTCCAGCCTGGACAACAGAGAAAGACTCTGTCAAAAAGAAAGAAAGAGAGAGAGAAAGAGAGAGAGAAAGGGAGGAAGGAAGGGAGGAAGGGAAGAAGGGAGGGAAGGAGAAAGAGAGGGAGGGAGAAAGAGAGGGGAAAAGAGAGGGAGAAAGGGAGGAAGGAAAAGCCTATTGGTCATTTTCAACACCAGCAAATTTTCTGTTACTTTCCCTGTATATGAACTTTCAGCCTTTCGCTTTGCTGCTTAGTTCTAATCCTCACTGTGTCCTTCCCTCATGTAAACATGGAAACTCAACATTGTGCCTAACTTACTAAGCAGAATCAACTGCACTCCGTTTACTTCATTCCTAGCTAATTCTTCATAGTTTTATGGGCTATATAGTCACACCAAAATAACCCCTTGAGGTGTCTTTGCTAAACTAATTCAGTTCCCTTGAGATTCCTAAAGTTCTTTATAGTAAGCAGTTTTATTTCTTGCCACTCACTCCAAATAAGAAAAATCTTATTCAGAGAATTTGACAAATTCTTCCAAGGTCACTCAGAAATTGGCAAAAGCAATATTCGATTCTACAGCTTCTTGTTTCGAATTCCCCTCTTATTTGCTACGGTTATCTTGAAGAATAACTTTACTTTTAGTTTATGAAGATCTGTTCATTTGTAGATTTTAAGTGCACAATGATAGAGACAAAATCTGGAATTGGTCAGCTTCATAGGACTGATTTCCTGGGCATGGGACCTGTGCAGTTACTCAGGTCTTCACAGTTGAAAGAGCCCTGTGCTTGATCTAATGCTCTGCTGTTCCTATCTTGAAATTATTTAAAAAAATTTTAAACAAGAGACTACATGACACGTGACTTTTTTTGGAGGCCCAGTCCTGTACCCATTTTTGTAAATAAAGTTTCATAATGTTTAATTGAAATATAAAGAAGTCTACCTGTTTACATACTGTGTAGTGCTGCTTTTGTGTGATAACAGCAGGTTTGAATATGTGTGAGAGAGACGTTAGAGTCTGCAAAACTTAAAATGTACATGATCTGGCCTTCATAGAAAGCTTGCCATCTTCTAGTCTACCCTTCTAGATGTTAAATCTATGAAGACAGGAGAATTGTCTGTTTTGTTTGCTGCTCTATCTTCTGTGCCTACAACAGTGTTTGAAACTGAGAGGCCACTACGTCTGTTGACAGTACCAGAAAATAAATAAGCAATGAATGCACACATTCTCAACGTCTTAAGTCTGCATCACTCATATCCCGAGCTCTTGGTCTATTGGCTCTTCCACAACAGAGGGACTATCCCTAACTATGGAGAGAAAAAAAGAATATTTAAACCAGATAATCCCTGTGTCAATCCAGGGTAAAATTAATAGAAATCAGTGTACTGCCCAATGTTCTCCAAATTTTGACCATCTTTCTTAGCTGAGGACTAGACCTAAAGTCAGTGTTCTTAGGAGATGGAGTAAAGATTGACCTACTTGGTGTTCACTGTTGTGTTAGCTTCTTACTGTTACTATAACAAATTACTGTGAATTTAGTGTTTCCAGACAACACTGTTTGGTTATCTTATATTTCTGGAGGTCAGAAGTTCAAAATGGGTCTCACTAGGCTAAAATCAGAGAGTTGGCAAGCCTGTATGCCTTTCTGAAGGCTTAGGCGATGATAAGTTTTATTGCCTTTTCTGGCTTCTGTAGGCTGCCTACTACGTTTCTTGGTTTGTCATCCCATCCTCTACCTTCAAATCAAGCAATGCAGCATCTTCAGATCTCTCTTGGACTCTACTCTACCTCTTGCTTCCACTTATAAGGATTCTGTCATTATTTTGAATCCACCTGAATAATCAAGGAAAATTCTCTTATCTCAGCTAATAAGCAACTTTGCTTTCATCTGCAAATTTAATGCTTTTTGCTATACAAAAAGAACAATGGTCCCCCAGGGGGGTCTGCATTCTAATCCCCAGAACCTGAGGATTAGATTAGGATTAGCAGACCTCCCTGCGGGACCATTACTCTGCTTACAAGCACTAAGATATGGAATCAAAATATGTTGTCAATGATATGAATTTCTAGTACTCAGTAGGACTAGGATGATAATTGTCTTTATACTGCCTTCCTGACTTTTTAAAGCACTTTCATCTTCCATGCTCACAATAGCACTGGGAAGTACTGAACTAGGGAGTAAATGTCTGTGATTATTTTGTCAGTGAAAAAAGTGAGAAGTTACTTCAGCAGATCAAGAATCGGTCAAGGGTATGGCTGCAATTGGGAGGCAGGTTTCCTGACTCCCGGCCAGTGCTTTTCCTCTTCTGACATTGTGGTTACTGGTAAATGTTTTCACTTGTCATCTCCGTTTCTCACATTTCTTTGGTATGAGTTTTCTTCTAGGGTATGGATGGCTTGGTGCTCCTCTTAAGTGTGCTGGAATTCTGCATTGCTGTGTCCCTCTCTGCCTTTGGATGTAAAGTGATGTGTTGTAACCCCGGTGGGGTGAGTATTGGCCTTCATTTGAAGATGTCTGTATTAGTTTTCTATTGCTGCATAATCAATTACACAAACTTAGAGTCTTAACACAGAACACATTCATTATCTCTGTTTCCATGGGTCAAGAGTCTGGGCAAGCTGAAGTGGGTCCTCAACTCAGGATCTTACAAGGCTGTCATCAGGAAGTTGGCTGGGGCTGTGGCCTTGTCTGAAGCTTCTGATTCTCTTCCATGCTAATGTGGTGGAATTCATTTCCTCTCAGTTGGAGAACTCAGGACAATGTACATTTTCTCTAAGACCAGCAGGAAATTCAGTTGCTGATGCTTTAATCCTTTCATAAAGTGTTCGCATGAACAGGTGAGGTCTATTCAGAATAATCCCTTCTTTGATAAACTGAAAGTCAGGTAGTCAGTACCTACACACAGGACTTGTATCCCATCTTATACACAGGTTCCATTCACACTGGAGGGGAGGGAATCATCAGGGGTAAGTGTCGCCTTAGAACTCTGCCTACACAATAGCTACGTAAGAGCTCTTTTTCCCTTTCCTTTCTCCATTAAAGGGCATAACCTCTGAATCCAGATACAAGAATAATTCACAATGAAGAGGCCCCCAAAACATATTTTATTTTATTCCATTATCCTATTACAACTTTTCCTGGAATAAGGAAGAAATGTCAGGATCTCAGACTTCTCTCTCAGTCTGTGCACACCTGCTCACTCTCTTACCCCAAGACCTGCATTAGATGCTCCTGGCAGCTAAGCCCAAAGAATGTCACAGAGAGAGAGGAAAGTGGGGAATGGAAGGAGAGAAGAGACCAAGAAAGAGGCTCTAGGAAGAACAGGGAGGGACATCCTCCAAGGGTTCAGGGTTTCAGAATGAGGAAATTGATAATGAACCTCAACAGGTTCCCATTAGCTTCATTATCCAAAGGCCCACAGGCAGACAAAACCGATAGCCAAATAATAAAATAATCACAGTGTGATAAGATGGTTCTTCTGTTGCCCTTCTCCATCATTTTGTATCTCTCAGTCTACTTTTGAGATTCCCAGGCAACACCACATCCCACTTCCCCACAGCCCTTCCTCACAGAAGAGAAATTGACTATAGCACATTAACTCTAGCAGTAGGGTTTTGCATTGCAAAACCCAAGATTGAGAGATTCTCAGCAATTACCAATAATTGTGTAATTTCCTTGAGTAAAGCTTTCTGTTTTCATTGAGTAAAACATTTGGACGTGGAGGCAAACTCCTTAGTAACTTTCATGTCATAATATTTAAGCCTGTATTCCTTTCAGCTCTTAGCATAGGAGCTGGGAATGTTGTTTCCTGATCTCCTGGTGTGAATTCAGAAAAGCAGTAGTTTGAGGGCGTATGACGGCTAGCTCTCTATCTCTTCCCGGTTCGTCTGCCAACTCTATGTCAAACTGAGTTTGTGGAAGAACAACTGAACTTTTCTTAGTTTCATGATGATCCCTCCTATTCTGGGCCAGTGTGGTTTTTGCAAATGCTTTATTCATAACCAGCAAATCATGATTTGGGTATGTTGATGTGATCAGCATGAACAACCTGGTTTGGAAGAAGAGCCTCATATTTTTCATGAGACCTTGGTTTACTCAAAATATTGGGCACCACCATCCACACGTAAGATTGATCCAGTTGCAAGACCAGGAAAGTGGTCATCAGCAGCTCAGGTCACGAGCCATCACTGAATGTTGTGCCCTAAATCTGGCCTGATCTAGAGAATGACTGAGAAGCCCCACATGCTTGATCTTGAGAATGAATCAGAGAAGAAAAGAGTAAACTCTAATAATGATGACTTTATGTGAGCAGGAAAGGGGCACTCCAAGGTTATTTGGGTGACTCACGTATGGCATTCTGATTGATTTCACAGGTTATGTTAATTCTGCCACCAAATTCTCACATGGCAGGAACAGCATCTCCTGCTCCACTTAATGAGGTTTGATGCCACCGAAAGAGCAACAGAAAAATGCTCCAGAAAATCTATGCTGACTGTAACACAAGAACCCTACATGAGAAAATACCAGAATCCAACTCTGATACTGATAGACATATTGATATCATTATTATATGTAATCCAATTATACACTGTGTGTGTATATATAGAGAGATAATAAATTCAAAATTATGTTCTCATTTTTTCCCCTGGAACTCAACAACTCATTTCCCTGGCTCTTTATCAGAGTACTAGAAGTTAAATAAATAATGCATTTAATGAGGCAACAGCCCTTGAAAGTTTTTCATTCATTATAAGATCTTTCTATAAAGGCATTACATTGGCAAATAAGATTTGGAAGCAGAAGAGTAAAAAAGGTATGGCTAAAATGAGGCCTGCATGCAAAACACATACTTCTGCTCCCCTGTATAATATTCCTCTCATTTATTTAACTTCGTTTTTCGTCCACCTATGGGGACCAAAGTGCTTTTTCCTTCAGGAAGTAGATATGCTTGGCCTTCTCTTCCTCCCCCCGTAGACAGCACCTTGAAATAGCACAGACTGTCCCTGCATCAGCACAAGCTATCATTTGAGTAAAGGCACTGATGAAATAAAAATCATATTAAGGATCAGATTCATCTTATATTTTCTATATCTTCTTCTTTTCCCTTCTCCCACCTTCTACTGTGCAGACTTATATCTTAACTGAATGTGTATCCTGTGCCATATATGGAATTGTGCAACATATGGTATTTTTAAATACATTTTTCATTGCTGAGCAAAAATAAATACAATTAGAAGCAATACTTTCATGTGCTACCTACTTCCTTTTCTGATGCAAGATGATGGAACGATACTAAGTATTGATGTCAAAAATACAGTATGGTGGTAAATAATGTGGGCTTTCTAATCAGACAACCCTGGGTTTTCATCTTGCCGTCCCATCTTTGTTGTTTACTCCCTATGTAGCTATGAACATGCCGCAGAATTTCTCTGTGCTTCATATTTCTTTTCAGAAAAGTAGTAGTAATATTGTCTGGCCCATAGACCTGTGAGAATTACTTGGTATAAAAAGGTAGAAATACCAGTACTCTGATTGGTACATATGGAGCCTCAAAAGTTTTAATTAATACAAATAAATGTATAAATGTGCATAGATATGTATTATATATTCAATTTATCATTTTATTTGGTATATATTTATAAAGTATCTATAATGAGGCAGATATTGTTTTAAGCATATAAGAAAATGGTGGTAAGACAGACAATATCTTATATATACAAGATAATAGTAGTGGGTAAGAGAACTAATATCCTTCCTCTCTTGTAGGTTAAACTTTCATGGGACAGGACATAGATTAACATATAAACAATTAATCAAAACCCTTTTATATGTTGTTAGAAGCTAACTGGAAGAATTAATGTGCTAGAGAGTGGTTGCTGGCAGTAGTGGCGAGACATGAGTCATTAGAGTGTAAACAGGTAAGTTTTTTTTGAGGAAGTAATATTTTCATTATGATAAGATAAAAATTATTGCATTTTCATAGACATTCCTATTTTCCAACTCCGTATATAATATTTCTATATATCTCATTCTGCCCTACAATCACATATCTATTGTAGTATCCACCCTTTCTCCATGCATGCTTTTCATGGGAATGTGAGGCCTTTCTCTATCAATGTTAGCCTGTCTACTTTCTCCAGCTCCAGAGATGGACGATGTATGGAAAAGTCAATTAAGACATTCTATCTTCTTGGTTGAAGGTTGGAAGGTAATCTAGCAAGAACCACCAAACAGAACTTAATACTACTGCATTTATTTCAGTGTAGATGTTCTGTATCTCTTATTGGACATCAGTAAGAATACATGTAGCCTGCTTTATTACTGGCATATGTGTATGTCTATAAAGGAAGTAGGTTTAAGAGAAAGTCAAATAAGCAGAAATAGCAATAAATGGAAATAAAATGAATCCTTGATTCCATGAAAAGCTAGGTCCTGAAACTTGTTTTAACTCTGACTTTTAATAAATATTTATGGTCTAAACCATTTCAGTTGAGTTTCTTATTAATTAAAGCACATGGTTTTTCCCATTTTCTTTTTCTGTAATTGTTCCTATTCTTTAGCTATTTGCTTTCCCTTTTCTAATTTTTTTTATATTTTATGTTTTTTAATTTTTTATATTTTTCACTTTTATACTCTTTGCATCCATGTATTTCTTGAAATCCTTATGCATGTTTATAATATATATTTTAAAGCCCTTCTCTTTTGTTGTCATTTCTGAAATGTACAGGTTTGTTTTTACTAATTAGTTTTTCTCCTATTTGTTATTGTGATTTTCCTGCTTCTTGGCATATATAATAATGTAGACTAGATGCTGGATATTATGAGTTTTATTTGATTGAGTGCTCAAATTTTTCTTTTTACACAGATATTACTTTATTTCTTGCAGGAGCTTATTAAACTTGAAGACAAATTTGATTTTTTTGAGGCTTTTAAAAAGGCATGATAGGGAGGGTGTATTAGTCCCTTTTCATATTGCTATAAAGAACTACCTGATGCTGGGTAGTTTATTAAAAAAAAGAGGTTTAATTGATTGACAGTTCCACAGGTTCTACAAGAGCCATGGCAGGGGAGGCCTCAGGAAACTTGCAATCACGGTGGAAGGTGAAGGGGAAGCCAGTATGTCTTATGTAGTGGAAGCAGGAGGAAGAGAGAGTGAAGGGGGGAAGTTCTACATACTTTTAAACAACTAGATCTCGTGCGAAGTCACTATTATGTGAATAGCAAAGGGAAAGTCCACCCCCATGATCCAATCACTTCCCAAGAGGTCTGTCCCCAACATTAGGGATTACAATTGAACATGAGACTTGAGTGGGGACACAGAGCCAAATGATATCAGAAGGTTTATAGTTGTTATTAGTTGGGCATATGCTTTAATAATAATTGACTTATTATTAAAGAATTATCTTTCTGGAGTTCTCTCCTGCAAGTACTCATGGAAGTCCCTGCATTCTAGCTGATTGGAACTTGAATGTCTCTCAGCCCTGTGTGAGCCCTGGTAATCATACAGTACAACTACCTGGCTAGTCTTTGACTGTATTTTAAACTTTTATTACATGCATAGGTTTATAAATGCACAGCTTAGTGTTATACAACAAATTTAGGATACTTCCTTACAGATTTCTGGACCTCTGCCTCTGCATAGCTATCCCCTTTATGGTTCTCTTCTCACTAATTATAGTGTCTCAGTGCCCTAAAATTCTGGTTTTTGTCGTCTGAATTTGGCAATATCAGAATGGATCCCTCTCCCTGACCATGGTCTGGAAAGTTTCCTTATGCATAAAACCAGAGCAATTATTATATTCACATTTGTTTTCATTTTTTAATGTTTAAAGTCCTGCACTAGCTGTTGCTCAATGTCAGGAAGCAGTTGTACTTATTTTTTTTCCAGTTTTATTCATGATATAAAAATTTTTTTTGAGACCAGGTCTAACTCTGACACCCAGGTTTGAGTGCAGTGGTGCAATCACAGCTCACTACAGCCTCAAAATACTGGGCTCGAGAGATTCTCCAACTTCAGCCTCCCAAATGCTGGGATTAGAGGCATTAGCCACTGTGGCCAACCCAGTTTTCTAACTAACAATAGAGTGGAAGATTAAGTCTGGTGCTATCATAATTGGAAGAGCTGAGTTTCAACTTTAAAAAGATGCTCACAGACCGGGTGTGGTGGCTCATGCCTGTAATCCCAACACTTTGGAAGGCCGAGGGGGGCGGATCACTTGAGATCAGGAATTCAAGATCAGCCTGGCCAACATGGTGAAACTTTGTCTCTACTAAAAATACAAAAGTTAATTGTGCATGCCTGTAATACCAACTTGGGAGACTGAGAAAGGAGAATCACTTGAACGTGGGAGGCAAGAGCTTGTAGTGAGCCACGATCATGCCACTGCATTCCAGCCTGGGCCACAGAGTGAGACTCCATCTCAAAAAAAAAAAGTTCATGAACACAGATACTAGCATTTTAATTTCATTTTTATATTAAAATTGATTTAAGCATGTCAACATATGCAACTTAATCTAATCAATACTTAAAGTTAAAATATTCAAGCAGAAAATTGAAGTGTTATCATTTTCATATGCTGATACTTTAGTCACCTTGTTTGGGTTTCATAAGAAGCAACTATTAAAAGACACTAGCATATTGCAGTTATTTTATATTTAAATTAATTTGTGATATTTTCCATTGTATTATGTAGTAATATTCAGACAGTTTTAATATAACGGAAAACTTTGTTTTCACACAACATAGAGGAAACATAAGCTATACAAATTCTGGGGAAAATATTTCAATTTTGAATTAATTAAAATATGTCTCTCAGTTTGAATTTTGAGTTTACTGTAGAAAAACACAGAAAAGATGTATAAAGCAACCTCCTTTTGAATGCCTGGTGGATGGAAAAACAAAAAAACAACTAAATTTGAGATACGGTTTAAACAAAACTAAGGATGTATTTGCTTTCCGGTTTGAATTTCTTCAAGATCAGCAATTTGTTTTTGTTTTTGTTTTTTACTGACTAAGGTTTGTTAAGATTGCTACTGCTCATATGATTCCCAGGAACTTAAATACTTCTGAGCAACTGTGTGGGGCTGATAATACTAGACTTTAAAAAATTCATCTTCAATAAGCACACTCTTTCCAACAGAGGAAGCAGTTCAGCAGGTTCTTTGTGGTTCCCCCTCTGGATCTTTTTATCATCAATTTCAGCAAAGGGTGTTTTTTTTTTTTTTTTGGGTAAAAGGTCAAGATAGCTTGTTATACTTTTTCTCAGACTCCAGGTACAGCTTAAACAGATAAACCCTGTAACTTGCTCCCATCTCTTGAATGTATGCTGTCAGCTTGGCCAGGAGGGGCTGGACATCAAAATGAGGAGAGCCATAGTCTAGATGGATGGAGCTCAGGAACCTCACAGTGCTTTATAAGCCAGCTATCATCTAGAGTGGTCCTTTTCCCCTTACACCAGCAGCAAAGTGCTTCAACTCTTATAAATTACTTTCATTAATTGATTTTTTTTTTTTTGAGACAGAGTCTTGCTCTGTCCCCAGGCTGGAGTGCAGTGGTGTGATCTCAGCTCACTGCAACCTCCATCCCTGGGTTGAAATGATTCCCCTGCCTCAGCCTCCCGAGTAGCTGGGACTGCAGGTGCATGCCACCACGCCCAGATAATTTTTGTATTTTTTAGAAGAGATGCGGTTTCAACATGTTGTTGGTCAGGATGATCTCGATCTCTTGTCCTCATAATCCACCTGCCTTGGCCTCCCAAAGTGCTGGGATTACAGGCTTCTGCCACCACGTCCGGCTTGAATTTTTATCTCAAGTTGTTGTTTTCTACTTAGTGTTCTCTTCCATATTTAGAGAATAATGAAAGTATTCCCATTTTACCTCCAACTCTGAAGCCACAGAAACTGTGCCCATAACAAGATCACTAAATGGCCTAAATGACATATATGCATATGTATATACAAAAACACACATATGTATGGAATATATATATATGAATTTGTATATTTTTGAAAATACATTTAAATATATAAATAATTTTAATATGTACAAATGCATATTATTTGAAAATAAATTTAAGTATATAAAGAACTTGTATATTAGATACAAATTTATATATATTTCAAACCAATATATGCATATACTTTTTTTCTTACATTATAAAACTCTGACAGCATCTGCATGTAAGATAAGAGTCCCTCAGGTGTTAAACAATGAGAACACATGGACACAGGGAGGGGAGCACTACACACTGGGGTCAGTTGGGGGAAAATAGGGGAGGGACGGTGGGGGGTGGGAAGCTGGGGAGAGATAGCAAGGGGAGAAATGCCAGATGTAGGTGATGGGGAGGAAGGCAGCAAATCACACTGCCACGTGTGTTCCTATGCAACAATTTTGCATGTCCTTCACATGTACCCCAAAACCTAAAATGCAATAAAATAAATAAATGGGAAAAAAAAAGAGTCCTTATTTTGTTGTTGACAAAGATTATCTTTCCCAGAATCTGCATTAGAAAATTTAGTTATTTAGTATGTGGTTGTATTATTTCAATATTTTGATTGAATTTATTTTGGAACTAGAAATTAGCCTCCAAATTCTGCAACTTTTGCTTAGAAATGTATCATATGCATATATTTGTTTTAGCTGACCTAGAATATGAACAGTTTATATTTCACTTTTTGGTTTTCTATCTAAAAGACATTTGATTAAAGAAGAAAACTCGTTCAAAGTCTTTGTTTGTAAATATTCTCTATTTCCAATCATATTACCCAAGTCAGAATCTATTGTTTTCCACAGGCAGATATTTGAAAGGACTCAATAAACAATGCAGAATGTACTTACATAAGGCTTTTTATCTAAAGGCAGACGGTACAATGCAGCAAGAGAGAGTGGGCAAGCACTGAAGACATTCCACAGTATAAGCTCCCCTTAGGCCTAACCAGACACATGAACCAGGCCAGTTTCTGAATTGAACTGCCCAGATCTATGCAAGAAACTCTCTGTATCCCATTGAATAGTAAGTAGTCAACACAGGCTTGTCAAACCCATTAGGCTAGCTGCAAGTTATTAGCAAAGAAACTGCCCTGGGGGCTTGCCAAGAGTTTAAATGATTCTAAACTTCACATTATAAATTCCAATGTTCTTAGCTTGATAAAGGGTCAAAATCCATACATTCAGGCATCCCCAGGATGAAGACAGAGCTCTTAAGTACCCCTGTAAATTACCTCTATCTCACAATAACTTCATTCAACAAATATTTATTGAGCGTCTACTACCTTCCAGGCACTGCTGGGAGGGTCTAGAATAAGGGCACTTATCCTTTAGAGAACAAGGGCCTTACTAGGAATATAGAGTGAACTAACTGAGCTGTCTATGACCTCATGGAGCTGACATTGCAGTTTCATTCTACAGTTACCATTTAAGAGGCAGTTTTAGCACATTCAATGTGAGTTCTCAGTTAAAAGTGAAAACAAAAACTTGGTATAGTTTCTAAACTTTAATTTTTTCTTATAATTATCCTTTTTTCCTCAAAGTGAAATTTCACTGAATTACAAACTTGAGAAGAAAAATACAGATTTAATTTAATCCCTGAGTTTTTTGGTTGTGTGTTACCCAGCAGTATAACACAATAACACTGAAGAGAAGTCAAACTTACAAAAAATGCATGCCATATGATTTCATTAATTGAAAGACCAAAGTCAACCAAACTAATCACAGGTATTAGAGGTTGAGATGTTGGTTACTCTTGGGGTATAGTGGCAGGAAGGGAGCAAAAGGGCTCTATAACTTCTTAGTACTAGTTATTTTCTAATTTTTAACTGGAAGATAGGAACACACATGTCTTCACTTTTTGATAATTCATTGAGCTGTACATTTATGATTTATACACTTTATGTGCCCTTCCAACTAAAACATTGGCATTCAGTCCCTGTCTCAGGCTCTGTTTTCTAGTGAGAACAGACAGAGGGTGCTTTAGATGGCATCTACTACATTCCAGGCACTACTGGGAGTATAGAATAAAGTAATTGGGCTATCTGTGACTTCTTGAAGCTGATGGTCTAGTTTCATTCTAGAATTACCCTTTAGGAGGCAGTTTAATACATTCAATGCGAGTTTTGAGTTAAAAGTAAAAATGAAAAGTTAGCATAGTCCCTAAACTTTTTTTTCCTTATCGTTAGCCCCTTTTCACCATACTGAAACCTCCTGACCTACACACGTGAGAGGAATAATACAGATTTAATTTAATCCCTGAGTGTTTTGGTTGTGTGACACCCAGCAACATATTACAATAATACTGAAGAGACGTCAAACACACACGAAAATACATGCCATGTGATTCCACAATTGAAACACCAAAATCAACAAAACTAATCACAGGCATTACAAAAAGAGGAACACAATGCAACTCCAGAAACTAACTTTAAAGAAATAAATATCTATGAGTTACATGATCTTGTAAAGATATTTCAACACCCATATTTATTGCAGCATTATTCATAATAGCCAAGAGGTGGAAGCAACCCAAAAGTGCATCAATGGATGTCATATAGACATACAATGAAGCATGAACCAGCCTTGCAAAAGAGGAAATGCTATCACATGCTACAACATGGATGAAACTTGGGCATCTTGTGACAGTCCAAGGGGTTCGCCTTTCCCACTGCCTAGACAAAGCTGCTTTATCAGGACAGGGGAATTGCAATAGAGAAAGAGTAATTCACACAGAGCTAGCTGCATCAGAGACTAGAGTTTTATTACTACTCAAATCAGTCTCCTGGAGCATTTGAGGAGCAGAGTTTTTAAGGATAACTTGGTGGGTGGGAGGAAGCCAGTGAGCCAGGAGTGCTGATTAGTCAGAGACGAAATTATAGGGAGTCAGGGCTATCTTCCTGCACTGACTCAGTTCCTGGGTGAGGGCTATAAGATCAGATGAGCCAGTTTATTGATCTTGGTGGTGCCAGCTGATCTGTCAAGTGCAGGGTTGCAAGCACTGATCTTAGGAGCAGTTTAGGGAGGGTCAGAATCTTGTAGCCTTCAGCTGCATGACTCCTAAACCATAATTTCTAATCTTGTGACTAATGTTAGTCCTACAAAGGCAATCTAGTCCCCAGGCAAGAAGAAGGTCTGCTTTGGGAAAGAGCTGTTACCATTTTTGATTAAACTATAGACTAAGTTTCTCCCAAAGTTAGCTCAGTCTATACCCAGGAATGAACAAAAACAGGTTGGAGGTGAGAAGCAAGACGGAGTCAGTTAAGTTAGATCTCTTTCACTGTCTCAGTCATAATTTTACAAAGGGAGTTTCAATCTCATGCTAAGTAAAATAAGCCATCACAAAAAGACAAGTACCGTATGATTCCTCTTAATAAAGAAGTTATTAAGAAATAATTTGTAGGCAGCTAGAAAACGTGTAAGTTCTCAGTGGAAATTTGCCTGTAATAAGAAGCAACCCCTGGAACCATTTCTTTTCTAACAGAAAAGGCAACTTAGAAAGCCAGACCGGCAAACTTTGATATCTAAATGTTGGCTATTAGAAACTAGGTCCACCTAAGATGGCCAAAATGGCAATTCCCACCCTATTCTCCTTGTCGCCACATGTGCCAGTGTGCAGTGTGATGGCCACCTCCAGATAACTCACGTGTGTGTTCAGGACATCACGGTGGCCCACACTTGCATATTAAGGTGAAAGACCCACATTTTTCATGGGCTACATGAATGACACCCCTGGTCAAACCAATCCCCTGGGTCTTATGCAATAACCAACTACTTTTCAGCCACACACAGGGTTTCTCTTTGTTCAGAGCCTCTCTCCCTCTGTCTCTGTAGGAGGAAGCTGTTTTCTTCTTTCTTTTTTCTTGCCCATTAAATTATTCGCTCATTAAAACCACTCCGCATGTCTCCATATCTTTTATCCAATTAGTGCAAGACCAAGGACTCTGGTCATCATCCAGTCATTGGAGCTGTATCGCTCTCACATGAGGTATCCAAAGTAGACATAGAACGAATATGGAACAGAACTTAGAACGGGGGTTACCAGGGATTACGAGCAGGAAGGAGAGTAGTAGTTATTTTTCAAGGGGTATACAGTTTCAGTTTTGCAAGATGAAAAAGTTCTAGAGATTTGTTACACAGCAATATGAACATAATTAATACTACTGATCTATATACTAAAAAGTGGTTAAGATAATGAATTATATATTTTATTTGACAATCTAAAATTTTTAAAATTAAACATTAAAAATTGATTTAAAGAGAATATTGCTTTATTTCTTGCATACCTGCCTTTACACAGAACACAACAAAAAGCCTTTTGCTCCTAGGTCAGTGGTTCTCAACATGGATGTGAGGGGATTTTGTTCTCCCGCCATCAAGAGACATTTGACAATATCTGATGATGTTTCTGGTTGTTACACACAGGGTGGGGTTGTGCTGGCATGGGCCAGGGAGTCGGCTGAGCATCCTACAGTGCCCAGGATAACCGCCTACCACAAACAATTACCCAGTCCGAAAGGGCATTGCAGCTTATTTGAGTAACATGTCCTAGATTATTAATCAGAATGTGTTATCGATATATCAGTGTTTTCCCTTCTAGTTAGGTTGGTAGAGTTCAGACTCTGGAAAAAAAAAAAAACTGAGAATGTAAAAGGCGGAATGAGTGTAAGCTGAAAGACAAGAGAGAGGAGTCTTGTTTGGAGCTCACTGAAGCCAAAATGGAAAAAAGGGAGGTTGGGGAGAGGAAGACAGTCAACAGACCACTTAGAGGCCATAATTCTGCAGGGTTCTGTGCTCAGCACCTTACATGTGTTGTCTCACATAATCCTTAAAATCAGAGATCATTTTAAATTAAATAGCACAGAAAGAAAAACAGAGTGGAGAGGGAGTCTTTGCTTGGGTAGCCAACTTTAACTGGTTTATTGGCACATTCCCCTAAAAAAAAGGGTTTTATTGCTCCTGACGTGGCCGGCTCCTGCTTAATCAAAGCTCAGGAGGAGAGCTACATTATGCTGTGAAGGTGGCAAAGATGCAGAGCACCCATGGGAAAAACAGCTGGCACTCTGAGAAAGGGGAAGGGGCACCAGGAGCTCAGGTGAGCGAGGTCAGAGGTGTTATAAGTAAAACTTCAATGCTGCAAAAGAAATAGCACTTGAAGATAAATCCTCTCAGAAAGGCAGTTTACTTCTATAGAAGGGTGTGGCTCACAGATGTAGCAATGGTGGCTGAATGTTTGGACAAGGGGGGAAAGGGGTACTTATGCCTCATGGGGGTCGTCCCTACTGCTGTGTCATTCCCCTATAGGCTAGGGTTAGACTGCACAGGCTAGACTAATCCCGACTGGCTATTTTAAAGAGAGCAGGGGTCCGAGCTGGAATGGCTGGGTGGGTGTTTTGGCCAGAAGGACAGTAACAGGCGGGTCACAGCAGGTAACCAGGGGTGATCTAGGTCAAAGAAGGTGACCAGGGCAGGTGACCAGAGCACGTAACTGGGATGCATCAGGACAGAGCCAGGGGCCGGGGGAACAGATTTGAAACTATTGATTAGAACCCGTGGAGAAGGTTGTTTACTGGAATTACAAGGAAGTTAAACCTTAAAATAGAGAATTAAAGAATAAGAGAGCTGAACATACTGACATACTGATTCTCTGAAGAGAAACTTGGGGTTCACTATAACAGGTGATTCTGCCCCTCTCCCCAGGCTTTCTGGGTGAGTCCATTCCCCTTCTCAGACTCATGGTTAGAACTTAAGTCAATTACATTTCATAGTGTCTATATCATTCAGACCCTGAGAATTAATCCAGCCTTTCTAAATGGCGCGTCTTAAGTCTTTTCTTCAATAGAAGAGTTAATGTTTTGAATTAAGTGCAGAACCCATGGGCCTCTGACGTGACAGTGATGGTTCAGGTTGTGTTTCTGGGTTCATTCTGCTAGCTGCCCCAAGGAAAGGAGAAAGGAAGCTTGCAGGGTGGGGCTGTGTAGTCACCTGGCTGACTCAGGTTTCCTTACCTGATACATTAAAGTCAGCTTCCAAAGAATGCCCAGCCGAGGGTTTGAAGTGGCACAGTGGCTCTGTCCTCACAAAACCAGCCTACGTGTGAGTTTGTCTAATTTGTTTAGGTCCTGCTAAATCTTTCCCATTTGTTCCTTCTCAAGCTTCACTACTTCCCTAGAGTAGCCCTACCTTTCCAGAGGGCAAAGATGTTGCCACAGAAAGACAGTAGCCAGAGGAGAAAGGTGACTTTAGGGTTGGTGGCAATTGGGCAATGAGTGTTGAAAGGCTGCTTTCAGCCTGCCAAGAGCTTGCTTGGGGAACTAGAAAAAGAAAAATAAATAAAATAAAAAACAAAATATATACATAAAAAACAAGTTTTTAAGAAAGGTTTTTTTCCTATATTCTATACTACTATTATTAGCTATGTATAATTGAATGTTAATTGAAAGCAATATCATCATTATTGCTGTGATTATTATGGTTACTTATATATGATAGAATAGTTATTTATATTGTAACTACCAGCAATATTACTATTATTAGTTACATATTATTGAAAGCATCAAAGCAGCATAGGCTTTTTATAAATATTTTTGCTCATCTTTGTGACAATTCTCCAGGGTTGGTATTGCTCCTCTATTTAACAGATTAGATAAATGAGGCTCTAAGACCAGACTGACCTAATAACAGGTAACTTGAACGTCTCAAAGTGGCAATTCACACGTAAATCTCCGTGACTCATGAATTATCACAGTCCTAAGTTGGTTCTTTTCATGATTTTTCTGAAGTTGCTAGAAGTTTACAGAAAGGAAGGGCCAGCACATTTCACAAATCTATAACCTGTAAGTATCACATCCTGTATAGCTGCGAACACTGGAATAAGGAAGGGCGGATGACTTTCAGAAGATGAAGGTAAGTAGAAACCATTGGTGGGACTGTCTAAGAACCCAGACACTGTCCAGCTCCCTGCTGGGAGCTTCTGAGGATTCAGCTGGAACCAACGGGCACAGGTAGGTAATGCTGAAAGACTTTTCTCATCTCACCACTCCCTTGCTGTAACCTCGCTGGAGAAGTAATTTGACTCGAAACTCCTTGACGGCAGTTAAGAGACACCAGGGCATTTTGGAGTGGGCAAATGGAAGAAGCATCCAGTTTTAACTGTTTCTTCTGCATTCTAACTGCATGATCCTGGTGAGTCACTTACTTAAGGTTGTGTAATTAATGGGAGCAGAGCTCTTGTCTCTTCAAATGTTCTTAGGCCATTTGCAAACAGGGCAGTCTGTGGGCCAAGAATGGTGCAGTGAAAAGAGATCCAAGCTGAGCTCAGCAACAAATACCATGGCCAACTTTGTCCTTATGCTGACAAGTGGAGGATCCAGGACGCGAGCCCATGTGTTACGACTCCAAGACTTGTTTTCATACCACTGCATGCAGCTACTTCTCCAGCCTGAGTAAACTCAGACTCAGGCTGGCGTTGCCAGGTGGGAAAGTAGGAAGAGGTAGAATAATCTAGAGATTTATGCAGAGGCTTCACACTCAAGGAAAGCTGGGATCCAAGACTGGCCTTAGAGCTTCCCAGCTGTGTGAACAGGGTTGAACAAGAAGGGTAACTGCAAATATTTCTTCAGCATTAGCTCTGTGCCATGCATATATGCAATGTGTATATTATTCACATTCATAACTTAAACTTTATATTGCATTTTCTAATTTATTACATGTTTTTACTAACTTACTAACATGTAGAGCTGTCGTAAGGATTAAAACCACTGCATGATAAGAACTAAGAGCATGTCTAGTAAAATATGATAAATGTATCTGCAATGAATGCTAATAAATTGTGTTAGACAAAAATAGATAAGCAGAGTTCATTTATTAGTCTAAAACATTCATCAAGTATATGGCAATATAACTGTTGTCAGTAAGACTAGGGGAAGGGAGATTGTTGCGTATTGCAAATTTTGCGAGACCATTTGCCTCTGGACATTGGGACCTCTCAAGATTCATGCTGCTGCCATCCTGTGATATATTTATTATCTATAATGGACTGTGTCAAACATTATGGAAAAATCCTCATGAAACCAAGGTTGTGTGGTTTTCACTGTTCCATACTATCAGTTTCTTTTTCTAACAGACAGGCCAAGTCTGGACTAATTGGCAGAAACTGACTTACCAGTTTTGCAGCCAGAATCTGAGATCTCTGTATTTTTTAAGAGTTAAATCTATTTTTTCTTCCATAGTTGGCAGTATCATCATGACATCACAACCTGTTCCCGATGAGACCATCATAGTGCCCCCATCAAATGTCACCAACTTCTCCCAAGCAGAGAAACCTGAAACCACCAACCAGGGACAGCATAGCCTGAAGAAGCGTCTACAGGCAAAAGTCAAAGTTATTGGGGTAAATCTCATTCAGAACATGCTGGAGGTGGGTTGGCAGAAGGGGGAAGGGATATTGTATGTTTTGGTACTGGACATCCATTGTGAGTGTCAAGACCCCTAAGTTTTGCCGGAGGGACTTAAGGGTAGAAGCCACCTGGAGAAAGCTGTCCCAGAACTTTTACACAAGAGGTTGTCTTAAAAGTATTTATTCCTGGCCAGGTGCAGTGGCTCATGCCTCTAATCCCAGCACTTTGGGAGGCCGAGGCAGGCAGATCAAGAGGTCAGGTGATCTGCCTGCCTTGGCCTCCCAAAGTGGTAGGGTTACAGGCATGAGCCAGTGCACCTGGCCTGGCAGGGTTACATTACAAATGCTGGTTTTAATCCTCAGTCCCCCTTTCTCTTTCCACAGATTATCCAGATCTTGTGTGGTATGAAGGTGTTAAGCTTGGGAATCATTTTGGCATCTGTTTCCTTCTCTCCAAATTTTACACAAGTGATTTCTACGCTGCTGAAGTCTGCTTACCCATTCATAGGACCCTTGTGGGTGAGGAGAGTTTCTGAAGAGGGAAGCATGGGAGAAGAGGGGAGGAAGATGCCAACAGCTTAAACTCTCCACCTGCCACCTTGCTATGTTCTGTCTGCAAGGAGTGAGGAATCCATGGTGAAACTTGCTCTCCTGTGTGTATAGTTCAGGGAGGACTCAGTGGGATAGGATGACAGGGGTTGCCTGATTTTGATCAATATCAGACTCAAATAAGCATTTCTTATAAAGATCATCATGTTTTTTACTTTATCATCTTGAGCTGTGATGAAGCTAGTGACAAAACATCCATAAATTAGGATAAAGTTGGAAAGGACCTTTTTATATTAAAAAAAAAAGAGCATCAATGGAAGACATCATACACTCACAGAAAAACCACAGAGATGCTTGCAGGGATTACGGAGGAAGGGAAACTTTCACTTGTGAGCTTTTTGAAAATGCTTTTACTGCATTGACTGATGCCCAGGGAAGGCTAAGCACTTGTCTATGTCCCAGTGATGGACTGGAAATTCCTCTGAAATAGCTGCAGGTCTGGGGTTTCAAAAGGACTTAGTAGTCCTTTTCTCAGAAAACTGCTTTCTCTTAGATTGAGGCTTTCTCATAATTAAGCTTCTCTTTCAACTTCCTGAAACTCCGTACCTGTTATTAGCTTATTTTTTACATTTGTTTATTTGATGCATCAAGAAGCCCACCTTTTTGTCTATCTTGTCCATTTTTCCTCTTTTATTATCTAAAGTTTCATTTGGATTTGGATCTCAAAGGTTTTCCCAAATGACCTTTTTTCTGTGTCAAGATCCATGCAAGGCTATTACATTACACTATATTACATTTTCGTCATGATGTCTCAGGCTCCTTTAGACTTGCTCAGATTTTCTTTTTCCTTGAGGATTTCGATAGTTTGGGGTAGTACTGGATGAGATTTTCATAGAATGTTCCTAAATTGGGGTTTGTCTGATATTTTTCTGATGTTTAGACTTGAGTGAATTTTTGGCTGATGATAACAGAGGTAAAGCACCATTTTCATCAAGTCACATCAAGGGTCATGCTACCAACTTATCGTCACTGATACACTTTACCTTGATCATGTGTTTGGGGTAGTGTTTTCCAGGTTTCTACGCTGTAAAGTTACTACTTCTTCCTCTCCTCTTTCTATAATCCATTCTTTAAAAGCAAGTCACTGGGCACAGTTCACCTTTGACAGGGCATCTAGTTGATATTTTTAAGGACTTGGGATTTGTTTATATAGACAAATAATTAAATGCCTGGGTCACAAAAATCACAACTTTTCTTTGAACTTTGTCCCCTTTTCTTTAACTGTCAAATAATTTTCTGTTCCTTAATGGCTCTAAATCTGCTAGATCATGAATACTCTAGAAGATGAAAATTTCTTTGATTGTGTAAACACAGCCTTGAAGGTTTTCTGCCATCCATTCTTGTCTTTCCTTCTGTTCTCATTGATCATTTTATCTTAAACTGGGGAGCCAGCAATGTAAGATCCACGTCTCTGACCTCCCTTATCTGTTAGCTTTTCCCATCTTTTATTTTCAAGAAAACCTTGTAACAACATTTCTCTGCCCTTCCAAAACACTGAAGAGGAGGGAGTATTTCCAAACTCATTTTTTTGAGGCCAGTATTATCTTGATGTCAAAGGCAGACAAAAACATACAAGAAATCTCCAGGTCGATATCCCTAATGAACATTGATGCAAAAATCTTCAACAAGATACTGGCAAACTGATTTCAACCACATGTTAAACAGATCACTCCCTATAATCAAGTGAGATTTATTCCAGGGATACAATCATGGCTCAACATACATAAATCAAATGTGATTAATCACATCGATAAAACGATGTATGAAAACCACATGATTCTCTCCATTTCTTTTATCTTTCCATACCATTGCTTTCATGTCGTTCTCTAAAGAACATCTTATACCAAAATTTTCTCATTTCATTAAGAAAACAAATGTTATTTCCTGGCTTTTAAGGTCTTCATTTTGTTTATTTTGATATATTTCTGCTATCTTTTTTTTTCCTGTTGCTATCTAAACACTATATGAGCAAACAGGATAAATCTATGTCTTTAAATGGGTCTTGCCTCATTGATGATTTGTTCCCCAGGGCTTTTCCCATGAGAGTTTTCTATAAACATCGTGATGGTGACATTGCAGTTTCTCTTTACGTGGAAACTCATCTGACCATTTTCTCTTTTATCTTAGTTTGTCATCTCTGGCATTCTATCAATTGTCACAGAGAAAAGGTTAACCAAGTTTTTGGTGAGTATGAGAACTATAACCCACAACTCAGTGGTTCAAAATGAAACTTAGAACTCATTAGGTCCAGTCTTCCTACTTTGAAAAGCTGAAAACTCAGTTCCAGAGCAGTTAGTTGTTAGAGTTAGTAGCTGCACCTGGATCCTCTGTATCCTTGTTCAGAGCACATTTTTCCAATTATTTTACCCTACATCAGAGTCTGCATTCGGGGAATTATAGCATCTTTTCAGCCGGTATCCAAGGATCTATCACAGAAAAATGTTGCTTATTTATCATGGTCTTTTAGTGATAATTGGCCTTCAAGTTTAGGTTTTCAATGGCAAGGAAGCTGACAGTGTTATAAAGAGGTCTATTGGTTGGGGTTCACTGTTTAAGCCCAGGTGTTACAACCCTTGAAAAAAATGAGTCAACGTGCTGCTTATGCATGGTACTATGTCTCATTCTTTCATCTGTCTCACCAGAAAGATAATACTTTTGTTTTGTTTGAGTATAAAGTTTTGCACCCTAAAAAGTTGTCCTTAGTCATTTGTATTGGCTAAGAAGAAAAAAAAAAAAAGCTTTACCTGCCTTTATCTCCTATTCCAGCAAAAACTAGGGTTGAAAGTGGCAGGGAGAGAAAGGCTGGATTATAGGCAAGAAGTGTTTCTTGTCTGTAAAGTTTCATTAAATCTTCACTCAATCCTATATCCCTCAAAGGGTTGATGTTGAAGATTATGTGAGAGAATGTCATATAATTTAATTGCACAGAAACTCAATTTGGTAACTGTGGCTACAAAAACTTCCAAAGCCATCAAGAAAAATCCCAATTCTTTTTTTCCCTCATTGGTATTTAGAGACTATTATTTGGAACCCTGAGTTACACTCCAAACTTTCTATGATGGAAATGAAATGTAACTTTCTGTAATGATGGAAATGTACGACAGTTGTACTGTACAACATGGCAGTCACGTGGCTACTGATGATGTGAAATATAGATAATACAACTTAATACAAATTTTACTTAAAATATAAATAGTCAGTGTGACTACTGGCAACAATATTGAGTATAGCCTGGCACAAGGGTAGTGTTTTCAGACTTCTAGGAGGAACTATCTGGGCCTCTTACCCCAGAGAACAATCCTACAGTGAACGTGCAGGAAGCTCAAGGATGCAGGATGTAGTCTCAGGGTGGGCTCAGACTCACCAGAGACATCCAGGCTTTAGTGAGTTCCCCTCTTGTCACACATTGTACCAGCCCTTTCTGAGATTGCAGAAGAGTGCCGTCTCAAGGCAAATCTAGCTTATTCTAAGAAATATATACTCTGGGCATCAGGACTACTACTGGCTACTAGGAGCCCCAGGAGTATATGCTTTAGTCATTATGTTGGGAAATCAGGGTCCCAAAGCATCAACTGGTGAGTTCCTAAAAGAAGAAGTGCCCATGTGGGATTAACTAGCACTCTACTGTACAGCTGTGGGGTGTGCCCTGGAGGCTGCCTACCTATAACTGTAGCTTTCAGAATGCTCTGAGCTCAATTCTCTTTTCTGTGTGAGTTGGAGTAGAAAGTAAGTCACTCTGAGATCAGTTTATTTATTCCCTTTCCTTTATGAATGTAGAAATGAGAACCAGAGTGAGAAATAAAACCAAGGAACTGAGTACCCAAAGGAACAAGCTAAGTCAAGTCTATATTGTGACCTCAGTTTCTTGACATCCAATCCAGACCTTTTTCTTCTACCTCCCGTTGCCTCCCACACATGACACCATCCTTGGGCCTGCACCTAGACGTCTGTCCACAGCCATCCCATGCTGCACTAAACGTGGCCAATCATATGCCTGCCCAGGTTCTAGGGCCTGCCTGAGACTCAGAACCATCCCTTCATACTCATGTTTCAGAGGTGTGCTTTTGAGAGAGGCAATGTGCACACAAGAGTGCACTATTAGGTTGGTGCAAACGTAATTGCAGTTTTCCCATTGAAAGTGGTGTCAAAAACAGAAATTACTTTTGCACCATGTTAATATACCATCCAACTTTTCTGTGTGGCTGATGCTTCCACAAGGGGTTTCTGAGTTGGCCAAGAGAGAAACTGCATCTGGTACATTGCCACCTTTGCTTTTGGTCACACTCATAGTAATTTTTCAGGCAAGCCTCATGGAGGCTCTACTACCAGTCCCAGAGAAAGAATTTAGGAGAGTAACATTCTCTACCACACCACTGACGTCCTGCTTAGGGGGAACCAGTTCATATATTCATTCATTAAGCCAAGATTTACCTTAGAGATTCAGAGATTTTTACTGGACACTGAAGAGGCATACAGCAATGAATGATCATTCCTAGACTTCCTGAGGGAGACAGATAATGGAATAACTTGCAACGTAACGGCAAAAAGGGGTAAGAGAGATTCGCAGATCATTGGGAATGATCCCTACCCAGCATTTCTCTTTCAGGTGCACAGCAGCCTGGCTGGAAGCATTCTGAGCACTCTGTCTGCTTTGGTGGGTTTCAGTATCCTGTCTGTCAACCTGGCTGCATTAAATCCTGCCTCACTGCAGTGTGAGTTGGACAAAAAGAGTACCAAATATACCAAGCAGACGTTTTCTTTATTATGATTATGAATCACCTTATACCATGAACTGCTGCTATAGAGACAAAGCCAGTCTGGCTGTAAGTATTTTATAGATGGGATGTTCCAATTTTATGGGGCTTCTGAAAGCTTTGGTTTCTTATTATTCCTTCCTTTGAAAATCTCTCTGCTAATTCTGGTTTCGGCATATGGAGGAAGGCCAGGGTTATATATTTATCAAAGGGGGACTACATGGATGAAATCAAGGGGATTACATACTAACAGAGTGGAATTGAAAATGTCAAATCAGGTTGATGATAAAAAACCAAAGCATATTTTGTAGAATTTCTTCATTATCAAACTAATTTTGGAGAGGCATAAATTATGAGTTTGTCAAACTGAGAATGTTGGTACGTAGAGTGGTGAATTCAGATTGGCAAACAGGGCAGAAAGACTCAGGTGACCAGAAAGTGCCAACAAAGAAACCTGGTATGTGTGTGTGGCAGGCGGTCAGTTTCGTCTAAAAAAACATCAGACTAAAGACTAGGAAATAGAGAATAGGAAGTAGGGGATTAGACGGTAAGGGCTGCTCCTTCTAATGATCACAATAATGAATAATACGAATCAGGTGAGACGGCAACATTATTTTGTTCTAACTGGAGTGTGATATATGAAATCAGGAGAAAAGAAATATAGGGAATTAGTGCAACTGAGAATGATTGCAGGAGAATTTTCTCTCTTTGGAAGAAGAAAAACAATGAAGTTTGGCTAACAGAAATAATATATGTCTGAAGTTGAAAGATTAAGGGGCACGTGCATGGTCAGCAACACATTGAAAGGAAAACAGGCAACGTAAGAGTAAAGCAGTTGCAGAATATTTATTGTCCTTCAATCATAAAAATAAGATCAGCCAAGAACTCAGTGGGAAGACGGACAGATAGAAAGATCTGGTCAAAGCCATGCTTGCACAGCACTCATTATAAAGTGGACCTTGCTCCCAGGGTAATGGTATAATGAGGAAAAAGTACAAGCAAATGAGGCTGACAGTAACTGGTACAAAGTAACACCTGGCACAGCCAATTCCACCTTGAAAAAAATTCTGGAGAGAAATTTGGGAGTGATAAAGCATAAATTCATGGTGGGATTATTTTACATTAGAAATAAGAGAGAGTCTGTTGAGATTGCTTGCTGGAGCTATTTCTAGATAATGGGCACAAGGTGTATCTTCTCTTCAATTGTGTGTAAATACCACAAAACAAAAGTTCATGTGATCAAATTATCTACCTTTATTATCAGATGGCCAGTTCTGCATGAAGATTGTCTCAGGACAGAAATGGTAGAACCCATCCTTTTGAATTGGTGTTGATGATTAGCAATTCTGACAGTTTACTACCTTCATTGTTTTTTCCAAGCCTTAAAGCCACCAAAGAAAACAAAAATAAAAACGTAAACAACAACAAAAACAACAAAAATATAACATATCCAGAGGGGTTCAGATACGTAGACAGGGATGTCAATACTGAATTTTACAAAGGGCTTATGCAGCCAAAACCTCCTTGATCCTCACAAATCCCTCAGATAGAAACGTTAGTCTGTATATTTGATACACGAGGAAACAGGAGCTAGAGAAAGAGAGAGACTTGTCCAGGCTTACATAGCTACTAAGCAGTAAAGGTGAGACTAGAATGGAGCTGCTGATTCTCAGTCCTGGGAGTTATGGCACCACTCTGCTTTCTTACTGAGTGAATAATGTCGTTAGAACTATCGATGTCTCAAAGAATTAAGAAACAATTGTACGAAGTGGATTAGTTGATTTAGTTATTACTTATCTTCCCTTCTCCTCTCAAAGAAATGAATGAGTGAAAGGGTTGAATTTAGATAATTGTGAGGTGTGGGAGGGGCAGTTTTGTTTTCCTGACGGTGTCCTTACTTCATCTCTAATGGTTGAGGTGGTCTTCAGCTTTATGGTCACCTCTCAACCAGGCGTGAAGGCTTCAGCTGACCCATGTGCCACCAATTTTTTATTTCTTGACTTTCAGGGAACTCTGTCTCTGATGTTGATTTGTACTGCAGTGGAGTTCTGCCTGGCTGTGCTCACTGCTGTGCTGCGGTGGATACAGACTCAGTCTGACTTCCCCGGGTGAGTGTGCTGGCTGGCCTCGCTTAATCTTGCCTCGTGCGTCTTATCTCTGTACTGTGTTGAGTATGTTGTCAAGAGTGGTAGAAGGAAACATCAGCCAGTTATGAGATACACGTGGGAGGTCATCACGGCGATGGAAGACTGAGAGGAAAGGCAGATGGCAGTTGAGTAGCTGACAAGCTGAGAGTTCACTGGATATGAAAATAGTTAAACATGAGAAATCAACTGGTTCCATCTTCCCATTTTGTCAATGGAGGGAATGAGACTCTGGGAAGTCAAATGACTTGCCTGCCATTATGCTATGAGTTCGTGCCTGTGCTGAGGACACTAGAACCTGGCTTGCCTCTCTCCTAAGCAGAAACAATTTCTGCCACAACCGCTAGTCTCTTGATTAGTATTGACTCGGTAAAGGGCATTTACACATGTGACTAGATCCAGTGAATGTCTTATGCTCTGCTTTTCCTCCTGGTGATCTTAAAATTTTTTTCCTCTTAAAAGATATATTAAACATGTATTGTTGAATCAAATTCCATAGGATACCACCCCTATGGACTCATGGCTTTATTTAGCTGAATTTAAAAGCCTTAATTTGTACAGAATTTTATTATAGAGAGTAGAATGAATACTAGGCTGATAAATTGCAATTATTTGAAGAACCTAGCGATCTGCTCTACTTATCTTGGATTAGCGAAGAATTCTATGTATACAATTGGAAAAAAGTGGCATATATACATGTATCTTGAATCTGAGTGAAGTCTGAAGACCTAACGTAGTTTGTTTCTTCTAGAGTGTGCTTTTCCTGCCTCACGGTTACATTGATAAATCGGTGTGTCCTCAAAGATGACTCATGACCCTGGATATGAAGAACCATTGACTTCTTAGGAAGAAAGGGAGAAGTAGTAATTGGAAAGTTGATTCTAATGATAACATGGAAAACCTAACCATTATCAAAAAGCAAACTTTAGTTTCCTACATGTAAACAGTTAAATTAATGAATATTTGTTTCAAAAGATTATTTCACTGTCATTAAAGGTATGTGTTCATTGGGGATCTCTTGATTTACCTGATATTGACTTCAGCAAAAGCACAGGGCTGTTAATTACCATTTGCTAGACTAGCCAAATAGTCATAGACATATCCCAGAAAACTAGGCAGGATGATGGTTTAACGGATCACAATGAAGCAAAGGATAGAACTTTTTCTTCTACCCCTTAGTTGTCAACAGCAGTTAACTGATTTGTTGTGGTGCGCAGACTCCACAGGTGCTAGTGATTTATCCCATGTATTTTACTCATTAGTGCATAAAGGCAAACGCCATAATGAAGTCTCAGGGTGTACGAAAGTAGCTGGCTTCAAAATAAAATCTCTGAGTGTATATTTCAATACTTATTTTGTTATTTTTTCCATTAAACTCAGAATAAGTCAACAATGACAGACATAAACCCAAATTTGAACTCCATTTTCTCCCCACCAGTATTCAAACAAAACTAATGAGTGAACAAATGCTAACCAGGAATATTTGCCTGTTAGGAAGAGAAAACCAGTTCATACTTATTTCCCTATTTCAAAATAAGAAAGACCAATTGTTTCAGTATAAATGTTAAGCCTCACCTTGCCCATACACATGCGCGCACACACACAAACACACACAGGTGTGAAAAAGTGTTTCAATTTTAAATGAACTTCCCTTATTTGGAAGATCTGGTCATGTTTCCCTTGCTCTGACCCTCTGTAGAAGAGGTCATACTCACTGTATCAGATATCCTGATACTCAAGACACTTCCTTTGTTCTTTTTTTTTCCAGTCTCAAACTGAACTGTCAGCTTCTTTGATTTTAGCTTTACCTTCAAACTCTGTTTCATTATGTCTTCTCCCTGTCCTTTGTACCCATCCCTGACACACACCATTTATTTTATTTATTTACCTATTGTGGACATTCAACTTTTATTGATACTTACCAGATATCAGACACTATGCTCGATGCCAGGGCTTCCAAAGTGAATAACATACATGATTTGGCTTCAAGAAATTTATAGTCAAATAAGGAAAACAGAGATGGCAGTGAAATTAGGGATGTCTACAGGACATTAACTGTTATTTGAGCACAGAATAAAGAATAACATCTTCTGCTTAAAAGAATGTAGAGGATAAACAGGTATGTTTGTGTGTGTGTATATGTGTGTGTGTGTGACAGAGAGACAGAATGTCCTTCCTTTGAAAGTCCACCCCCCCACTATCAATCACATGGTGCCAGCTTCTGCCACAGGATGGGACCTTTGAAGCACTGTCATTTGTCTGGGGTAATACCACAGGTTCGTTGTCTCATGCCAAGAAAATTGAAGACGTGGACATACAAGGAGTGAGTTTAAGAACAGAAGTTTAACAGATGAAAGAAAGAAGAGCACTTCCTCAAGCAGAGGAAGGGGTCCCGAATGGATTTCTGGGTTTGGGACAAGATGAGATTGGTTTTATAGATGAGTTTGAGTAGTTGTGTCTGATTTACCTTGGGTGTAGTGGATTGGTTGGACCAGGTGTGCTATTTACATAGTATGGGAAGTGCTGGCCATCCCACCCTAATCTTCCATTATGCAGATGGAGTCTCCACCTGGCCGGCATCATATTGCCTGATTTTTTACTGCACACGTGGTGAAAAGGGAAGAGAGAACCTCCATGTTGAATATACCTGGCTTCCATGTATCCCTTTTCTATTGGCACAGCTGCAGGCATTCACCTTTGCAAGCTTCTAGCTTGCATATCTATTCTTGCAGCTTGATTTTTCAGGCTGCTTTTCCTAGAAATTATTTGGGGGCTGCTTTTTAATAAAAGGAAAATATTACCAAGAACTCCCTTACCTTTGCTAACTGCTTAAATAATTTCTTTTTAACTCCTGTGTTATTCCTTCCCTCAGGAGTAGTAACCCTAACTGCTGTTAGAGGGTGTTGGACAAAGATTATTTCCGGCTAATTCCTGCTGAAAAAGGGCATAGAGTGGGGGACAGCAACAAGGGCTCCTCTTGAGATCTAAGGGTCCGCAGAAGAAAGGTGTCCACGTGTGGTTCTGTCTGAGGCACCATTTAAAGTTTGACTGCTTCTAGGCCAAAGAAATAAATTTTACAAGAAGGTTCAGAATATAGGGTTTCAATGAGTATTAAGTTACCATTATTAGTGGGGGTACTATAGGACATAACCATGACAGTAGAGTTTGATCCTGCTTAGCCACTTTAATGGAATACCCGTTTGCCTCCACCAGATGTCACTAACTTTACCAGAAGTGTTACTCACATTTTTCTTTGCCTAAGTGGCATTGAATTGGGTGGCTAGAGTAACTTTAGTGTTAACTTTGGTTATAGTTTTCCAGCAATTATTAATCTTGTCATAAAGATGATAATTAGGCAGAATATTACAGCAATTAGAATTTTCCAACCAGAATTCCACATTGCAGATGCCACAATGTTTAGCTGTATTGCAAATAGTAGAGGATGTATAACAATTCCCACAAAGGTGGTGTAGTAGGTCATTTCCACCTAAGATTTTCACTCACCAAGATATAGAGTTCTCTTTGGGGTTTTATGAAGTTACAAATGTAATCCCATGAATAAATAAAATCTACCTGCAAATACGCATTAAAAAGTTCTAATATCTGGCAGCAAATCTCAAGAGGAAAGGTAGAAATGACAAAAAGTATTTGGTGAGGTAAAGGTGTGACTGAGTAAGATGCGTAGCCCTTACTCATTTACTTATCTTTTATTAGTTTCAGTTTAAGATCTCCTATTTTTTTGTCACTGATATTCAGGACATTCCTCTGGGCTGTCAGGGGTTGCTCTCTAGCTTTCTAGGCTTTGACTGCAGTGTGATGTATCCAGGAATTGATACCTGTAACTTTTACTACTGAGGGGGTTGAAAGAAGAACAGCGTAGAGCCCTTCCCAGCTTGGGGTCAGGGAGAGAGAGAGTTCATCCTATTTGTCACACACTCACAGGAAGGTAACTCAGGGCCATTCAGGACACTGCTCAACCTCAGGCCACTTGGTCAAAGGGCCAGGATGTGCAGGATGAAGGATTAGAGCCTAAGTTCCCTGGCTTCAAGATAAAGCATATTCCTTTCACGCATATCTATGGTAGATTGAATAAACTTAGAAATGAAGATGCCAAAGGAAGGAAGGGGGCACAAAAGGAGCTGTGATGGTGTAGTGAAATGTGCCACAGGGAGCATCTTACCAGTAGCATACACACATATTAATAATAACTTAAAACACTGGCATTTATTTGAACCTCCCTCTTTGTTTCATATGTTAAAAACACTTCATGGGGTCAGGGGCAGGGGCTCAAGCCTATAATCCCAGGATTTTGGGAGACCGAGGCAGGCAGATACCTGAGGTCAGGAGTTCAAGTCCAGCCTAGTAGAAATATAAAAAATAGCCAGTGTAGTGGCATGAGCCTATAGTTCTAGCTATTCAGGAGGCTGAGGCAGGAGAATTGCCTGAACCCAGGAGGCAGAGGTTGCAGTGAGCCAAGATTGCACCATTGCACTCCAGCCTGGGCAGAAGAGCAAAACTAACATTGAGTCTTCAAGACGTTTAGTGTTCCAAAAGCATCCATGTTCAAACAAGGCTTGTTGACCTCATCTCCCAGTGTTCCATGACCCCCCTGTGACATACTACTGGGTTACCAATGTTGAACCAACACTGGACTTGTTTGTTGACTTCAAATCACCCAATCAAGGCTACCACAGATGTAACACAGGATTTTTCTTGGCCTCTTTGCCAGCTGAAGACCTCCAGCCAGTGACCTCCACCCCTGCCCAGGCCTTGCTCAGGCCCAGGCTTACTGCAGGAGACACCCTGTATACTCAGCCTGGCAGGTCATATTTGTCTTGCACTCCAGTGCAGATCCCATGCCCACAGCAACTGTGTGCTAAGCCTTTGGTGGGAGGGAGTATGTGAGTGAGCAAGTGTGGAGTTGTGCCAGCCATTCCAAGCACTGGCACAGGAGTGGGCTCCATGCAGGGCTTGCACTGGACCGGGCATGTCACAAGCAACTCCTGCAGTGGACTCTGGCATCCAGATGAGGGGAACGTGGTGGCACCCAGCAAGGGTGCCCATAACCCTGAAACCCCAGAGGGGGTGTTGCAACATCCTAATAGCTCTTTTAGTCCCCCATCTGCAATCCAGTGAACGGCGGCATGTTAACAGCTCTGTCAGTCCCATTGCCCCACTCCTGCCCATGGCTCCAGGGCTAGCTCCATCCTGCTGCTACTTCCTGTTGCATGGGGTGGCTGCCCTCCACTGGCAGAGGAAAGAGGGCCACAGTGTTACAGCCTTCTTTGTACCTACATTCAGTGAGTCCTGAATTCTTGTCCCACGTCCAAGAAGAATGAGGTTATGTTGACAATTGAAGGGCAAGGAGGGTGGAGAAGAATTTTATTAAGTGACAAAACAGCTCTCAGCAGAGAGCAGATACAAGGACGGTCCCCCACCCAAAGTCAGGTGGTCTCTCTCACCCAGAGGTGGGCAGTTCCCATGTGGCTGAGTCCCAGGTTTTAACGGGCTCAGAATGGAGGAGTGCATGCTGATTAGTTTGTAAGTATGCAAAAAAGGCTAAAACAAAGGCACTTTTAAAAGTGGGCATGACAATGTAAAAGACCAATTGGGGAAGGGTAGGTACATGTAAAATAGGTGAAGGGTGGGGACCAATCAGAGGAAAGCATGTCAAATGGGAAGAGAGGTTCTCAATCCAGTCTCATGTTTATCTGATGCTTGTAGCTTGGCTTTCAGGCTTTGAACTCCCTTTGGATTGAAGGTGGGGTTTACTAGACACCTGCTCCTGTCTTCCTAGGGTTGTCTATCTCCTGGCACTATCAGATGCATCAATCTCCCCAAGTGTCTGTTTTAATTCATTTTTCAAAGTTCTTGGTCTCTGAATATATGTTTTTAGGGGACCTAAGAGACTAGAATTACTAATAATACCCCTTTCTTCTAGTCCCATATTTAAATTGACTTGATAAATAAGATACAGCAAATGCTCAGGTGAAAAATCAAAATACTATTTTATTCCTGATATGCTGAAGGAAAAGCATTCCCTCAGTTTAAGGCCAAATGAAATTCAATGGATGTGTCCAACCAGTCACTGGCAGAGCTGGGTTGCCCCAGGCCTCTCCCATAAGAGGAGGACCTCCAAACCCTAGTAAAGGAAGGGAAGAGCAGATGATGGAGATTTCTAGTAGGCAGACTGTCTCCCAAACAAATGAAGCGCAGAGGGGCTGAGCCACACAAACCCAAGCCCTCCTTCCAAACTCTGGAACTTTGTGCAGCATTCCTCCTTCCCTGAAGAGTAGTAAGTTAAGGAGAGGAAATAAACAGGCATGTTTCTCTATGGTAAGTTCTTCTGGAAGGAAATGTGAGGCTAGAGACACAGGAGGTTCCCTCCTAACTGTGGATACGTCTGGAGAAGGAGACAGGGGGAGGAGGAGACAGGGAGGGCTTTGGGGGCTACCTGCAGTGTTTTATTTCTGTAGGGATAAAAAAGGTAGATCTAAATAATCATGGAAAATAATAATATCACTTGAATTTCTGGGGGAAATATGTGATATACGTTTTGTTATTTTCTGTACTTTTATCGATGTTTATAAAGTTTTGGAATTAGCATGTAAATATTATAAATTATTCTGAATCATTTATCATCTCATCTTTCAATAAGCTGATCCTTTCAGAAGGAATACAGAAATGAAAAAGTAGAAAATATAAGTCTGCTATGAACCTCAAAGTTATTTTATTATTATTTAATGTATCACTTTTATACAGTTCTGCAATTTATAAAAGTCCCTGAGCGGCAAATATATTTAGTTGTTTTTCCTTGTTTGACCTCTGTCTCCCGCTTTTTCTTTGGGTATCACTGTAGCCCCTCAAACAACAGTGAGTACTCTCTCCAGGACAGCATGTCAAGTGTGAGTCATAAAGTGCAGAGGAACTACACCCTCCAGAACGATGGGAAGGAAAACTTTCTGCCTAAGCAATACTTCACATTAACCAAGAAGTAGATTTCCTCTCAAAGAAATGGAAAGCAATTGAAGATAAACCTCAGAAAAACATAGCACATTTTTGTTTCCCAGCAGTTATAAACAACCTAGTTTTCCTTTTTCTTCTCGCCCCATGTTCAGACACTATGAGTGTTTCCCAAACTTTGGAAACAAAGACCTAAGTTTCAGGTTCCTGCAAGGATCTGCTGCTGACATTCTGCAACAGTCTTCAGGGCAAGTGCTGATGGCAGAGTTGCAGTGGGCTTGGATGATTTATTTTTATTTTTAAGGGCAGAAGCAAAGGTAGCCCCCATGTTCGCTCACTGAAAAAAACAATTGCCTATCTGCATTTGTTTCTGCTGCAGCTTCAAAAGCCAAGGTAGAGAGGCTGCTGGCGTGGGTAAGTGTGGTCTTAGAGCCTACGGCCACTTATCCTTCCTGAAACTCAGGGTCAGTGTAGGCTCAGAAAGGTCACTTATATCCAACCCAGCAGACCAGATGTATAAGCACTCTGCCCAGAAGCCTGTTTACTACTTCAAACGCACAAAAAAGTATCTTGAGCAACTTCCTTAACTTTTTGGTTCTTCTTCCCTGTTTGCAGAATTGAGATAATTAAAGCGTAATAGTACCCCATGGTGAGAAAATATCTACATCCAGCACTTAGAGAACAATGCCTGACAGTATAATCTTGTCAAGATTTATGAGCTTCCTTTCTTCCTCTTCCATCGTTCCCTGCCTCACCTTCCTAGATGATGGAGCTAGCCCACCCTTCCATAGCTGAACACTCCTTACTTCCTCCCTCCACCACTTGCACACAGGCACACCGAGAATCCTCAAGACCACCAGAGCGGCTTTCTGGTACCACTCTTGGTACACCGAAGAAAAGATGTGGAGGGAATTTTGCATCTCAATTCTTCATATCTTAGATGGTGCGAAATGATCCATATGCTTTCTTATAGTTGGATGTGCATGGATTTACACAAACACATGCACACACAGAACACCCTCACATATGAGTGTGCAGGAGGAAAGCTGTGCAAATCTGAGGCTCCAACCATTTTTTGTGTACTTTTCACAACTGCCCAGCAGATGGCAGCAAAGTGTCCTGAGGAACCACGTTTTCTATAATTCAGCTCTATGTGGCTGCATAGAGCTAGAAGCTAAATTGTCCCTCTAGGTATATAACAGGCAATAGGAGGAAATGCTTTCTGTCCACTTTCATCTGAGTCCCAAAGACAAAAGATGGCACAAAGACAAGAGTTGTGCCAAGGGTAGGGCAGCAGGAGGAATCAGTCCCTGGGGCAGGTAATTAATTATTCAGGTAGAATTTAGATTCCCGCCCCCCAACCCCCACCCCTCAACCCCAGAGGAGCACTCTGTGACCACGTTTAGAATTGCTTTCAAATGGATGATAAAAAGCAGATGGCAGTTTGTTATTGTGGTAAACTTTTCTACAGTCCATGTTTCTCATTGCCTGCACCAGAAGAGATCACTCCCACCACCTCTGTTCTTATTTTGCCATGCAGATGGCAATCGCTCCCAATTTACACAATGAAGCCCCATTCACCCAAGTAGAAATTAAGGAAAAAGAGCCAAACATGGTTTTCTCAAGCAGACTATAGAACTTTAAAGATTGAGTAAGAGAGTAAGAGATTGAGTAAGACTGAAGGAAGAGGATTTCATTAGAAACAGAATGTCATTTGGAAACTGTACTGGAGAATTTCATTAGAAGGAAATTGTTGATGTTTTGTGTGATTTCCTCACTCCCATCACTATAGGAGAAGGAAGGAGGAACTTCCCCCTCATCTCCAGCTCAGAGAGAGAGAGAGGCTGGGATGGGACCACACGGGGATCATGACATAGATTTTCTGCAGTTTAGGGAAAATGAGAAACTTAAGCCCAACACACCAGTAGAGACCAAAAATCCCTAAGCCCAGGGCTTTCTACTCTATGGCCAGTGTTTCTAATCTATTGTTATATAACAAATCATCCAAACTCAGAGGTTTAAAACAGCACACCTGTTATCTCACAGGTTGGGACAGGACTTAACTGGGTTCTTTGCTTCAGGATCTCACCAGGTTCCAATTAAGGTATTGGCAGGGGTGAGGTCTCACCTGAGGTTTCACTAGAGAAGCATCCACTTCCAAGCTTACAATATTGTTGCCAGAATTTGGTTCCTTGCAGTTGTAGGATAAACGGCCTCGTTTCTTGCCAGGTGTTGGCTGGAGGGTATTGGCTAGAGACTGCTCTTGATTCCTAAGGGCTGCCTACACTGTCTTACCACAACAAGACTGCAACATGACAGATTGCTTTCTCAAGGCCAGCAATGGCGAGAAGGAGACACCAGTAAGACAGAGTTTACCATCTTCTGTTACGTGATCACGTAATCACATACCCAAAATCACATACATCCTGTCACCTTTGCAGGATTCTGGTTGTTCAAAGTAAGTCACAGATCCTGCCTATATTCACAGGGAAATAACTACAAAAGGGCGTAAAGACCAGGAGGCAGAAATCACCTAGCCACCCTAGAGGGGCTCTTATGGTGATACAGTTAAGCAAGAGATGTAGGTTGTATTGGGGTGGTGTGCACTTCCACATGTGGGCTGTGTGAAAGAGATTCTACCTGGGTGGTTAGAGCTTGCTCTGAAAAGAAACCAGGAGGGAGCAAGGAGACCTTGAAGAGAATGAGGCTGGAGATCTTCTGATGGACATCCAGGGACAGGACACAGGATACATCGTCAGCTGCCAGCTAAGTCCATGAGGATACTGATGGGAACCCCAGCCAAGGAATCCCAGTGATGGAACCACGGATATCTTCAACAGCCACTTGTCAGCATAGCACTGACATCCAGTTGGGAAAGTGCCAATCAATAAAGACTTTTTCTGCCCCTCTCTCCTCATTTCTGCCTGTGACTCTGTGAGGATCAGAAATCCCTCTTAGCAATCCTCAGGGGGGACAGTTGGAGAAGAACTAGCACTGGCCCCCACTTTACATATCAAGTGTCTTGTCTAAAGCAGGCCAAACTAAGGGAAAGAAGAAATTTTAACATGAATGACAGTTGTTTTTTGATTTTTGCATAAAATTAGATTTTAACTACTAAAGTGGCGGAAGAACTCTTCATTATTGGACAGCAAGACTCCATCTCAGAAAGAAAGAAAGAAAGAAAGAGAGAGAGAGGGAGGGAGGGAGAGAGAGATAGAGAGAGAGAAAGAAAGAAAGAGAGAGAAAGAAAGAAAGAAAGAAAGAAAGAAAGAAAGAAAGAAAGAAAGAAAGAAAGAAAAAGAGAGAAAGAAAGGAAGGAAGGAAGGAAGAAAGGAAGGAAGGAATAAAGAGGGAGGGAGGGAGGGAGGAAAGGAAGGAAGGAAGAGTTGTGAGAAAAGCATAAGGCTGTTTTGTTTTTTAATTCTGAGTCCCTGTTATTCACGTACAAACAAATTTGAAAACAAAAATATAAGAAAAAGTGCTCTATTATTCTGGTGTTCTCCGTAGCGTGGACACTTACACTCTAGGAATTGAGCTATGAAATTCCTTAACACCATGTGGTACATCTTAAAGAATTGGGATTTTTTTTTAAGTGCTCTTAGAAAATTTCTATCACCAAATAGTGTAATTAAAGAATCATAACTGTAAAACAATTGTGATATTGTTTACTTACACTAATCCACTTTTTAACTTAATGCATTTAAAAATGAAATGTCATTACAGGTATTGATCGACTTACGACCAATGCAACTTACGACCATTCGACTTTACGACCACAATAGCTAGCCACAACTGCTCTGCGTCTGGCAGCGCAAACATTGCCCAGCTGGGCGTACGACAGTGCGGACCAGCTTCCAGCAGCACTACCATCTCCGCGTGCACCATTTCAACTGTACATATAGCCTACTCAACTTACGACCAAATCGTGTTACGGCCTGTCTGCCGGTCCCAATCGTGGTCGTAAGTCGAGCACTAGCTGTATTATAACTTTTTTGTGCAGTATTATTTATTACAATAAAAGGCAACCACAAATAAATGTAATTTAAATTTAAAAATTATTACATTTAAATTTTAGAAATATATTTTACATCTAAATTCAAATTTTAAAACATAGAAATAAGTATGCAATAAATCAATTTGCATATTTAATGGTGTGATTACAATTAATCTTATTGCACACTTAATGACAAAATTTAATGTGGTCATATATTTGTAACTGCCCAAGGTGTTCACCTTGTCCATGCCTAGACATAGCTAGTTCTTTGACAGGGGAATTGCAATAGAGAAAGAGTAATTTATGCAGACCAAAGTTTTATTATTACTCAAATCAGTCTCCCGGAGCATTCAGGAAGCAGAGTTTACTTGGATACACTCTGTAGGATAACTTGGTGAGTGAGGGGAAGCCAGTGAGCCACGAGTGCTAATTGATAAGGGAGAAAATCATAGAGAGTTGAATTTAAGCTGTGTTTTGTTTTGTTGAGATGGAGTCTCGCTCCTGTTGCCCAGGATGGAGTGCAGTGGCGTAATCTTGGCTCACTGCAACCTCTGCCTCCCAGGTTCAAGCAATTCTCCTGCCTCAGCCTCCCAAGTAGCTGGGATTACAGGTGTGACATCACGCCCAGCTAATTTTTGTGTTTTTAGTAGAGGTAGGATTTCACCATGTTGGCCAGGCTGGTCTCAAATTCCTGACCTCAGGTGATCTACCCACCTTAGCCTCCCAAAGTGCTGGGATTACAGGTATGAGCCACTGCACCTGCCCTGAAGCTGATTTTTGGGCTGAGTCAGTTCTTAGGTGGGGGCCACAAAATCAGATGAGCCAGTTTATTGATCTGAGTGGTGCCAGCTAATCCATCAAGTGTAGGGGCTGCAAGATATCTCAAGACTGGTCTTTGGAGCAGGTTAGGGAGGGTCAGAATCTTGTAGCCTTTAGCTGTGTCACTCCTAAACCATAATTTCTAATCTTGTGTCTAATGTTAGTCCTACAAAGGCAATGTAGTCCCCAGGCAAGAAGGATGTCTGCTTTGGGAAGGGGCTGTTAACCATTTTTGTTTAAACTATAAACTAAATTTCTCCCAAAGTTAGTTCAGCCTACTTCCAAGAACGAACAAGGACACCTTGGAGGTGTAGGTGATGGGGAGGAAGGCAGCAAATCACACTGCCACGTGTGTACCTATGCAACAATCTTGCATGTTCTTCACATGTACCCCAAAACCTAAAATGCAATAAAATAAATAAATGGAAAAAAAAAGAAGCAAAATGGAGTTGGTTAAGTTAGGTCTCTTTCACTGTCTCAGTCATAATTTTGCAAAGGCAGTTTTATATTTGGTTCAGTGATGAAAAGATTTTGTCTGAACGCCACTTAAAGATGATTACATTTTATATCAATAAGATAAATTTAAAAAATTTTAACCAACATTAATAATCTAAGTACCCTGACTTAATCATTACACATTCTATGGATGTACAAAATATTATATCTACCTCATAAATATGTACAAATACCGTGTATCAATTAAAAAGAATCTCAAATCCCATGTGTATTGGGTCAGAAGGTTTGTAAAATCTGAATCCCATTTTCCGACAAGATTTCACACTTGTGTCAAAGAACAAATTAAAGATCACTAGAGCTTATAAATAAAATATAAATTGAAAAGCTGAGTTTACAGGTTTATATATGTGCCCAGTGAAGAAAGAACCCTGTGGGGAAATTCATTAAGTATTCACCAAGTGGGGGAAAGTCAGGGTTTTTTTCAAACTGAGTAGAATGAGGTTCATAATAGTTATGCAAATTGAAGACTGAAAACTGGCAGTCTTCAGTCTTTGGGCTGAGAAAAGTGAGTTGTTTAGAACAAGTCCTGTTGTTTATAATCACTTACCAGTTTGGGGGGATTGAACCAGCTGCAGTGAGAAAAAAAGTTCAGTTTTGATTTGTTTCCTAAAAATATTTTTCTTTTATACTAAAAAAATTAGTTGCTAACCAAAATGACAGAAAAAAACCTGATCGATAAATTTATTTTCTAAATGCCACTAAAATCTTAGATGATATAGGAGTGTGTATATGTGTAAACATGAAAAATAAAATGTTTCCAAATGTGTGTTAGTAATAACAACAAAAAGATGGTAAAATAGTTTCATTCTCTTTCAGTGCTAGCATTTGGTTTAAGAAAATAGGAAGAAATTTGTTCAAGTCATAAAGGTACCATTTCGTAGTTTTTAAAGTATTTTCAGACAAATCTCTGAGTAACTTCATAACTGGGTTATTTGAAATGTGCACTATCTGTTCCTGAAGATAAGTGCACACACCCCAATAGAAATGATCCTGCAAATTCAATGTCAATAGTTGATATGATTAGGCTTTGTGTCCCTACCCAAATCTCATCTTGAATTATAATCCCCAGGTGTTTAGGGGGAGACCTGGTGGGAGGTGATTAGATTATGGGGACAGTTTCCCCTATGCTGTTCTTGTGATCATAAGTGAGTTCTTACAAGATCTGATGGTTTTATAAGGGGTAGTTTTTCCTGTGCTCTCAACACTGTCTCCTGCCACCATGTGAAGAAGGCCCTTGCTTCCCCTTTGCCTCCCGCCATGATTGTAAGTTTCCTGAGGCCTCCCAAGCCATGTGGAACTGTGAGTCCATTAAACCTCTTTCCTTTATAAATTACACAGGCTCAGGTATTTCTTTATAGCACTGTGAAAACAAACTAATAGTCAACATAATTTGTCTTTTTATTATCTGATCTCCCCATTTTTCTTATAAAAGAATGATTACTTTATTCAGAAGTGGAACTCTGCACAGTTAAGAGATGCTATTTCCCAGCCTTCCTTGCCTATGAAAATGGCAGTGTGACATAGTTCTCGCCAATGAGACCTAAGAAGAATTTTGCTGGAAATGTGTGGGAATAGGCTAATTTCTTATTTAGGCACAGCCCTTCCTCCTCCTCCTACTGCTCTCCTCCTGCCACCCTCCTTCTTTTCCTTCTTGTTCTTCTTATTCTTTCAACAGAAAAGGCAAATAGAAAGGTGACAATGGATTATCCAACTTGCTGCCATACAGCTCCTATGGAGATGAAAGCTCACATTATGGAGAGCTAATCACAAAACCCTGAGACTCTGAAAATACTGATGATACTGAAAAGGCCATTGTAAAATTATAGCTGAGAACATTATTACAGTGAAAGAGATCTGACTTAACCAACTTCACCTTGCTTCTAACCTCCAAGCCATCCTTGTTCATTCCTGAGGGTAAGCCAAACCAACTTTGGGAGGAACTTAATTTAGAGTTTCAAACAAAGACAATAGCCCTTTTCAGGAACAAAGCCTCTTCCTGCTTGGGGACTACACTGCCTTTGTAGGACTAACCAATTTGCCACAAGATTAGAAATTATGGTTCAGGAGTCATGTAGTTGGAGCCTGTGAGATTCTGACCCTCCCCCATTACTCCTGGGAATAACATCACTATTGCAAAACCTAAGATCAGTGCTCCAGATATTTTGCAGAACCTGCACTTAATGGATCAGCTGGTACCACCCACATTAATAAACTGGCTCATCTGATCTTGTGGCCTTCACTCAGAAACTGACCGAGCGTAAGAGGACAGCTTTGATTCCCTGTGATTTTATCTTTGACCAAAGCAATAGCACTCCCAACTCACTGACCCCTTACCTACCAAATTATCCTTTAAAAACCCAATCCCTGAGTCTTTGGGGAGACTGATTTGAGTAATAAGAACACTGGTGCCCACAGAGTCAGATGTGCATGAATTAAACTCTCCCTATGGCAATTCCCCTGTCCTGATAAATCGGCTCTGTCTAGGCAGCAGGCGAGGAGAACCCATTGAATGGTTACAATATTGTACATCTTGTTAATTAGCTCTAGACAGTTGCCATAGACTTCCTGGAAAAGCCTGCTTTTCTGACTGGTGAAGCTTTCGTATTAAAGAATGCAATCTCAAATTGATAGACTAATATAGGCATTTCTAGAAAGAATATAGTTTGTACAAATGAGCAAATAAATTTCAAGTTATTCTAATATTAAAAGTGAGGTTAAAATTGTTTTCACTAATAATTACCTCAGACACCTTTCCCTACCATTTAGAATGTACCATTTAATGCTATAGCTACAATTACCTTAAAAATATCCAGGTTTTATTGATTTCTAGTATTTAATTGATGAAAAAATTAAGCTACTGAAAGTGACTCACCAGAGTTATGATTCAGAGTTTGTAAGTCCCAGACCAATGTTGTTTCCTATATGCTGTGTTGCCTATGAGGACTCATATTACCTGTTCTCTACCATTTACTGTCAATACTCAATAGAGCTATTAATACCTCAGGGAAGCAAGATTAGTTAATAATGGAATATGTGTTAGCATTGCAAACATGATCAATTTCATGAAGGCCAGGATGAGAGCATTTCATCAGTTTGTATTCTCGGGGTCTCATACGTGCTTTAATCTGTAACTCCATCAACATCTCTCATGGCGATGCTGGACATCAGTAGAACACGGATGTAGATGACAATTGTCTTCAAATGAAATTACCAGGGAAGCCAAAGGTTCACCTAGGAAATAGTGCCTTTGCTAGGAGTAGGGACATCTCAGTTTGTTTTTGCGAAGCCTTTGTGATTGGGACAGAGTTTAAAGTATGGAGAACTGGATTCTGTTTCTAGCTTGTACAATTAACGCTGTGTAAGTAATGACTTAACCAAGAATTTTGTCAGCAGCAGAGTATTATTTGTGTTTTGTTTATGGGGATTGTTTTGTTTGCATATATATCTGTGTATTTTATGTGGTTTTGGGGGAAGCATAGGAGTTTTGCTCATCTCTGTGTGTTTTTCTCAGGTCTATAGTAGTCACCTCGGCCCAGATAGATTCTTCAGCCATTAGCTAAATATTGGCTTCCTATTTTTTCACTGCACATACAATAACGTAATCAGATGTGTGACTTTGTCATGTGTACATGCTTCCAGAACTTCCAGCTCAAAGTAAGTGGACCTTCATTGACATAAAGAATCCAAATAATGTCACAGGAATTATTCACATATCATCCAGGAAGATATGTGAGTAAAAGAAGCTCTCCTATGCTGTGGATAGTGAGCAGAGCTATAAAGAATTAAGGATATAGAGCCTATAATTTAATAAGGTGGTTTTTTTTGGGGTTTTTTTTTTTTCTGAGTTACCCCTGGTGGAACAAACAAAATGAAAATGCACTTTTTGTCTCCCTTGGGAAGGAAAATAATATGATTGTGAAGTCTCTCAGATTTAATAAAGCTTTGTTTGATTTCTAGATGTTTCTAAGAGCTTGTAAACATGTATAATAATAGGTACCAGAAACTTTTTAGGGAAAAAAAAAGGAAAATGTGAACAAAAAAGGAACTATGACATTTTCACTAAGGAAGTGAAGAGTGATATGGAGAAATAAGAAACAGACAAACACATGTTGTTCTCAGGCCAGTTTCAAAAAACCCTTTCATGCTAAGCCCCTTTTAACAGAAAGTGTTAGTAGTGTTCAATTAAAAACAACAAAGAACGCATAGCATTAGAAGAAATACACAATGTAGATGACAGGGGGAAGGATGCAGCAAACCACCATGGCACATTGTATGCCTATGTAGCAAACCTGCACGTTCTGCACATGTAGCCCAGAACTTAAAGCATAATAATAATAAAATAAATAAAAATTTTAAAAAGACATAAAATTCACTTAGCTCTCCTAATTATTGCAACAAATTGTTTTGTTAAATTCAGTCACTCCTAGATCTTAGAGAAGCTACTAATGGGATTATCTAATGGACAAATGTGACAGAAATGGAATGGAAACTTGAAGAATATAATCAATTTCTGAGGATCAAGAAAGTGGAATTAGGTCCTTCTGATTTTGAAAAATTACTAGGCAGTAGTACAGATCAGCTGCTTTTGGGAGGCAGAAATAATTGTAATTTTTACAGGCCCAGATCCATGGTAGTGCAAAGGAGGGTATAGGATAAAGTAAACTTTATACACATAAAATGCAAACCTATGAAATTGTCAGGATATCAAACTAGATGTTGAAGGTAAGGGCACCTTTGGGAGACTTCTAGGCAGGATTAGTAAGGCATGAGTTGAGGTTACACACAACCCCAGTTTTATCTGGTCTCTCTCCAAGTTTATTATAGACTAAAGAATCACAGTTGCCTGTAAATATTTTTGTGTTTGAGGAATTCAATAACTGTATCACCAAGAGATGGGATTCGAATTTACTGGAGCTTCCAAGAGTCTTTACAAACCTGGTAAGTCAGATAGACTGATCTTTACTCACACCATTTAAGATTATGTAAATGTAAACACTTGTATTAAACTAAACTGAATTCTGATAACAAATGCCTTAATAAAAATCGGCTTTTTTGCACTTCAGGCAAACACTATAAATTATATGGATACACAAAATTTCTTTACTTTCACTATCTGATTAAAATTTGAGTGGCCATTTTTCTCTGGTAAGTTTTCTCTGGTAATATTGACTTTCTTAAAGTACAATCACAAGATTTTACTGTTGGTGGGAGTGTAAATTAGTGCAACCATTGTGGAAGACAGTGTGGCGATTCCTCAAGGACCTAGAAATAGAAATTCCATTTGACCCAGCAATCCCATTACTGGGTATATATCCAAAGGATTACAAATCGCTCTACTATAAGGACACGTGTACACGAATGTTCATTGCAGCACTGTTTACAATAGCAAAGACCTGGAACCAACCCAAATGCCCATCGACGGTAGACTGGATAGGGAAAATGTGGCACATATACACCATGGAATATTATGCAGCCATCAAAAACGATGAGTTTGGGTCCTTTGTAGGGACATGGATGAACCTGGAAACCATTATTCTCAGCAAACTGACAGAAGAGCAGAAGATCAAACACCGCATGTTCTCACTCATAGGCGGGTGTTGAACAATGAGAACACATGGACACAGGGAGGGGAGCACTACACACTGGGGTCAGTTGGGGGGAAATAGGGGAGGGACGGTGGGGGGTGGGGAGCTGGGGAGAGATAGCAAGGGGAGAAATGCCAGATGTAGGTGATGGGGAGGAAGGCAGCAAATCACACTGCCACGTGTGTTCCTACGCAACAATTTTGCATGTTCTTCACATGTACCCCAAAACGTAAAATGCAATAAAATAAATAAATGGGAAAAAAATAAAAAATAAAATAAAAATAAAATAAAATAAAATAAAAATAAAAAATAAAATGTATCTACTTCACTAATAAAAAAAAAAGATTTTTATCTTAAGTATATGGACTAATATTACACAGCTGGGACTAATGACTCATCTTTGTTAATGGGAAGACTATTTAAAAAGTTAAATGCATACATACAAGGAGAGCAAAAGTCACCACACTACGATTTTTGTGCCTATAGTCAATATTTTCGCTCTTCACAGCATTCAAATTAAGAGGTTAAAGTCGTTACATAAAAGTCATTATCATATGCTTTATTAAAAGTTTTTATATTATAAAAGTAAAATGCAAAGTTCTAAATAATATTGCCATCAAATAATATTTAATTTGTGTATGTGTATACATTAGATATGTTAAAATTAAGAATATTTTTACAAGATGATTAAGAATATTGAGAGAATAGAATTGGTAACCCACATAACAGAGTTGTCACCTCACCTGATATAAAGTGTACTCACTTTTTAAGAAAAAAAAAATATTTATTATAAAAATAAACTGTAAAATTAATTTCAAATGTTTCCACTACTAGTTTTTTAAAGAGAGGTGTATTATAAACAAACTATACCTGTTCAATAACCTCCATAGGCTGCCTAGAATCTTCTTTGTTCTTACTTTCAGGCCACAAATCTTTTATATAAAGGCAAACATAAAGTTAAGCATTTTGGCTTTTGTATATACACTTTGCTCTTCCATTTGATAATGCAGAAAAATTTGTAACATGAACCTAAAAGCTAGGTTGCATCCTCATTTTAAATAGCATGGGTTTTAATGCCACTCTGCTTGTGGTCAAACTTCAGTTTCAGCTTTAAGTACTCCAGCAATCCTTTAACGCCCACCATAATACTCCTGTCTCCATCTTATCTCCCGTTATTTCTTCTCTGATTCCCTCAGCCATTTTATGAATGGTTCAATTTTGGCAATCATTTGGCAAGTTCCTTTGAAACATTTCTTAAAAACCTTTCCAACCACCTGATAACTTCTTCCAAAAATTCTGTGATCTATTTTTCCACCAAAATATGCGGAACGTTGAGGAGGACCTGAACTTAAAGAATTGCTACTCCACACTTCAAAACCTGACGGCATTACTGAGACTTTTATTGTTACTGTGTCAAAATCATTTTTGTTAAGTCGTTTTTAAAACTTCATCTCTAATCTTACCATTTTAAAAAACAAAAGACAAATTTCTGTCAAAAGAAGAGAACCCATCGTAGCTTTTATATTCCAGTTTTTCTGATTCTGCAACAATTTCCTTGTCAAAAGAGTCTATAGTACCCTCTTTTTTCCTTCTGAGAACTAAAACAGGATATTCACCTACTCTTCAACTGTCCTTTGAGTATCATTCATTGTCAAAATGTTTGTATGATCACGATTTATCCTTGCTGAAATTTCAAGCTTGGCAATGTCTTGCTCCTTATGAAGGAGGATGACTTCATTTGAAAATGGCAAGAATACTGTAGGGGTTAAGAGGGAGCTTTGCCCTTGGCCCTCTGAAGTTTCCCTGGAAAGTCAACTTGCAAAAGGCAGATTAACTAGAGAAAAGGCATAAAAATTATTCAACATATAGACATGAGGGCCTTCAGAATGAAGACCCAAAAAATACAGGGGAAATTGTCCATTTGTGGGCTTAGGTTCAATAAAGTAAGGGCAGCCCTGTAGAAATATGACTGGATATAATCTAATGCTAATAGACTGAGTGAGAAACCCAGCAAGGCCTGTCTTTCTAGTTTTGTTTTGTTGTTGTTGTTGTTTTTGGCCTCTCTGTGCTGCATTCCTTCCTTTTGGGGGTGGGACAGGATGATCCCTGGAATGAGCATCTTATGACCTGCATTTAAACAAAGTAGTTCAGATGATTTCTGTATGGCCAGTTTTTACACAGATAGAGTGGAAGGAGAGTTAGGGTAATACGTTTAGGTTCTATGGCTGGCTTTGGGGAGAGGGGTTCTGGTTTCTGTGACCCACCTTGGGGAGGATTCTTGTTTCTACAGCTAGCCTCAGAGGAAAATAAGACTGAGAGACATGAAGGTCCAAGAAGGTCAGAGAAAAACTTCTGCTTCTGAGGCATTCATTTTGGGGTATTGTTTTCTGAGCCCCTAAACACATAATAGTTATCTTTGTCTTTGCCCTTTTTATTGCTGTTTTTCTCCTTTTTTCTCTCATGTGCCACTGTAACCATTCTTAGATGGGCCTTTGAGGATCAATGTGCAAAATTCATTATTTGGGTTAAGCATGCCTCCACAGCTAGGTGTCTTACAAGCATTAACTGTCTATCATTTGCATCTTCAGACTGATATTCAGGATAAGCTTCAGGATTTTCACACTAGGCTAGACAACAAATTTTTAAATAAATCCATCAACATATTGATATGGGAGAGGGGTGGGGAAGTGCTGGGTAGAGAAGGGTCAGGCCCCTGGTAAGGGTCCACCCTTCGAGCTTGTGCCCATGAACCTAGGTAAGAACAGGCACTCTTGTTTTCATGCCCAAATGTTGCATTTCCAAGCTGGCCGTGCCCCCACTCCTCCTGTGCCTATAAAAACCCTGAGACCCTAGCAGGCATACACACACAAGTGGCTGGACATCGAGAGGAACACACTGGCAGAAGAACATACCAACAGAACACACCAAAAGATGCTGGCAGACCATTGATAGAACTGGCGAAATGAAGCTAATGCCAAAGGAAATTTGGCCGAGGATGGTTGGAGGACAGCCAGGCTGCTGAGTGGTCAGACACCAGGGGAAGACCACCTTCCCAGTCCATCCCACTTCTGGCTCCCCATCCACCTGTTGGTACTCATTCTCCAAGCTCACATGTGATCTGATTTTTCTTGCACACCAGGGCAAGGACCCTGGGATACAGAAAGATCTCTGTCCTTGCGACAAGGCAGAGGGTCTAATTGAGCTGATTAAAACAAGTTACCTGCAAAAAGCTAAGCTGAAAGGGCACATGGTAACACATGCCCACTTGGGCTTCAGGAGCTGTGAACACTCAACCCTGGATTCTGCCATGGAGTCAGAGCCTACACTCCCTACGACCTGCCCGTCTGCATGCTTCCTTAGGGGTATGAGCTGTGGGGCACCAAAGAAGTGAGCCATGTCCCCATCGCACATCCTGAGAGGGGGATAAGGGAAAACTCCCTTCATTTCAGTATGTTAAAGCTTATTCACCCCATGAGAGCCATTTAAAATGCTATTCTTAGCATCAGTTCTGTTCCATTGGTCTATTCATCTTCTTGCTAGGCCTACTACTAGGATTATGTAGTATGCTTCCTTGCTGTTCTATTTTAACATTCCAGGAGAATGTAAACCCCACAAAGGAAGGTGATTTTGTCTGTTTTGTTCATGGATACAATTCAAGCACCTAGAACACAGCCTGGCACAGAAAAGGCACTGAAACTATGGTATTTCAATGAAAAGTGAGGAATATTCTTCATGTGGAATTTTTTAAAGGAATGCTGTGCCCTACACCTCTTCAGTAAGGATATTTTCTGTGAAGTACCGTGAGAGGCCTGCTCTGTGCATGGCAACATCAGCAGAGGCAGAGACCAAGAAAGGCAGAAACCTGACAGAGATGCTGAGGATGGTGTAGAAAGAGACTCCCCGTGCTTAGTCATCCCATCATGTCCATTGTCCTGTGTAGCCTCCAGTTACACAAAGCCAGAGATGCTCAGCCTCATCCCCATCTGAGACACTTGCATTCTTTTGCCGTATTCATCATCACTGAATGGTCAGTCCTAGCAATCCTGGTTTACTCTGACATCAAGGGCACCAGGAAATAACCATTTGTTCATTTTTCACTTGGAAGGAAGGGTCTCACACCAGATTTGGGGGTTTACTGTTCAAGTCCAGATGACCAGTAAAGTAAGTTCCTGAAAGTAATAATATTGCAGTTAAGAGCACAGCCTCTGAATTAAGATTACTTGGATTCAAATCTAGGCTTCGCTAATTACTATGTGGTGTGACTTGGGGTAAGCTACTTAACCTCTCTGAAATTTAGGTTATCAGCCAAAAGACAGAAACCTTCTGTTATTTTAGCAGAGAGTATTTGCCAGAAAGAGTCATTGCCTGTGTGTTAAAGAACTGCAAAGGCATGAAGAAAACAATTAAACATTGTAGAGATAGAAACTGCATGAATTGACCACCACCCCAGTCACTACAAACTCCTTAAGCAACTTCTGGCCTTTAGCTTCCCCCACCTATAAAATGCTGAAGTTGCAGGAAAAAAATCCTTTCCCTCTCATTCTGCTGACATGCTATGAGATTCTAAGAGACAGGAAGATAATTCTGTGAGTGCAGCCAGTAACCAAGTCAGACGCCAAGGAGATCTGTATTGCTGCTCCAGGGAATCTCTCGCTGGACAACCAGACCTTGTGCCCTAGCCCCAGCCAGTCATCTCCACTGATAGGGAAAAACATACAGTTACTTCTGTCCAAGGCTGGCAGAGTACTCTGAGATATGAGACGCACTTCCACTTTACTAGCTTCATGGTCTGCTTGGGGATTGTGGGGAGAGTGTACCCTTGAAGTAGGCTAGCACTGTGAGTCACTTGCCTGTCTAGAGCACCAGGACTGTTTGCAAAGGGCTGAGGAGATTCCCGTCAATGGGCAGGAGCATGAGTTTAAGTAAACATAGATTACTCTTAGAGATCAGAGATCAGGCCAGAGAAAAAATGCACTTTTCTCTAAAGAGGATGGGAGAAGATGTTGGACAAGAAATAGCAGACTTTCTCAATGGTTAATACCTGCTAGGCTCTATGGTGGGCGCTTTTATGTTATTTCACTTAATCCTCACAACAACTCTGAAAAATCTTTTTTCAAATTTTATTTATGAGAAAACGAACTGAATATTTAACTGATTTTCTCACAAACGTCTTCTCAGGCTCAGAAGAAGTGTGAGAGAAGCCCAAATGACTAAGGTTCTTTGACAGTCTGGTCAAAGCAGGTCATACACCCAGAGGAAGGTCTGGACTGTGGAAGCTTTCGTAAGCAAAGACAATGTTGGTTGTGGGTGTTAAGATGTTGACCAAGCTGGACGCAGTGGCTCACACCTGTAATCCCAGCACTTTGGGAGGCTGAGGTGGGTGGATCACCTGAGGTCAGGAGTTCAAGACCAGCCTGACCAACATGGTGAAATCCCATCTTTACTAAAAATACAAAAATTAGCCAAGCATAGTGGTGGGCACCTGCAGTTAGCTATTTGTGGTGCTGAGGCAGGAGAATCACTTGAACCTGGGAGGTGGAGGTTACAGTGAGCCAAGGTTGCACCATTGCACTCCAGCCTGGGCAACAAGAGTGAAACTCCATCTCAAAAAAAAAAAAAAGATGTCAACCAAATGGCAGACTGCTGCCATGAAGGAAGCCCAGACCTCAATGAGTTGGGGCAGATTCCTTCAGCAGTATCACCTCATTTGGAGAATACAAGGACTGGACTAAAATACTCTCCAAGTACTTTATCAGTTATTTAAACCTCCCTCGTTTAGGTTTGTTCCTCTCTTAGGAGACAGCCTTGCCACCCTTCAGGAAACTGAGACAACACATATGGACCATGTGTCGCCAGCTGCTGCACATCCCAGGGCCATCTTAAACCCTCCCCTTCTGAGCAATGGCTGTTCTACAAGAAGCCTTAAAAGGCATGTGAAAGTGGCAACAGTATCCCCTCAACAACAAATACTTCCCAAATATGAGCTTGTTTGGAGGCGGATGGCTCTGCCTCTGACTCCAATCCACTGGCATCTTTCCCAAGATGTGCCTAGACTTCTCTGAGCATGAGGCCAAAGACAGAGAATGAAGACACCCAAAAGAAGTAACAAGGGGGCACTGAATTTTCCATAGGCTGCTTTCAGTTTACCAAGAGCCTGGAAAGTGAGAGAATAAATAAATTCTCCAAAATTCAAACTTAACATTACTATTATCAATATTTATTGTCTACTTTTTGAAAACTCTTTACATCTTTTTTCTTTAATTCTCCCAACAGCCACAAAGTGGAATTATTATTATCCATTCTTCATTTAGTAGACAAGAAACTCGGGTAAGCAAAACTAGATGACTTACGTAACTCTATGTAGAAGTAGTGAAAATTAATTCTAACTGGGACTGTACAAATCACTAGTCTGCACATGGTTCTTTTTCTCATGTGTCACTTCTATCTTGTGTCATTTTTCCAAACCTCAGAATTTAGAAAGAGGAAACAGAGACGCTTTTTATATAGCAACTGTCTGTAACTACAGCAAATTCATATCCTGTGTAATCATAAATACTGCACTGAGAAAGGGACAGGAAGTCTCAGAAGCAGGAGAGCAGAGCGGCCAGATCTGTCTGCAGGAACAGCCAGTGGGAGGATCCAGCTGAGCGAGCGCTCCACAGAGGTGAACTGACCCACCAGCCACAGCACAAGGGAGCAGGCTGTGAGAACAGGTAGGCACCTTGGTTTAGATCATGACTTTTGGGGGAGATTATGTGCTTCTGAAAAGACAGCCGGGGAATTGGGTTATCATCCTGTCTCTGAATCTGACAACCTGAGTGAGTTGGAGCATCAGGTTTGTCTCCTTTTGGGGTCTCAGTTGATTCACATGCCAAATAAGAAAGTTAGGTAACAATTCTTAGGTTTCCCTCAAGATTTGAGGTCACTTTCTGCAATGCTCTGCAATCTCCTGGTGTGTCACTCAGTCTTACACAGAGTATACTCTCAACAAATACTGTGCAATTAGGCTGAATCCTGCATTAGAACCCCGTTGGCCTACTCTAATTCTGTAATACAGAAAATTGCTGGGCAGAGCTGTTGACCTCCATGCCATGATTTATCTTCAAAGCAAGGATTTTAGAGCCATCTTGGAAGTTGTGGGTCCTGCCTGTCTATCTCCACAAAGCAAATGTGGAAGGACAAAGCATCCTCTCGGCCTGTGGTGTTTGGAGATGATAGCATCAGCCTGGAGACTTCTTGTGAAACAAAAAGAATCTTGGTTATATAGGATCCTCCTAAAAGTAGCAACGTGTGTCAAAATTTAAGTATCATAGCTTTAAATGTAATGCATGCACTTCCATATGTCACTCCGAGATAATTAAATGCAGGAGGCATCACAAAAGCGCAAAGATGTTCATTATGGCATTGTTCATAGTGGCAAAAAGAAAAAATAGAAATCACCTAAATAGTCATGAATATGTGACTGGTTAAATGAATCTAGAGACATCCATTTATGTAAATATACCATTTGGCTTTTCTATTGTAGTAAAATATACTTAAAATAATTGTAGCCTTTTAATCACTTTCAAGTGTACCATTCGGTGGCATTAAGTACCTTCACACCATTGTGCAACCATCACCACCACCCAACTCCAGAACTTTCTTGTCTTCCCAAACTGGAACTCCATGGCCATTAAACAATAGCTTTCCATTCCCCTCTCTCCGCAGCCCCTGGCAACCACCATTCTACTTTCTGTGCATCTGACTATTGCAGGTGCCTCAAGTAAGTAGAATCATGTAATCTTTGTCCTTTTGTGACTGGATTATTTTACTTGCCATGTTGTCTTCAAGGTTCATCCATGTTGTGGCATGTATCAGAATTTATCATTTGCTTTTAAATGTAGTATTTTTATTATTTCTATTTCTTAGTCAAAGATGTCTGCAGAATAATGTTAAGTGCGAAAAGAACAGTTATAGATGGCATGGATAGAATGACTATTTCTGTAGAGTTATGAATGTCTATGAATGTATATAAAGAGGAGAGAGACAAAGTGACAGAGGGGAAGGGAGAATGTAAAGAATATATGCATATGAAACGAGTAATCGGGTGGCAGTTGAAAGTTAAGGAGCTTATCTGTTTTCTTCAAATTTTATTCCCTTGTAATGGTAGTACTTTATTCACTTTTTATTTTATTTTTGTTGTACTTTAGGTTCTGGGGTATAGGTGCAGATCTTGCAGAGTTGTTGCATAGGTACATATATGGCAAGGTGGTTTGCTGCCTCCATCCCCCTGTCACCTATATTTGGCATTTCTCCCCATGTTATCCCTCCCCAACCTCCCCACGCCCTGCTGTCCCTCCCCACCGCCCCCAATACCCCAGTGTGTGACGCTTTCCTCCCTGTGTCCATGTGTTCTCATTGTTCAACACCTGCCTATGAGTGAGAACATGTGGTGTTTGATTTTCTGTTCTTGCGTCAGTTTGCTGAGAATGATGGTTTCCAGATTCGTCCATGTCCCAACAAAGGACAAGAACTGATCATTTTTATGGCTGCATAGTATTCCATGGTGTATATGTGCCACATTTTCCTGATCCAGTCTATCATCGATGGACATTTGGGTTGGTTCCAGGTCTTTGCTGTCATAAACAGTGCCACAATGAATATACATGCACATGTGTCTTTATAAGAGAATTATTTATAATCCTCTGGGTATATACCCAGTAATGGGATTGCTGGGTCAAATGGTATTTCTATTTCTAGGTCCTTGAGGAATGGCCACATTGTCTTCCATAATGGTTGAACTAATTTACACTCCCACCAACAATGTAAAAGTGTTCCTATTTCTCCACATTCTCTCCAGCATCTGTTGTCTCCAGATTTTTTAATGATCGCCATTCTAATGGGCATGAGATAGTATCTCAATGTGGTTTTGATTTGCATTTCTCTAATGACCAGTGATGATGAGCATTTTTTCACATATTTATTGGCCTCATATATGTCCTCTTTTGAAAAGTGTCTGCTCATATGCCCACTTTTGAATGGGTTTGTTTGGGTTTTTTTTTTTATCTTGTAAATCTGTTTTAGTTCTTTGTAGTTTCTGAATATTAGCCCTTCGTCAGATAGGTAGATTGCAAAAAATTTTTCCCATTCTGTTGATTGCCAGTTCACTCTAATGATTGTTTCTTTTGCTGTACAGAAACTCTGGAGTTTAATTAGATCCTATTTGTCTATTTTGGCTTTTGCTGCCAATGCTTTTTGTGTTTTAGTCATGAAGTCCTTGCCTATACCTATGTCCTGAATGGTTTATGCACTCTTTCAAAGAGAACAAACAGTTAAGAAATAATAAAGGATCATGCCTGTAATCCCAGCACTTTGGGAGGCCAAGGCAGGCAGATCATGAGATCAGGAGTTTGAGACCAGTCTGACCAACATGGTGAAATGCCGTCTCTACTAAAAATACAAAAATTAGCCAGGTGTGGTGGCATGCACCTGTGGTCCCAGCTACTCGGGTGGCTGAGGCAGGAGAACCGCTTGAGCTGGGATGTGGAGGTTGCAGTGAGCCAAGATTGAGCCACTGCACTCCAGCCTTGGTGACAAAGCGAGACTCTGTCTCAAAAAAAATGAAAGGAAGAAAGAAAGAAATAACAAAGGAAAATAAATGTTCATGGTATCAGATAGATAGGCTATAGTCTGAAAGTATCAATTAAACTTTAAAGTCTGAGCTTCAAGCTGAGAATCAAGCATTTTCTGCAAACTGACAGAAAAGCAGAAGATCAAACACCGCATGTTCTCACTCATAGGCGAGTGTTGAACAATGAGAACACATGGACACAGGGAGGGGAGCACTACACACTGGGGTCAGTTGGGGGGAAATAGGGGAGGGACGGTGGGGGGTGGGGAGCTGGGGAGAGATAGCAAGGGGAGAAATGCCAGATGTAGGTGATGGGGAGGAAGGCAGCAAATCACACTGCCACGTGTGTTCCTATGCAACAATTTTGCATGTTCTTCACATGTACCCCCAAACCTAAAATGCAATAAAATAAATAAATGGGAAAAAAAAAACAGATGCCCCACCCCCCAAAAAAATTATGAGATCTAAAAAATAAAGACAGGAAACCAGAGCTAAAGAGGCTGGTCATGAAGGCTAGAGGAAGGAGTCTAGGTGGCATATTTGGGCTATTGAACCACAAGGGGCAAGGTAGAAGTCAAGTTCTATAACATGAAAACAATTCAGGAAATAGAAATCTTCAACCTCTATTTCCTAAGATTAGCGACGTTCCTGGGGGAGGATATGGAACTGATGAGCGGCAGCCAATGCTTCAACAATAAGGGAGGAAGAACAGAGAGGATAAGAATCATATGTAGCTAGCTGGGCAAGCACAGACTTACAGGGATGTACAAGAACTCTGGTGATAGATGGCCCATGCCCAAATCTTGCTTCCACTACCTGCTAGGTAAGCAATCTTATGCAAGCTATTTCATTGCTCCAAGCCTCATTTTTCTGATCTTCAGGGTTCAAGTAACAACAGCACTCATCTCTGAGAGTCGTTGTACAGAATAAATGAGAACGTCACAACGCTCTTAATAGAATGTCACATGTGTAGTTCATGCCCAATCGATGTTAGCAGTGATTATCATTTTCCACATTCACAGTTCATGCTCAATCAATGTTAGCAATGATTATCATTTTATCAGAACTAGTATTTGATTCTGAAACCTAGAATCTTGCTAAGATTGAGACTTTTTCTACTTCTCTGGCTTTAAAGATGTGCTAGTTAAATGAATCTAGAGACATCCATTTATTTAAATATACTATTTGGAAGGCTCACCCTGGCTCCACTGCAGGGATTTAGTATCAACATGATTCCTTTCATAGGACATGTAAGCTCACCCATACTTCTACCCAAATTTCCAAATTCCAAGAAATAAAAATTATCTCCTTAAACAAAGAGAACTTTAGGTTTAATAATTCTTCAGAGAAGCTACTTGGTGCTTATCAGAGAGCATGAGAAAGTAAGGCACAGATCTAGGAGGAGAAATAAAATAGAGGTCCCAACATTGGCTGTTATGGAACACCTGATAAAACTCAGAGAGTTACAACAAAAGGCACTCACATATGTCATTCAAATCCTCACAAGAGACCTTCATGATAGTGTCATCATCCCTACTTTACAGATAAGGAAACTGAGGATGAATAAGGGGAAATGTCCTATCCACGGCCAGCTCATCAATATCAGAGCTGAGCTTCCCATGAATATTGGAGATAACTGATATGTTTTGTGAGTTTATCACATGCCTCACTCTATGTTGAGCCCATCATATGTGCCGTCTTATGTAACCCATGCCATAAATCTGTGAAGTGGTGAAATACCTTGCCCAGGGTGAGTTTAGCATTCATTGGTGGATATGGGAGCTGAACACAGGACTGGACTCCAAGTCACATGCTCAGATGTGCAACTAGACGCCGAGGCATTGGATTCCCATCCCAGTGCACTTTTCCATCTCCCTCACTAGTAAAGAGATTCTAGGTGTCATTTCGAATCTTTACATGTTGTCCACTTCTCCCAAGAGACCCCAGAACCATTCCTAAAGCACCAACACATTGAAGCAAAACGTCAGGCAGCAGAGCTGTGGCACTTTTCAAGGATCACAAGTCTTTAACTAAACTCTGGCCTTCAGTAGGGAGAATGCTGAGCTGAAAACAAATCTGGGCAACATTTCAGGGGCTGAGCCCTGCTTCTGACACCACAGAGGCCCAGCAATGCTGCTGAGTTGGCGGTGGCAGACAACTTGCTCCTGGAATCTACAAGGGAACTGGAAATGTGAGGAAGGAAGAGAGGAAGCAAGAGGAAGTTGAGGAGAATTGACATGGCATAGAGAAAAATATCACAAGCCTCTGAGCCAGATAAGTCTCAATCCAGTCATGTAAACACAGGCTGTTAATATTTGCTCTCACATATTGAACACATTCTGTGTGCCAGGCTGAGTGCTTTATGTGACTATTTTATTCCATGAAAATCGCTTGAACTTTTCAGCCCTAGGTTTCTAATGTATAAAATTGATTTAATGACATGTAAGTGACAGGGTTGTTATAAAGATTAGAGTTGCAATGGTCTAATTCCTGGAAGTCAGCAGAAGTTAAATAAATGTTTACGTTACTAATTACTAAGCCAATGCAAGCAAGGAGGAAGATTTAGGATGGGACAGGCCATCTTGCTACAGGAAAGGAAAGTGGAACAGCATTCATCCCCAACATTTTTTTTTGTTTTTTGAGACAGAGTTTTTGTTGTTGTTGTTTGTTTGTTTGTTTTTTGAGACAGAGTCTTGCTCTGTCACCAGGCACCAGGCTGGAGTGCAGTGGCATGATCTCGGCTCACCGCAACCTCTGCCTCCTGGGTTCAAGTGATTCTCCAGCCTCACTCTCCCAAGTAGCTGGGATTACAGGCATGCACCACCACACCTGGCTAATTTTGGATTTTTAGCAGAGACAGGGTTTCTCCATGTTGGTCAGGCTGGTCTCAAACTCCTAACCTCAGGTGATCCACCTGCCTCGGCCTCCCAAAGTGCTGGGATTACAGGCGTGAGCTATTGCACCCAGCTCACCCCCAACATTTTTATGAAGATAAAATGAAGACAGGAGTAGAAGACTGATCAGTGCAAGTGTAGAACAAAAGTGTAATTCTGGAAGAGGTGGTATGGGAAGGTAGCACAGGTGAAGCAGAGACACAGGAGATAGGGAAAAGAAGCTGGAAACAGGGGTCATTGGAGGGAGAGTGAGATGGACACATTCAGGGCTGCAAAGCAAGTTCTATGTGATTTGCTCACTTCTCAATTGTGGGAACCCTCAAAATGTGTGCAGTTCTCTCCCAGTGACATGCCTCTTGACCACAATGGATGAACTGTGCCCAGAATGTTCATTTTATAATGCTCCATCGATCCCCATGTTTTGTTTTGTTTCTAAAGGACAACTGGCCTTTGAGTAATGGCAAAAAACCTAAGTTCCTACAATGTATGGTCCCTGGGAAGCTTATGACTATAAGTCAAACCTTGGGAAGTAACTTAGTTTGATGCCTTTCCAGCATCATCAGCATCATGCTGTTACAATCCCAAACCATGAGGGCTTTTGACATCTTTACACCAAAGGGCATCACTATCCCTGAAAGACAGAAACCTGGACACACGTACCAAAAAGAAGATTACCTGCAGAGTGGGCTGCCAAAAGAAGCCACTGTTCTCGGGGTAAGTCCATCTCATTATAAGGGGAACATTGAGAAAATACTTTGTAAATGTATCTAGACTACAGATCTACAGTGGGGCTGGGAAGCTCTTTCACTCTTTTCTGGCTGATTCCAGGCTAATGGGAACATAAAATGGAGCTTTAAGGGAGGACTATATCCTCTGCAGCAGTTTCTACAAACTAAAATTACTGTATCTTTTCCACTAGCATGCTTCACAATGAACAAATTAGTCTTTTTATATTATCTTTAGTAAAGATGGTCTATTTAACCATATGGATTTTACTCAATATGATTAAATTAGATATTCTTAACTTTGAGCTCATTTTTCAAATATTTTGAGATGAGATAATGAAGACTAATCTCATGACCTATTTTCTCCCTGTTCATATGAGTAAGTATAAGACTTCCAAGTGTCCCAGATCATCGTCCCTCAAATCCAGAACTTTAATCTCTATATGGTTTTGAATACCCTCTTATAATACCCACCTCCTGTTCACTCTCAGTTTTAGATGGATCTGCCTTCCCTGTTTCTTAACTATTCTTAGTATAGCCGGTAATCTTTTACAAATGAAAGTTAGACCATATATTCTTCTGGCCCCAAATTATCTAGTGGGATTCCTTTTTTTGCTCAAAATGAAAAGAAAAGTTGGTAAAACGGAGCCTAAAAATCCCTACATAGTTTGCCCCATGCCTCCCGTACTTCACAGGCCTCACGTCCTGCTACTTTGCTCTTAATTCTATTCTGCCTCCCATGGAAATTGTATGTAAAGGACATAGTACATATAAGCTCTCCAATGGTAGCGATTTTCATTTGTTTCATTCCCTGGAGCCTGCACACAACAGGTTATTCAATAACTACTGACGATATGAATGGTTGACTTTTTTATTTTTCCTATGTTTGCACCATCTTTCAATTGCACATGCATTAAATTATGAAAAAAAGCATGGGCTTTGGACCAAGCTAACAGCCAAAACTCCAGTTCTTCCACTTGTGAAATAATTATTATTAAAATCCAATGATGAACAAAATAAGATGAATTACAGCAGAAGAGATGACCTGCTCTGTCTAATTTCAACTGAAAAAGTGTTTCATTAACACTCCTATGGAAAGTTGGCTATTTCCACCTCACTGGACAACTTTTTAAATCTACTTTTCAAGGAAATACATTTAAAAACTGTCAAGTATCTTTTTCAAACAAAGTTAAAATGTGCACATGATCACTTCCCAATTTGCTAGTTTAATAATCCTATCAGAAGGGATTGGTTATGTATGGCTTCCTCTAGAAACATTTCTATCGGCTCCTTGTAACATTTTTTCCTCTTTAATATGACAAATTATAATGTATTTTAATACTCTTTATACTTCACAATGTGCGTTCAAATAATCACTTTCATCTGTTTGAAGTGTATTCTAGATTTCCTGTCTTCTCTCTTGTAGATTGTCCAGATCCTGTGTTGCCTGATGATATCAAGTTTGGGGGTCATCTTGGTTTTTGCTCCCTACCCTTCCCACTTCAATTCAGAAATTTCCACCACTCTGATGTCTGGGTACCCATTTTTAGGAGCTCTGTGTGTGAGTAGAATGGGGGTCTCTAATGCTTTATAAATGCTAACCGGGTGCATAGTCATGAGTGACTCAGACTCCAAGAGGCCAGGAGGCAAAAGAATGTAAGGCCTCATCTTTCCTTCTATCATTGCCCCACTCCATGTTCCCCCTATTCAAGAAGAGCAGCAGAGAGACTTAGTCTGTCGTCCTGCAGGGCAGGGGGCAAGAGGAAATGGTAATACAATGGGTATACCAGCACAGCATTTTTTACCTGGCATTATAGCATACCTCTGGAAAGGTGGATGCTTTTTCATATCCCTCTTTGGGGCTTTGATGAGGCCACTGGATTCTCTCCATTGTGAGAATAATTAACTTTTCAGGTAGAGAGTGAAAAGGCCGTTTTTAAACAATAAATTGAGCACCACTGGTTGATGCCACAGGTTTGCAGAGATTTCGATTCACAAGGGTAGGATTCATGGGAGGCAGGAACATGCTTGCTATGTGTTCAGAGGTAATCCTGAGCACTTGAGAAACTCTCTTTGCTGCCTTCCACCTAATGGCTCATGAAAAAGGGCCTAGTAGATCTATTTTGCAGAGAGTGGCCAGGGCAAGCTCACACTTCCCACAAAGGGTTATTTCTTCTCCACATAGTATTTTATACAAAGGAGAAAAAGCAAACATTCTGGGCAGATGACATATACTAAGGTACCACATCTGTGTGGATATAGTTCCTGTGTGCACACAAACTGTGCAGTCATGTAAGGAGGCCCTGCTCCCGCCCCAGAGCACAATTTGTCCTTGACTTCTCCCTATAACCAGTGGGGCCCACATCTCCTTAGAGAAGGCAGTGTTAGCTCATACTGGACCCTCTTTGCCTGTGACTATTCAATATCCAGGCCACACAGTCAAGCAACTTTTCAGCTTCTCAGAATACCTTTCCTCTGCCAGCTGGATCTTTAATACCACTTGGATTAAATACGGACTTTTGGGGCTTTATGATAAAGACTTCACGTCAGGGCCTATTCTTCCCACTTTCCTCAACTCCCGTTCTGAGTCAAGCAACATACACCAATAAATTCCAGTCCATGTGTTTCCATACCTCGTCCCATCAGAGCCTCTTTCCTGAATGCTTCTGTGGGTTGTTCCCATCTCTTTATCCACCTGAGTCATTCTCAACCTCCTCTCTTTCAACCCTGTAATGTAGTAACACTCTTCTCATTCCCATGTACACCTTTTCTCCAGGACTCCTCAGTTCCTAGTGATTTCCACTAAAACAAATCCAACCCCTCTGTGTATCTGCATGTCATTATAAGTTGATATAGACATTCTTACATCAGGTGGGAACTAGGCCTTTCCAGAAATGTGGACCCACACAATTTCTGCAGTGTTCTCTCTCTAAAAATTTTCCAACAGCACTTTCTGATGGAGTGATTGATAGTGACATGGTGAGCACATTTCCACAAGACAACTGAACTGATCGTTTCTCTCTTTTCTGAGCAGTTTGGCATTACTGGATCCCTCTCAATTATCTCTGGAAAGCAATCAAGTAAGCCTTTTGTAAGTATAAGGACCATCAAATCTCAGCTGGTTGGAATCGAAGGAATGTCAGAGTTAATTCTTTTAGTTCAAAATTCCTATTTTACAGTTTAGGGAGACAAAGCTTATAATAGGGAAGCCCAGGTTCTCCTGGCTGTTCCATTGGTAGAACCAAGAGTAGAGCCCAAATTTCTTGCCTCCTAGATCATATAGCCTATATCCTGGGAAACTCCTTACTCCCCAGGCAAACCAGGATAGCTGGTTTACCCTACTCAATGGCCATGGTAACAAGTTGAAAGAAGTCCATGATATATTTTCAAATTTCTACTACTTAAGCAACTGAAATAAACCTCATCCAGTCAAATATCAGGTAGGGAGGCATTCATTCCTCTGTTAGAAGAGGGTGTTGTCATCTTTTTCTAGGCTGGAGGAAACTATTTCCATCCAAAAACCAATTCTTGATAATTGGATGTCCAAGAAAAATATCACTTCAAAGTAAGGTGGCAGAGAATGTGGGTGATGGAGTGGGGGTGAGGGGAATTTCTGTAACGTCAGCACTGATTGCAGCACCAAACACAAAGACAATACCACTCATGCCACTGCCAACATCCCCTTGGCTTCCTCAACCACTTTAGAATTATATATTGCCCTAAGTGCTTCTAAAATATGACCTTTGGTCCCTCCTTAGAAACCCAGTTTATGGCTTCTTACTTAAAGGAGCAGCTCAGAGAAAAGACAGAAGCAAACTGGAGAAGTTGGAATACCGACCTACAGGTGGATCAGGCCTAAGAGAACCACATTCACCACACCACTTCCCGAATCCTCTTCTACAATTTGGGAGAAAGGATTCTCCCATAGCACGATGATGCATCAGCAAAGACACACATGCTCTTCTCTGTTTAAGCATCATTGGAAGAGAATGTATGCTGGGGAGGATGCTTGTCTTGCCCTTTTCTACTCCAGCTCTGTAGCTACATAAATTCATGCACTGAGTCTCCAGCAGATGAAAGGAAAACTAGTCCCAATGGGCAGTATCTTTGCCCAAAGCTACCATATGAGCAATGGAGCCCACATGTTGTTCTCTGTCCCACATGTGGAGTCAAGTCGAAGCATAGATTTCCCTTTCTGTCTATTCAGCGCATTTGGGAAGCCACTTCTGAGATCAGACGATTCATCTTCCACATTTTATAAATGAGATAACCGAAGCCCAGAGTAAGAAGGGCTTGCTGAAGCACACAGATGAGTCGGTGACAGAGCTAGGATAAGAGTAGAGGTTTTCGGATTCTAAGTCCAGAACTCTTACTCCAACCAATGAATGCTGTGAACTCTTCAAAACTCTCTTCCCTACTCCTGGGTTCTAGACTGCAGCTTCAATCATCAGGAGCATATACCAGCCTCATACACCAACCATGTGTCCTCAGACCCGTATCTTCTTCTTTTTTTTTTTTTTTTTTGAGACAGAGTTTCACTCATGTTACCCAGGTTGGAGTGTAATGGCACGATCTCGGCTCACCGCAACCTCCGCCTCCTGGGTTCAGGCAATTCTCCTGCCTCAACCTCCTGAGTAGCTGGGATTACAGGCACGCACCACCATGCCCAGCTGATTTTTTGTATTTTTAGTAGAGACGGGGTTTCACCATGTTGACCAGGATGGTCTCGATCTCTTGACCTCGTGATCCACCTGCCTCGGCCTCCCAAAGTGCTGGGATTACAGGCTTGAGCCACCGTGCCCGGCCCCGTATCTTCTTGAATCAGGATGTGGCTTTTCCTTAAATCACCTCTGTAGGTGTGTGGCAGGGAAGAGAGAACGGTTGTCATGGAGAGAAGTAAAGGCTTTATAGCTTCTTCCTCCCTTCCTCCCTCCAAGGTTTGTGGGAAAAGTGGCTACGGTCTGATAATATTTCTGTTTGTGAATGGCTGGAGAGAGAAGCATAGGGTCTAATCCCATGTGCCTCTGTCTCATGCCGTCACTTGGGAAAATCGAAGGCATATGCTTGTCATATTGAACAAATATTGCTTGTCAATTGAAAGTATATTTTATGTTCTCATAGAACTGTAGATATGTTTTCCAACTTTTCCAGTTTGCCTCCACCTTTTTTTGAAGCTGCTCTTTTATGTAAATCAAATTCACAGATTCGGTTTACCAGAGGGAAACAAAATCCGTATTCTGGAAGCCTTTAAGGAAACAGAATGATTCTAAGGCTGCTGAGGAAGTCACAGGAGACGTTGGCAGTGACCACAGCAGCACTGTCTCTATCTTGAGTGCTACAGAGTCAAGGGGCCAGAACCCTTCTCCCTAAGGAGGATTTTTCCATGCATTTTCTTATACTACAAGACAAGCATGTAGTAATTATATCATATGATTAACTAAATAGTGACAAGAGACACAAAGATGAATAAAACACAGTTTGTGTCCACACAAGGAAACAGGAAGGAAACAGACCCAAGGAAGCACCATTGCAGTACAATGGACAGAGGGCTAACAGCATCGGTTGCTGATTCTGTGATGAGAACCCAATGCAGAGTTTCTCTTCCAGGACCTGAGCAGCCTAACTTCAAATGCAGTGAGTTCTGTTACTGCAGGAGCTGGCCTCCTCCTCCTTGCTGACAGTGTGGTAGCCCTGAGGACTGCCTCTCAACATTGTGGCTCAGAAAAGGAGTATCTATCCTCACTGCCTTATTCGGAGTACTATTATCCAATATATGAAATCAGAGATTGTGTCCTGACCAGTGTCAGTTTAACAGTGAGTAGCTTCAGATTGAATATCCTGTCGTGTGAAATCTCAGTGTCTTCCCTCTGCATAACCTCTGTTTTTCTGGCAGTCTCTGGTCCTGTTGGTCCAAATGCCTGGAGACAGACAGAAATAAACAAACACTTGTGGTTGGAAGAGGCCTGTCTGCAGACTGCATGGTGTGGGGGGTGTACCAGACAAAGTCAGAAGAGGAAATCAAGGACAACAGGGAGACTATCACTCTTCTGGTTTTTCTTATTACAAACATTCCAACCTTGATGAGTTTGACTCTTAAAGTGCAATCTTTGTTGAATGGGCTTCTCCCTACTCATCACAGGCAGAAATATTCTTCATTTGAATTTTATTTTAATCTGAGATTATCTCTTTTGGGTTCTTTTCTAGGGGTTGGATGCCCTATCCCTTAAAGATGCTTGTCTTCTGATCATCAGTGAATTGAGGACTAGCAGAGGCTGTACAGTGTTCAATTTAACCTTCAAATGCAAGCCTGTATGCTACATTATGTTAGGCATAGAACATGACTCTTAAGCCCAAATACATAATTATTTTGTACTTTGGTCCAACAGGGCTGACAGAGTGCGGTGGGAAGGGAGAAAGCCTGTCATGGATTTGACTTCTAGAAAAAATGTCAACCTCTCTGGGCAGCATTTTCTTGGCACCTTTCTCCCAAACTTGATGATCACTACCTGTTCATGGTGACAAGCCTTGCTTATTCCATCCTATAAATGTAGGGTCATGGTGCTAAAAGCGTAAACCTGTGACCTTTTAAGAGGAAAGATGTGGCTGGGCACCATGGCTCACACCTATAATCCCAGCACTTTGGGAGGCTGAGGCAGGCAGATCACCTGAGGTCAGGAGTTTAAGACCAGCTTGACCAACATGGAGAAACCCTGTCTCTACTCAAAATACAAAATTAGTTGAGCGTGATAGCACATGCCTATAATCCCAGCTACTCGGGAGGCTGAGGGAGGAGAATCACTTGAACCCAGGAAGTGGAGGTTGCAGTGAGCTGAGATTATCATGCACCATTGCATCCCAGCCTGGGCAACAAGAGTGAAACTCTATCTCAAAAAAAAAAAAAAAAAAAAAAAAAAAGACTTTTTCTTTATGAATCCTTGTAGTAAGAGCATGGGGAGCCCAAGGTAGTATCTCTCATTCCCTTGGATACATCTGTCTCGCAAATCTCAGAAAAGGTGTGCAAGCGTTTGCACTCCTGTGGGTCTGCCCATGTGACCCTGAGATTGTCAAAAGCAACCCCTTTGGTTCAGGAGCTAGAGGAAGTGGAAGAACACAGAGACCCATCTGGAAGAAGCCCAGCAGATAGTGTAATCCTGGTGCAGGACAGACATTGGGTAAAGAAATGGGGGTGGGAGAGGCATATTGGGGGTTTAATTTGAAAACAAATTTCATTACCTCAAACTGCCTCCAATTCTCCGATTACTGGAGTCTAAAAGAGCTTCCTACAACATCAGAGAAGTTGGAACATGCCAGACTAAGCAGATTCCAAAGGCTTACTCTGTTAATTAACACAGGAATTACCTGGACAAAAGTAACAAATTTTAAAAGTTAAAAAATTTATAGCCAAGGTTAGAAGAAGAAAGGAAGGAGGGCAGAAGGAAGAACAAATCAAAGAAGAAAGATGTCTTAGGTTCCAGAAGCTAAGGATTCTAAAGCCAAATCATCAAACAAGAGCTGAGGCCAAAAAACCAGGGAAGTCTGGATAAGAATAGGTGTTAGAGGCTAGGATCGTTCACTTTTAACACCCATGACGAGATCCAACATTTGGCAGGACTATAAAGCTCATATTGAGTACCCTGCAAAAATGTTGAAAGCTGAGACGAAATATTTTCCCAATTTGTGAAAATAATATAAAGCAAATTCTGCCCAACATCCCAAGGAATTTCAAGAAAACCTTCCATCAGCTCACTAAGCTTTGTGCAAGCATGCCATCCAAATTCATAATTACATAGGGGAACCTGAAATAAAGGGATAAAGTTAAAAACTGCTACAAGATACATGATCTAAGGTTCTAGCAGAATCAAATCTAAAATTACTATCTAAGGAGATGTCCATAAACCCAACTTATACAATGCCTACCTATCAAAGAACCCTACCACTACCACCATCTACACACTGAAGTTATCCAATAACCAAAATATTATGAGAAGCATAACAGAACACACACACAAAAAAAAACATGGGAAGCAGCAGCAAATGAGGAAACATGAAAATTAGAAGCTCAAGAATTGAGAATACAATAATTTGAACAAGGCTATTATGAAAATACATTTTAAATCATTAAAAATGTTTAAAAAGTAATATAAACCAGGCCAGGCATGGTGACTCACACTTGTAATCCCAGCACATTGGGAGGCTGAGGCAGGTAGATCACCTGAGATCAGGAGTTTGAGACCAGCCTGGCTAACAAGGTGAGATGCATTCTCTACTAAAAACACAAAAATTAGTTGGGAGTGGTGGTATGTGCCTGTAAACCCAGCTACTTGGGTGGCTGAGGCAGGGGAATCACTTGAACTGGGGAGGCGGAGGTGGCAGTGAGCCGAGGCCGCACCACTGCGCTCCAGCCTAGGTGACTGAATGAGACCCTGTCTCAAAAAAATAAAAAATTTAAAAAAATAGATATCAAAATGAAAAAAAAAGGACATTAAAAAAAGATATGTGCATTTGAGAAAAGAAATCATATAATCAGAAATGAAAATTGTCTTTCAAATTAAAAACTGAGCAGATCAGTTAAACAGCAGATTCAATACATTCAAGGAAACAAAGAGCGAAATGGAATTTAGATTTGATTAATCACACAGAACACAACACATTATGTGCGTTTTGACAAGATGGATGAAAGCTTAAAAGCCATGATGGATACAGAGAAGTGGAGAGGTTCAACACATATCTAATATGAGTCCCAGTAAGAGATTATGGAAGAGCGAACGTATGCAAAAGTAAATAACTAGAAATTTTTTAGAATTTAATAAAAACATGAGATTTCAGACTGAAGGAATGCATGGAGACCACTGCAGAATACACAGAAGCAAACACACACCTAGAAATATCATCATGACAATAAAAAGCACCATAGTCAAAAAGAAAATAATAAAAGCAACCAGAGATAAGTGGCGGATTACTCTCCTCTGTCATTAGGTGGGATACCAAAGTTCTGAGATGATACAGTTGCTGCTAATTTCCCTTCTTCTATTAAGAAATCTGAAGGAGAAAGCAGAAAAGAGGATTCAGCAATTTTCCCTGTCCCCTTTTCTCTGCATTGCTGGAGGCTTATTGCCCTGCCTCCTCTCAGTCAGGCACAAGGGCTAGCTTGTGTTGGGTACCAACCACTCATGTCCTGATTTGCAGGGTGTCCTAGTGGTGATGCTCATCTTCACTGTGCTGGAGCTCTTATTAGCTGCATACAGTTCTGTCTTTTGGTGGAAACAGCTCTACTCCAACAACCCTGGGGTGAGTATGCTGACATGTCACATCATACCTGCTGTGTTCCAGAGCCAGGCAACAATAATCCAGGCCCAAAAAAGTGGCGAAAAGAAGAATCAATTATTGTTCATGAGGTGCATGTAGAAAGCAGCTTTCATAATTTAAAAAATGTGTTTAAATAAACGGTCTCCTTCCTGAGGACGCTCTGGTCATCTGGGATCAGCTGATGTCTACTGGGAAGCTGACCAGGTAGAGAATTGGTTAATATGAAGCTAGTTGGCTTTAGAAATCACATAGCCAAACTGTTCATGAAAGAACAAAGACATAGAAAATGAATGATACAGACTATTGGGCTGAGAATGAGAACGTGTCTCCCCTCACGTTTACCATGAACACAGCCACCTGCCTCCCGAGAGAGTCTCCCTAGCCAAGTTTCCTTGCTAATGTGATGAGACTTTACTAGAACGTCTCTGTCCTGTTTATGCTTTCCTGTGCTCTTCCTTACATCCCCTTAGCTCTTGATGTTATAATTTTAAAGTATTTTCATTTCCCCCAAAAGCTATAGCAAAAAAAAGAAATGTTTATAGAATTTGGATGAATTATGATTTAACTATGATCCTATTTAAAAATAGTAAAATAATTAGCAGACTGGAGAATGGCATTATTTTTAACTAATATTGCTACAATTACATTTATGGCAAAGTTGGAAGAACTACTACTATATAACATTTGGGGAAAATGTATTATGTTTTTTAATCTCCAAAATCAAAGTTTAAAAACTCTAACCAATTACATATTTTCTAGCATTCATTCTTCTTGACCCAGTCACAAGATCATATTCAACGGGACAAAAAGAGTTCAAGGTTTTGGATATAAGAAACTCTTGGCCTCAGAGGATAAAGGAAAAGTAACCCAGAATTCACGGTCAAGTGTGATTAGACTTTCCTGAAATCTCCGCCATTTTAGACACTGCGAAATAAATTTTTTCACTTAAAAAAACTTCTGTTTTGTGTTTGTTTACTATGAGTCATCATTTAATTTCTCTTGAAAATAATTTCCTCAAAGCCCGTCAGTAAAGTTTTATTAGCAGGTCTTCCAAAAAGGGTCATAAACTTTATAAACTTTCAGTAAACTGAACAGAAGGTGATACAAAGAAGAGAAAATATGCACTCACGCTAGGGTGAACTTGCTAAGTCATGTGACTCTGCATGCTGTTTCTATATTATTTTCATACTCATATTGCTTAAATATTTCATATTAGGGATTGTAAGAATACTTTAATTACAAATTAAAGGCTATACATAAACTACTCTGCCCGGGCCACTCTCTGAAAAACAGATCTGCTGGGCTCCTTTTTCATGAGCCATTAGGTGAAAGGTAGCAAAGAGTTTCTCAAGTGCTCAGGATTACCTCTGAACACATAGCAACCATGTCCCTGCCTCCCATAAATCTTACCATGTGAATCCAGATCTCTTCAAACCCACGCTGCCAACCAGTGGTGCTCGTTTTATTGTTTAAAAACAGCCTTCTTGGCCAGGCATAGTGGCTCATGCCTGTAATCCCAGCACTTTGGGAGGCCCAAGCGGGTGGATCACCTGAGGTCAGGAGTTCGAGACCAGTCTGACCAACATGGTGAAGCCCAATCTCTTCAGAAATGCAAAAAAAAAAAAAAAAAAAAAAAATTAGTTGGGCATTGTGGTATGCATCTGTAGTTCTACCTACTCAGAAGGCTGAGGCAGAAGAATCACTTTAAACTGGGAGGTGGAGTTTGCAGTGAGCGAAGACTGTGTCATTGCACTCCAGGCTGGGTGATAAGAATGAAACTCCACTTTGACAAACCAGACAAAAACAAGCAATGGGGAAAGGATTCCCTGTTCAATAAATGGTGTTGGGAAAGCTGGCTAGCCACGTGCAGAAAGCAGAAACTGGACCCCTTCCTGACACCTTACACTAAAATTAACTCCAGATGGATTAAAGACTTAAACATAAGACCTAACACCATAAAAACTCTAGAAGAAAATCTAGGCAAAACCATTCAGGACGTAGGCATAGGCAAGGACTTCATGACCAAAACACCAAAAGCATTGACAACAAAAGCGAAAATAGACAAATGGGACCTAATCAAACTCCACAGCTTCTGCACAGCAAAAGAAACAATCATTAGAGTGAATCGGCAACCAACAGATTGGGAAAAAAATTTTTGCAGTTTACCCATCTGACAAAGGGCTGATATCCAAAATTTACAAAGAACTAAAACAGATTTACAAGAAAAAAACTAACAAGCCCATTCAAAAGTGGGCAAAGGATATGAACAGACACTTTACAAAAGAAGACATACGTGAGGCCAACAAACATATGAAAAAATGCTCATCATCACTGGTCATCAGAGAAATGCAAATCAAAACTACATTGAGATACCATCTCACGCCAGTTAGAATGGCAATCATTAAAAACTCTGGAGACAGGAGATGCTGGAGAGGATGTGGAGAAATAGGAACACTTTTACACTGTTGGTGGGAGTGTAAATTAGTTCAACCATTGTGGAAGACAGTGTGGCGATTCCTCAAGGACCTAGAAATAGAAATTCCATTTGACCCAGCAATCCCATTACTGGGTATATATCCAAAGGATTACAAATCGTTCTACTATAAGGACACGTGCACACGAATGTTCATTGCAGCACTGTTTACAATAGCAAAGACCTGGAACCAACCCAAATGCCCATCGACGATAGACTGGATAGGGAAAATGTGGCACATATACACCATGGAATATTATGCAGCCATCAAAAACAATGAGTTTGGGTCCTTTGTAGGGACATGGATGAACCTGGAAACCATCATTCTCAGCAAACTGACAGAAGAGCAGAAGATCAAACACCGCATGTTCTCACTCGTAGGCGGGTGTTGAACAATGAGAACACATGGACACAGGGAGGGGAGCACTACACACTGGGGTCAGTTGGGGGGAAATAGGGGAGGGACGGTGTGGGGTGGGAAGCTGGGGAGAGATAGCAAGGGGAGAAATGCCAGATGTAAGTGATGGGGAGGAAGGCAGCAAATCACACTGCCACGTGTGTTCCTATGCAACAATTTTGCATGTTCTTTACATGTACCCCAAAACCTAAAATGCAATAAAATAAATAAATGGGGGAAAAAAAAGAATGAAACTCCATTGCTCAAAATAAATAAATAAAAATAGACTACATATAGTCTTGGATTTATTTATTTTAAATAAATAAATAAAATAAAAATATTTAGTCGTTGGCACATAAACTATGTTCTCTTCTGTAATTTCAGGGTAGGAGTCAATGAAGACATCTTAGTCTTCTTAATAAGTTACAGATAATCCATCTCTGAGTGGCATGTTTTCTGCCTCTAGCTTGGAGCCAAATGTTGCTCACGCTAAAAAGAATAATGTAATTAATGTCTGTTTGTTTGGGTATTAAGTCTATTTTGATCTATAGCACAATTTTGTAATTCAGATCATCTCCCCTGCACTTTGTACCACATGGGCATATTCTTTCTTCCCAGTCATTGCTGCAATTATCTTGTCTGTTCTTTGTGTAATATGTTCTGTGTGGGCCTCTGCATTGAACTCGATTTCTTGGGCAATTATGGAAATTCCAGTGTGGCTGCAGTTTAACTTTGCACTCTCTAAGCATATGAGGTTTCCTAAATAAACTTGAAGAGAAGCAGAGTTTAAAATATATATATAACTTTCTACAACAAAGAATTATTGAGTTCAAATGACATCAGTGATAATTTTGAGACACCTGCTATCCATGGTTGCTGCAAACCAGGAAATACTCAAGTTATTATTTGTATACATTGGTTTTAGTTTTATGAAACAATTTACCTTCATGATCTCATAGTTGAAATTATAATGAATTTAGGAATGTAAAGGATCAATACGGAAAGCAAGATTCCTAAAGGCAGTTTTTGTTGTTTTAATTAGTATTTGTGTAGTTCAAATCGGGAAGGATTTGACTATAATTAGTTTTGCTTATCTTTCTGAAAGCTAAAATATTCTCTATTATAAAGCGGCAACTACATCTGGTCCTATAGCACCTTTACTACTGATATTTTTTTTAATTTGAAAATGCAAAGAATTGTTAATTGTTCTTACTACAAAAACAAAAAAATAACCATGTGTTGTGATGGATATGTTAATTAGCTGGATTGTGGTAATCATTTTGGAGTGTTTATGTATATCAAAACATGTAGTACCCCCAAATATATATAATTTTTATTTGTCAAATATACTTCAAAAAAGATGGAAAAATAGAGATTCAAAGTTAACTGCTGATTTTTGTAATACAAAGGAATATGGTTTAACAGTAAGTTGGAAAATTAATCAAGTAAAGGTGAGAAACTCCTTTCGAAGGAGGGCAGAGCATGATTGAGTTTAAAAAACATAGATTTTGCAGACAGGTCAAGTTGAGTTTGCCCCCTCCCCTGTCCCGTATGTCTTTGGGGGACATAAACTTGCTGTTCCTCACTTTCAGCATTGTAGAACTGTTAAAGGAATAAATGTTAGTGCATGTCAAAACAAACAAAACACCTTCTACAGTTCCCATCACATAGGGATATCCCATAACTTTTAGTTTCTTTATAACTATGAACATATGTGTAAGGACTGGTTTTGTATATACCACCTATTTTGTGTTTACCATATGTTTGCAACCAATTTCACAAGAGAGTAAGTCTTCTGGATATGGTACTTTTCACCAGGAAGATGGAGGGCTGGGCATGCTCTAGAATTCTAAAACTTTGTGACTCAACTCTGATTCTGTGGTTCTACTACTAAGTAGAGTGATCACTAAGGGCTCATTTCCAAGGGCTCCATGTCACTCTGGTGGTGAGGTAGACCATGATTTGGGCTGCAATGTTTGCTCACTCTTTCTTTTACTAGAGTTCTGCCATTGAATCATGGAGTCAACATCCCAGGACAAAAAGGCAACTCATGTCATCACTATACAACCAAACGAAACTGTATTGACTGCATTTCCCTACAGACCTCACAGCTCTCTGCTGGACTTTCTGAAAGGAGAGCCAAGAGTGTTGGGGGTAAGTCCTCTCCAATCAATGGACCTCCCAAAGGGGAGAAAAGAAGTTTATTTATTCATATATGTCTGCAGAGATACCTCTGTCCAGTGATTTTCAGGGAGGGAGTTAATTCTACTTTTCCCCCTTCACCTTTCATGAGGAATTAGTACTGATCTTTGAATCCCAACAGAGGGGAAGCAATAAACTAGTATAACTTTTTGAAATATCTCACTGAGGAAGTGAACTCAGAGTATGGTGGCACCTCCCATGAAGGTAAAAAACCATAAGTGGAGAGGTTTGACTTCTACTTTGTGCTCTTAAAGGAATTGGGAGTGCTTCAAAAACCATATTGAAAGCTTCATTGTGAACCAAATGATAAGACATACAAAATGTTTTTCATCATTAATGCACCCAGGGGAGAGCTGTATGCACAACCCCCATACTTTGTACAACAGCAAAAATCATTACTTGGGGTGTCATGGCCCAGAGATGTGGCCTGGGGACAAAACCTAGACTGACAGAGAAATTTTGCCCTGAGAAGAGCCGCTGCTGCTGTTCTTTTCCCTGTAGACTCCTACAAGCTGATAGGCCCACCAGGTCATTCTCATCCCTACCCGGGTCCTTGGATGAAGAGGAGGTGAAATGCAAGCTCATCTCAGGTTTTCCACAATAAGTCAGCAAACATTTTAAACTTTTAGACAACTGGGATGAGCCCCAATTCCAAAAGCCTATACTGAGTGCTGGAAAATGCGGGGGTAGGGGTTGTTAGGATAATAATGGAATACTGGAGAGACAGAAGGGAAAAAACACAAAGGTGAATACTTTGTAGTCCCTGTACTCAAGAAGCTTATAATCTGGGGATAGTCGGACATGTACTCAAAATATGTCCAATATAAGATTAATTGGTAACACCAGGGAAGACAGAAAATAATAAAGAATAAGAGTGAAGGATTTGAACCTGAAGGATCCAGGCAAGCAAAGTGGGGAAGGAAACACATTGAACTGAGTCTCTTAATCTGAGAATGATTGACAAATGTGAAAGGAAGGCATTTGGATAGATTGAAAAGTCTGCCATGGAGGCAAACCCTCAGGGACCTGGGGTGGCCCAAAGATGCTTGGATACTGGTAACCTCATGTACTCATTTCTCTCCTCACAGGCTACCCAGATCCTCCTTGCTCTAATCATTGTGGGCCTTGGAACAATATTTGTGCTTAATTACATCCATTTCTCCCAAAGACTTCCCCTTGTTCTCCTCTCAGGATATCCATTTTGGGGAGCACTTATTGTGAGTACTGTCGATTAGAAGCTTTTGAGAAATTGCTATAATGACAGATTTGAACTGGTTCATGTCCTAGGGTAATGAATTCCATAAATATGGCCCTCCAGGAGACCAAAAATGGCAGTTCACTTCAAGGCAAAAGAAGCAACTCCATTCGGTCATTGCACTACCATCAGTATTGTAATAACTACTCTTGGGTGCTTAAAAGTTTCCAAAACCATTGTGCGTATAGTAAGACATTTGCTTCTCATTACCAATGTGGGACACAAGATGGGCAAATATCATACTTTCTCCTTTGCAAATAAGGAAGCTGAGCTCAAAAGTTGAGAATAACTTAAACACATGTAGCTAGTGTTCATGCAATCACAGACGCTGAAACCTTAAGGAGAATTTTAAGATGATTATCGCTCATCCTCCTTCTTAGCCCCAGAGACAATTTTATGAGTGCCACTCATCTAGGTAGTGATGTATCCATAAATACTATTCTTAGTCAGTGCTCTTTCTATCTAGTCCCCACAGCCTGGATTCCTAATTTTTTGCCATAATATTCAAGCGCAGACTCATTAGAGCTTCTCCTAACATAAACTCCTGAGAAGACAGCAATATCACTGTCTGTTTTAGTTGTTATATTCTGAAAACCTAGAATCACGCTTGAGGCATAGTATGCATGAATGAATGAATGAATCAACCAATCAATGAACAAATAGGTAAAATAATGAATAAATTAGACCACTATCACTGACTATTAAAAATCCAGTTTCTTTTGATAATCAGAAATACTTCATGCCTTTTCTATAATGTGCATTTCAGAAACAACCAGCAGAGTTTTCATTTTCCCAATATAAATAATGTAGTATTCAATATGATTTTCAAACTATATATGCCATACTGTAGAATATCAAACAGACCAACCCCTCACTTCCTCGTATTACAACAGAATTTTCCCAGTGTGACTGTGTAATCTGCATGTGAGAATTAAAATGAAGTTCTGGCCTGCTGTTTTTGAAACTCTACTTTTCACTTTAAAGATATTTACTGAGCACATACCATGTCTTCAATAGCATCCTAGTTGCTGAGACTGAGACTGAGGAAAACAGTCCCTCTCTGATTGAAGTGGTAAATTGTTTTTAGATTTAGACAGTTTGTCATTTAACTGGGAGACTAGACATGAAAAAGTCAAAAGTAACCCCAAATACTTGTCCCTATACTTGTAATAAGTACTCTAAGAGAAGAATTGCAGGTGCCATGTGAGGGTTTCATAGAGGACTCACCTGACTTCAGAGGTAAGGAAAGTGCTTTGCACATAGTGGCTCACCGGGCAAAATGGAAGGAAAGCATTCCCTGGCAAAGATAAACCATGAGTCAAGGGCTTGGTGTGGGAAAGAGTAACCAAAAGAAGACCAATGAGTCTATCATGATGGCATAAAATGAGGCTATAAAGGTAGACTGTACCCAGGTCATGCCAACTCCTATTGTCATATGAAGAACATGGAACTTCAGTGTGAAAGCATGGGAAATCCACTGAAAATTTATAAAGAGGATAGTGCCATTTGAAGACTTGTTGAAGTATGATTGTGTTTTTTGAGTGAGAAAATTCAATGATAACAGCAATCCTAGAGGAATCCAATGAGAGGAGGCTGCAATCATGCCGAAGAGGAAAGAGTTTCCCTGAACTAGCGTGGCGGCAATGGAGCTAGAGATGGAGAGCCTGAGTGACTTGGAGGTAGAGTTGATAGGACTTGGCAGTCCAGTGTGGGGAATCAAGTGGAGGGAGGTATCAATGGTATCTTTCTGATCTCCGCAAGTCAGCTGCAGATCCTTGGACCATAAGACCCAGATGTTCCCAAGGTCCAACGCCAGTTCCCACAGAGGAGGTTCCCATCCTCAGAACATTAAAAAAGGAAGGGGCTCCGCATGCAGTGACAGAGTTCTCCTTTTCCTGAGGTGGCACTAGGCTCTACACTTATGGGAAATGAGTGACTGTTATAACCACACTAGATATAAGCCCCCATTATCAGCCTTCAGAGGGATCCTCCCTGAGAAAGTCTCCCTTCACCTGCTCAGAACAGGCACAGTTCCTCCTCTTCTCTTCAAGGCCCAGAGCTTAGGAAATCTGTTTTTGGAGCCCCAGCTGGACCCAACATCTGAGCCATCTCCTCTGGATCTTAGAAGGGCCTTCTTGTCCCAGTTGACCCTGGCAGAGAGCGCTTGTTCAGTGCTGAGCAAACCCAGCACAATGTTTCTTCCAACCTACCTTATCTATGCTGACCCTCGCTACTCCCTGATGCTCAGGTGGAAAAACTGGATGGTCTTGGAGATTTGCAAACAGATAGTTTGTGAATCCAAGGGAAATTATATTGCAAGGTGGTCAAGCACATCACCTGTTAACTTTTGTCTCTCGTCTTCTTAACAGTTTATGGTTACAGGGTACCTCACAGCAGTCGAAGAGAAATCAAAAACTCAGGTGAGTCACTTTTGTGACTTTATGTAATTTGAAATATTCTATTTGCTTTATATCATCTTTATGTATAAAGTGTTTAGTAATAGTTACCTCTCAGGAAAATCTGTATGCATCCAAGTTGCAGTTTAGATCATTTCTATTTGCCAGTGCCATTATTTGCCTGATATTCTTACACTGGTTCCCATTTCCCTGGTCAAGTAAACTAAAAGAGTTGCTTATTGGAAACCATTTGGCATCCCTCTAATTCGATGTTCATTATGAGGAGTAATTCCCTGCCCCTCACCCCCAGGATCCAGAAAATATTGGACAATATCTGAAGATCCCATTTTTGGTCTTCACAACTGGTGCTACTGGCAACTAGTGACTAGAGGCCAGGGACACATCTAAGCATGTAAAATGCACAGGACGGCCTCCATCACACACAAAAATTATCCGACAAAAAAAGTCTATAGTACCATTGTTGAGAAACCTTGCTCTAACCAAAACCAATCCTAAGATCTCAGTAATTCTTCCTCCCAATCCTAGACCTGTCTCCAATACTAACCGAAGTGTTTCTTTAGAGCCTAAACAAGGTCTAGAAGAAGAAAATCTGGGCATTGATACTGGATTGTTCTAGGATTGAACCAAGGCTACCACTCACTTCTGTCTTAACCTGAAGGGAAAAGTACCTACTTCTAAGGGTTATTTTGAGGATTTAATAAGATATTACTTATTAAAGGCATGATGATGCTTAAATGTTCATACTTCTTTCGAACGACTCTGATCTTGTTTAAGGTCCTGGGGATGTGGGCCTTCTCTGAAAGCCAGTTTAACTCTGTTCTTATGGTCTTCTGCTAATTTCCTTTAGGGATAGTTACAAGCAATAGAGACTTTCTGAGGAGAGGGGGGATAAATGCTCCCATCCCTGCTTAAGGAAATTATGCAGACAATGCAGATAAAGCCCCAAATGCTGTTCTCCCTGTATTGACTTCCTTCCAGAGCTGAGAAATAGACTATTGGTAAGGAAAACCTACTCCTGACTCACTGAGAGCTATGCAAATGGAGAAATGATGGGGGCAGGATGCTGAACCAGGCATCGGAAGACCTGGCTTTTCATCACAGCTCTTCCACAAAATGTGGAAGTAACTGCTCACAGACACTTACTTACTGAATTCCATTTATCTGTAAAATGGGATAACAAGTGTCCTTCCTAGGGAGGGGAGCACTACACACTGGGGTCAGTTGGGGGGAAATTGGGGAGGGACGGTGGGGGGTGGGGAGCTGGGGAGGGATAGCAGGGGGAGAAATGCCAGATGTAGGTGATGGGGAGGAAGGCAGCAAATCACACTGCCACGTGTGTTCCTATGCAACAATTTTGCATGTTCTTCACATGTACCCCAAAACCTAAAATGCAATAAAATAAATAAATGGGAAAAAAAAAACAAGGGTCCTTCCTATATCACATAATTTATAATGAGAATCAGAAGAGACTAGGCTGGGTATGTTCTTTGTAAAGCCCAATACACATGAAGGATTGATTATCTAGAGATCTTACTCTATTAAATGTCCTGTGGGAGCCAAAATACAGCCTTGAGGAAACAAGGGAACTAAAGACCAAGAGAGAGAGGGCCTATCAATATGCTCCTGTGGATTTGCTGCCAAAGTGCCTGTTTGCAATAAAAACCTGGGATTGGGGTAAACATTAAGTCACAAGTACACTTCCAAGGTTTGCCACACGAAGCCACAGACTGTTCCAGAAAGGATTGGCTCTGTAAATGCATCATTGTATTTTCCACCACCGTAGTCATAGCACAATAAAGGTACCACAAATACCTGATGAATGGAAATGTGAGGCTTTTCTTTCTTTCTTTCTTTTTTTAAAAAAGAGCAGTATCAGTCCTGGGAGTGGGTATGAAGGAACAAATCGAATGACCCCCTTTCATTAAAGGAACTTGGATATACATACCCCACCCACCCATACCCCCACAAAAAATAGAAATGAATAAATGCAATTAGGTGGGTCAGTCTGAAATTTTTTTATTTAAACACTGAGTTCAAGAAAGAACCCATTTAGAATACCTTTAAACTCCAGTTCAAACAGGTTAACATCTTTAAATACATTAATGATTTTGTTGGTTATGGCTTGAATTCTCCCAGGGAAGTACTGTAAACCACATTATTGCAGGATGTCACCTCTCTTGTTCATTTTCGTGTCTCTAGGCCCTAATGCAGTAATCATACGTATTTGGTGTGCATTAAATATTTATGAAATAAATGAATGAATGGATACTAACCTAAAAGTTAGGTGACACATTCACATTTTTAAAGGCAGAAATTGAGATTCTGAAAAATTAGGTTGCTTGCATAGGGTCCTAGTGAAACCTGGACTTGAAATGAGATTTCATTTGCAAGCCAAGATATTTGCTAACACACTGTACTGCTTCCAGGTTATGAAAGAAGGTGCACTGGGATAAAATGAACATTTTCTCTAGCATTAGCCATAGAGTATCCTTGGCCCATTCTAAAACTTGGTGTGTCTTCTGACTTTAATGAGTCAGAATTTAGTGTATTAAGCCTTACAGTCATACTGATCTGATGGAACAACTCTTCCCTGAGCAGTATCTGGAAAGATAAAAGCACTAAGAATTTCTTTCAAGGTATTTTGGCTTTGGTTTAGATTTTATTTATTTATTTATTTTTTAACTACCTTTCAGGGTCAAGGTGTCATGGCCATGAATGTTATCAGTTCCTTGGTTGCGATAACTGGGATTACTTTCACCATACTCAGCTACAGACATGAAGACAAGTACTGCCAGACACCTTCCCTTGAAGAAACATGTGTTTTAGGTAGAACTCTTTTCATTGTAAGTGATCTTACTTTTCATGATGAATCTGTAAAATCTTATCTGAACAGTGTTGGTGATACAATGATTCATTTATTTTTATTTTATTAACTGAAATTGTGTCAGCATTTGAACTGATGATAGGGAAGGGTATTGTGGAATTATTGTTGCAATCATTAAGGAGCCATGTTTTCTGGACTTGAATCCTGTCACATACGCTTGTCACCTTGGCCTAATATTGTATTCTCTCTAAGCTTCGGTTTTCCTCATGTGGAAAATGAACATAATAAGAACGCTGACCCCATGGGTTGTTGTGAAGCTTGCTTAAATTAAAACAGTACCCTGCACAGTTAAATAGTCAATAGGTTTAGCTAATACAATTATTATTGACATGGATTGAATTAAATTTTACCTTTTCAGCAGTAATGAACAAAATGATCTAAAAGTTTTTTCAATAACAATAAGATCAAAATACAGTAGGAGAAGGTATTTAGAAGCCATTGAATAAAGTAAGGATTTTAAGAAGTTTAAGACATATGTTATTTCACATAATTGCAACCATTTTATTCATTAAAGCAGATGAGAGATCTTTTTACTGGGAAATGCAATTGTTGGTACAATTTAAAGTATTTATCTAACAAGTAATCAATGACATTATTTTTAACCATGTCAGTGACTCCAATAGGCCTTTCCCTCTAGTTCCCTCATCAAGTCCTTGGGTTTTATTTTATTCCTACCAGCTATATCTTAAATGCTTGGGTTCTATAATTTTAAGAATATTTGAACCTGTTAGAAGGGAAATAAAGTAGAATCACAGAAAATGGTCTTCCTCGATAAAAGAAATGAGAAGTTAGTTCCTGAATACAAGGTTTTATTTAATCCTCACAATCACTCGGTGAAATGATTCTAGGGATCCTCTCATGTTTTCTGAGATAAATTCTAAAATTGGACTCATGATAGATTACTAAAAAAAGCCAGAAAACAACATCAGCAATAAACCCGCTCCTAACTTGGCCCAAAACATGATACAACCTTATAATTCTTGCTCATTTCTGAATGGACAGGAGCATACTGTTGTTCATTATGTTGGTATATATCAGGAAGAAATAGTATATACTGAAAGGGTTAAATCTCCAGATATATGAAATTCTGCTATTTCCTGTCCTCCATGGATAGGTCTTGCAAGATTGGTTATGTGACTACAGAACCATGAACTCTCTCTTCCTAGTTCTCACTTACACAGCTTAACAATTTCTTGTTGTAACCCAAACATCATAAGCTAAAAGAGCCAGAACAGTGGGCTTTAGACATCTCTTGGGCTGACCCCTGTCCTGAAGACCAATCTATTGTCTCTTCTGTGACCAGAGTAATTACTTAAAAATGTAAATCAGAGCAATTACTTAATGGCTTTCTGTAAAACATGTGATGATTAAGACCCAAATCTAAAGGGCCTTACCAAACTGTAATACCTATCCTACCCAGCTTTCCAACGTTATTCCAGGACTTTATCCTGCTTCCTCCACACTCCAGCCACTTTCTAGAATCCCTTAATGTGTCAAGCAGCCACTGCCCCAAGATGATCATAGGATTAGCGTCTTCCTACTTTGAATGGTCCCCCAGGCCAGTTACACAATTAACTCAGCCTCATACTTAAATCTCAACTGAAGTACCACTTCTTTAAGAAAGTTCTCCCTGACTACGGCTCTACTCTCATATCTGCATAGATCCCCCATTATAGTAGCACAGAGCTCCCAGTCCTTCTTCACAGCATTTATCATAACTTAGTTAAGTAGATAATTATCTAATTACTTGTTATTGTCTGCCTCCCTTACAGTGATGTAAGTTCCACAAAATCCAAGACCAGGTATACCTTGCTCAATGGAAAATGTCAGTAAATTGCATGGAGTAGGGTCTGCATACATTTTAGTTTTACCAACAAATATTGAATATATAAGATCCTGGGTGTATTGCAGGGAAACCAAGATTCACAAACACACAGTTATTTGTTCAAGGTTAAGTGTGACCTTGAACCCACTTTAACCCAGATCTTTCTGTCTTCATATTTTAAGCTTTTGAGGCATCATATGGTACCATGTTGCTTCTCAATCCAAACATTACCTTAAAGCAAAATGAGCAAAAGGGCAATCTCTGGGCTACATTTAGCCTGCGTATATGTTTTATTTGGCTCACACAGGTGAACACATAACTGGAAAATTTCAACTCAAAAAGTATGTATATCCAGTCTATTTAGGGAAAAACAAACAAAATAGGCATCATGGTACCCATGTTCCCACATGACAACAATTGGCTGGAACTGAGTAATGGATGCCTCCTACGAATACTTTTACTCTCAATTTTCTCCCTGTTTAGTTCAAGATGGTTGCACAGCTCCCAGGGACTTTGGAGTTTGTTATCTCTGCCTTATCAGAAAGATATAAGATGAAAATTGTGCAATGTCTGATGGCTACAGAATCATCTAAAATATGGTTTTCCCATACTTGGTGATAGAGTCTAAAGTGTTTTCAGCTTATATATTTAAAATAACAGCTCTCATTTCAAATGTCATTTATTTCTTCTCATTATTTGCAGGGAATTTTGTCAATCTTACTGATCATCAGCATAGCAGAGCTCAGCATCTCTGTGACTATTGCATCGTTTAGAAGCAAGTGCTGGACGCAGTCAGATGAGGTGTGTTCCATGTTATTAAGCGAACAGATTCCTTTGGGATACTGCACACAATGATGTTGGGTTTATTAGTAGGAAGAGCAGCATGCTCAGATGCTGAACTAAAACATCTAACTTTAGGAAGGTCAGAAAGGGACAATCTTAAGGCTGATGCTCACCCCACCATTTGAAACAACTATGCTTTCCTTTCTTGTCCTATCTGCTATATACTCAGTCATCTCTGTTCAGACATAGCTCCTTATATCCCTGCCAAAAATATGTAATATCAGACTTAATAGGAGCCCAAATTACTGTGACATGGGGTGTGTGTTCTTGGATCATAAGATGTGTGACACAGTTCTACCACCAGAAAAGAAGTAGGGGGAAAACAAACCATTAATACCGATACTACATATATTTATAATAATTGTTACAGTTTGTATTTACTGAATTCTGACTATGTCACTCACTGTTATAATCACTGAGCGCCAGCTTAATCTTAACAAAACTATTATAACATCTTTATTTTACATATGAAGGAAGTAAGGCACAAAGAGGCTAAATAACCTCTCCAGTATCATATAACATAAGGATTCTGACCCCCGTAGTATGTCTCCAGAGCCTGCTTGCTAAGTCCCAAAATACTAGTACAAGCCTTGTGATTCATGGAGTTTTCATTTCTCTCTCTTTTTTTTACATGAACTTTATAGAAGTATGATTTGTAAACAACAAAATGTACCTATGTTTAACTACCATCACAATCAAGGTATAGTGCATTCCTATCACCCCTAAAGGTTCACTGGAACCCATTTTCAGTCAATGCTCTCATCACCAAGATTGGTTTTGACTTTCTAAAATTTCATACTCAAAGAATCAACATTTGGGTTCATTGATTTTCTCTATTCTTTTTCTTTTTTTTCCCCCCATTTATTTATTTTATTGCATTTTAGGCTTTGGGGTACATGTGAAGAACATGCAACATCGTTGCATAGGTACACACGTGGCAGTGTGATTTGCTGCCTTCCTCCCCATCACCTGCATCTGGCATTTCTCCCCTTGCTATCTCTCCCCAGCTCCCCACCCCCCACCGTCCCTCCCCTATTTCCCCCCAACTGACCCCAGTGTGTAGTGCTCCCCTCCCTGTGTCCATGTGTTCTCATTGGTGGGAGTGTAAATTAGTTCAACCATTGTGGAAGATAGTGTGGCGATTCCTCAAGGACCTAGAAATAGAAATTCCATTTGACCCAGCAATCCCATTACTGGGTATATATCCAAAGGATTACAAATCATTCTACTATAAGGACACATGCACACGAATGTTCATTGCAGCACTGTTTACAATAGCAAAGACCTGGAACCAACCCAAATGCCCATCGACGATAGACTGGATAGGGAAAATGTGGCACATATACACCATGGAATATTATGCAGCCATCTATTCTTTTTCTATTGTCTATTTTGGTTATTTCTGCCCTAACCTTTATTATCTTCTTTCTTTCTTTCCCTAGCTTTGGATTTAGTTTGCTCTTCCTTTCCTAGGTCTTTGTGGTATAAATTTAGCTTATTGATTTGAGATCTTATTTCTTAACATAGACATTTACAGCTACAAATTTCCCTCTTAGCACTGATTTCACTACATCTCCTAAGCTTTGCTATATTTTGTTTTTACTTGCCTTCATATCAAAGCGTTTTCTAATTTTTTGTGATTGCTCCTTTGACCCACTGGTTGTTTAAAAGTGTACTATTTAATGTCCATATATTTATGATTTTTTTTCTATTTTACTTGTTATTGATTTCTAACTTTACCCTGTTGTGATCAGAGAAAATGCTTTGCATAATGTCTATCTTTTAAATCTATTGAGACATTTTTTTGTGTGTGGCCTGACTAGTCTACCCTAGAGAATGTCCCAGGTACACTCAAGAATAATGTGTATTCTGACATTGTTAGTTGGAGTGCTCCATTTATGTCTATTAAGTCTACTTGGTTTATACTGTTGTTCAGATCATCTGTTTTCTTGCTTATCATCTGTCTGGTTGTTCTACCCATTGTTAAAAAGGTGTTATTGAAGTCTCTAGTTATTATTGTAAAACTGCCTATTTCTCCCTTCAGTTCTGTCAAGTTAGCTTCATATATTTTGAGGGTCTGTTTTTAAGTGTGTAAATGTTTATAATTTTTATATATTCATGCTCTATTGAAACTTTTATTGGTAAAGTCCTTCTTTGTCCCTCATAACTTTTTAAAGTCTTTTTTACCTGATATTAGTATTGACTCTCAGGTCTCTTTTTGTTGCATTTGCATAAAATAACTTTCTCCCATCATTTCACTTTTAACCTGTTTGTGCCTTTGAATATAAAGTAAGTCTCTTCTACATAGGATGTTGTTGGATCATGTTCACTTTTTCTTAATTCATTCAGCTAATGTCTGTGTTTTGACTGGATAAATTAATCCCTTTATACTTAACATAAATATTGATAAGGAGGAATTTACTTCTGCATTTTTTGCTATTTTTTCCATATGCATGATAGTATTTTTGTCCCTCATTTCCTCCATTACTGGGTGAATATTTTTTAAATCATAAATGGGTATTGGCTTTTGTCATTTTCATCTCATGCTTTTATCTTTACTGTATTATCTGTATATTATACAACTAGAGGGGAGTACAAACCCTGTTTGAGGCCCTTTAGAAACAATATTAAAATAAGTTACTCACACTAAGTAACTGTTCAATTGAATTCAGTGAATACAGATCTTTAATCTGCTAATAGCATAGTAATGTGCAAAGTACAACAGAGGATTCAAAAATAATAAAATATGTATCTTGATCTCGAGAAAAGGAAAGAGAAAATGAATTCTACATTTACAGGAAAAGTTCTCCGTGCCAGTTTCTGTGCTTAAAAGTATTATTTCATATGGTCGTTAGTCATAGCCACCTTCAAGTTAAGGAGAAAGTGAAGTTATTAATACAGGAAGCATAGATCAGATAGGAAAGCACAGGATCTTCGATTCAACTGCAGCGTTTAAATCCTTCGCAGGTAAACAGCTCTATGATACTGGTCTGGTTATTTAAAATCTCTGAACCTCAGTTTCCTCAATTGTAAAAGAAGGATAATAACTTCATAGGGATGTCATAACAATTCCTTGATGACTTTGGAAACTTGTCTAGCATTTAGTAATCACTGAGTTCTCATTAATGATGATGAAATTTAAAATCATAGCACTTAAGAGCTTGAATAAACAGAGAAACTGTAATTCATTCTTTCAAAACTCTTTTTAAATAAAGGAATAAAATAAAATTTGTATGAAACAAAAGTGTGAGGATTAGTAGAAATATAAAAATCTCTCCCAAAGTACAATTTATATTCACACAGATAGTCCTTCAATAGGGATGAAATATAGGTGTGAAAAACTAATTAGGAGAGTGGGAAATGACAGTGTCTTATGTAAGAGAATATGTAGATTCTCAATCTAGACTTGTTACCAACCAACTAGGCAAGCATAATTAATTCACTTAATCACTGAGTTCTGATCCACCTCATCAAATAGACTCTTTTGACTCCATGAATAACCTCAGAAAGATGTAATTCATGGAGTCAGAATAAAAAGCAGCAGGTTGTGCTGTAATAACAGCTTCCTAAAAATTATAATATCAACATGACAATTAATAGGAAGCATTGAAGATTGTATCAGATGCTGTCACTTAGCTGTTTAAAAAACTCCAATAGATTTCTCTTGTTTGTAAATGAAAGTCCAAATTTCCTAGCCTAGCATACCATCTAATATGGTACCATCTAATATCAGTAATATTTAACTGCTTACCAACTGCCATCACACCACAATATATTACAATCTTGTGTCTTTGTACCCGCTATTTTCACTGTTTCTTCTGCCTGGATTCCGACTCCTGTCTTATTTCATCTTACCTTCTCTGCCTGAGCAATTCCTATTCAGCTGTTAAGATACTAAGTATTTATTTATGTAATGGTATTTGCTAAATTGTATTACTATTATCTGTTTATATGTTGATGTACATATAATTGCAAGGGAATTATATGTACATCATATACACTTTAAGGGACCTTAAGGGAAAAACCTACATCTAATTGTCTTTGATCCCCAGGATGTAGTTCATCTAGGTGATCAATAAACCATTATAGATTAAGCATGCATATATTAATATTGACTAGATGATATAAAATATCTCAGAAGCTTTGTAATATTAAGTGTGGGAGGAATTTTTGAGGCAATCTTAATCAAATTCCTCTGTTCAACATTTGAAAAACTACAAGGTGATGACTTCTAAAATAATACCAATGAGTTGATGGTAAAGGCAGGTCTGGTAATTGTTTTCTGCCTTCTCATTTAGGTGTTATTTCCTATATACTGTCTTAAGTCAGAGATGAAAAGTAACTTGGAAAACAAAAAAAGTCATCAGCAATGATTCTGTCGTATTAATTACCCTCACCATTGGTTTTATAGGTTCTGTTTTTCTTGCCTTTGGATGTTACTCAAAATAGTGAACAACCTGCCCCAGAAGAAAATGCTCAATTACAATTTGTTCTTCAAGAAGAGTTTTCCAGTGATGATTCAACAACAAATGCACAGCCTGTTTTCTTTGGAGGCTATGCTTTCTTCAAGTTAAGACTCTCTAGAAGTCCTTTAGTCTCCCAACCAGATAATAAATATAGGAGATCTGTGACAGATGAACAAAAGCAAAGTGTCCTTTCAGCTCCTAAATTTTCAGAGGAAGAAATGCCCATTCAGCCAGACTCTACATTTAAACAAATGACAGATGAAGATCTACAATCTGCTATGGTACAACCCTCCCAAATGGAAACCCAGTTGATGGAGAACCAAGCTGTGTCACTCCAAGTGACATCCCATTCTGTACTAAAACTCCAAGATCTGTCACCTGAGGACTTACCATCCCAAGCTCTACCAGTACAAGGCCTGTCAGAACAATCTACACTAGCCAAGTCTACATCATCCGATGTCAAACAGTCTTATAATCTGACAGCTAATGACCTGTCCCCTCAAGGCATACTATCCCAAGATATGCTGCTTCATGACATGGCATCAAAAGACATGCAATCCCTATCTATATTATCTCAAGACACACTATCCCACAATGTGTCACCCCAAGACATACCTTCCCAAGACATGCTATCCCAAGCCGTATCAGAACAAGCCATATTACCTGAAGCCTCAACATCCCATATTGTGCAGGTCCCTAAAATACAACGCCTACTTCAGCAACCCCCAGATCTTCAACCAGAAAACATTCACCCTCAAAATCAGCAAAATTTACAAATGTCATATCAAGATATTAGATCAGAAGTTATGGAAGAAACCAAAGAATGGAAAGCTGAGGAGGAACTCCATAGAAGAAAATCCTCAAGACGGCATTCCTTAAACCAGCAAACCAAAGGCTTGCAATACATAAGGAGATATTCCTTATACATGCAAACCAAAGGCCAGCAATCCCCAAAGAGGCATTCCTTGGATCAGCAAAGCAAAGGCTGGCAATCTCCAAAGCGGAAATCCTTAGATCAGCAAATCAAAGACTGGCTATCCCCAAAGAGGCACTCCATAGATAAGCAAGCTCAGCTTAATCAAACCACAGAGCAACTCCCAGATCAGCAAGCTGAAGATCGGCAAGCCAAAGGGGAACAATACCCAGAAGGACAATCTAAAGATGAGCAAGTTAAAGACCAGCAGACTGATAAGGAGCAACATTCAAAGAAGCAAACCAAGGATCAGCAAGCTGAAGACCAGCAGGCCCAAGAGAAGAAATCCCCAAAAGGATGGTACCAAAGTGTTCAACCTGAAGGACAGCAAGCTCAAGTGGAGAAAATGCCAAAGCAGTTATGCCAAGATTCAGAATCTCAAATACAGCAATACCAATTCTGGCAATATCCACAAAAGCAATCTACAGACTGGACAACCCAAGACTGTCAATCCAATGACTGGAGAACTCAAGGCTGGAGAGACAAATATTACAAAGCACGAGAATGGCAATTTGCAATGCAGTCCTGGCAAACACAAGATCTGTTAGAGAAAGAAGCCCTAAAGCAGAAAGCTCTATACCAAGAAGTCCAAGCCCAGCACACCACAGCCCAACTTAACCTAGAATGGGAAGATGGTCAAGATAAAGACCAACACGACCTTCGATCCAGAGTTACACAGAAAGGAGACGTGTATACTAGAGACATCAAACCAGGGGACATAAAATGTATAGGGCAAACCTCAGGGGACCTACAGTCAGAAGACGTGAAGCCAGATTTCCATTCTTCTTCGGGCCAAAGCTCAGTACAAGACACATGTTTAGCCTATTTGTCCCATCTAGATTCGGAACAAGATGTGCAACCAAATACTTCAGCTTCCTCAAATTCATATAAAGAAGATGTGAATTTAACTTCTACTTCATGTGATCCAAAAGATCAACAGCAATCTGAAGACTCTGAATAACATGCAGAATCTACCCCCAAGTGCCACGCTGCCCCCAATAATGGAATTAAATTAGGAAAAACAATGTCCTCTCCTCCAACCTGTGTTCTCAACTGTGGTTGCTACCTAATTATCTTACCAAAAAATGAAGGGCATGCAGAGCACTCAAGGAATTTGTCCTTACTTAAAATAAAATGACAACAAACCAAATAATAACACCGTATCAGCACTTTATGTATGTGAAGAAATAATTCACATATAAACTCCTTGTCATCAAAGTTAGTGCTTTAATTTATAATTACGATTTTATTTTATAACTTAATATTTAATGGACCTACTTTGCTATGATGCTGTATTTTTTGTCTCCCCCTTTTTCCATTATAGGAGTCCAGAAAATCAACCACAGGGAAGTCTATGAATGCTCTTTAAAGGTTCATGAACCAAAAGAGTCAGCAAGGAACAAAAATTGCTTCCATTTCCCTGTCTTGCTATTTCCAATCCTCTCATTTACTCTCCCTCTTCATATCTATGTTGAGGGTATATGGACTGAGTTTGCTCAATTATTAATGAGATAGAATGTGGCAATGAATACAGAATGTGATGGATGGAGTGGGAGGGACTAAGAGATATCTAGAGATAGGGAAGTAGAAATTAGGGAAGAACAGAGATGCAGATGTTATAACAGAAAATATGACAGACTGTAGTGTATTGAGTGAAACCGTAGCTCTCTTCTCTATGCCTGCATTTACTAATTCTAATTTCTCAACCCTTATAATACATAATTTCATGCTCTGTAGTCAAAGGAAATTGTGTTATCAAAAGCTATCAGTTACCCTCAATCTTCCAAACCTAATCATTTTTTTCAATCCTATTTCCCTTTATCTGTTTGATACATTTGGAAAGCTTAACTATCCCTTTTTTTTTCCAATTTGTATCACCCCCCTTAACTACTGTGTTTTGCTCTTTCTGTTTCAAAAATTCTAGAGTCGATATTTCTAGGATCTCTCTCTGACTTCATTCATTTTTTTATAATTACAATGCACTATTAATAACCTTAAATTTCTGTGCAAAATTCCTTTTCTCATTAAAGATAACCCACAATCAGAAAAGATTGTAGGTTCCCATAAATAGTACACATGTGGAAAAATCCACACAATTTAAAAAAGTAATGTCCTAATTTATTAGAAACACCTTTGACTTTTAAAGCAGGAACTATCTAGCTGCAGTGTGGAGGATGAACCGGAGGAAGAAAGTTGGAGGCAGGGAGTTAATTAGGAAACTCTTGAAATAGTGAAGAAAGAGGTACTAAGTGTCTGATATAGGGATATATAGAAGAGTAAAGACTAAGAAGATAATTCAAGAGTAAAATTGTCCAGATGGAACAGGAACTAGAGGTGTAGAATTAAGGAAAATGAAGAATGAACCATCTATTCTAGCTTAAAAGATTAGGTGGCTGAGACATCATTACCATCAACAAAACAGAGGAAGAGGCACAGGTTGGAGCAAGAGTAAGGAGCATAGTTGGTTCCTCCTAGTGTAGTGTATTAGTCAGGGTTCTCCAGAGAAACAGAACCAAGAAGATTAGATAGACAGACAGATAGACAAATATAGATAGACAGACAGACAGACAGACAGACAGACAGACAGACAAATAGATAGACAGATAAAGAATTGGCTCACATGATTATAGGGCTGAGAAGTCCCGAGATCTGCAAGCTGGAGACCCAGGAGAGCTGATGGTATAGTTCCAGTCTGAGTCTGAAGACCTCAGAATCAAGAGTTTAAATTCCACTTCAAGTCTTAGTCTGAAGACAGGAGAAGACCAATGTCCCAGCTCAAAGACAGTCAGGCAGAGAAAGCGAATTTTCTCTTTCTCAGGCTTTTGTTCTGTTTAGGCCCTTGGCCTACCCATACTGGGGAGGGAAATCTGCTTTACTCAGCCTACCAACATAAATGTTAATTAACCTCATCCAGGCACATCCCATAGACACATTCAGAATGCACTTTAACCAAAAATCTGGGCACCTATGGTTCAATCAAGAATGATGCATACAATTAATCATCAAAGGTCCACCCCTTGTCAACCTGACACTCATATGCATCTCCTTAAGCCCTACTTAATCTTCAAATAAAGACTAAAAGTTATAATTCTTCATAATATGTTACAACTGTCATGCATACAACTGGAAATGTACCAACCTCTTCTCAGAAGAAGGGGTAAAGTCTGTGAGTGATGTTTACTCTTCTCCTTACTGTCTGGTAACTTTTATGATTTAAATTCTATGATGTCTCATAAATTCTATGATATAAAGTTAACAATACTTAATAGTATAATATAGACATGCCTTATGTTACAGGATTAGAGAGAGAACAGACGTGTGTACGTGTGTGTGTGTGTGTGTGTGTGTGTGTGTGTGTGTAGTTTCTATAAATGGTTATGTGGTCATAGCTGGTATTTATAACTACCTCCTTCTACTGCCCATTCTGTAGTCCTTGTCCCTTCAGCAAGCACTTTAGCTGGCCATGGTTCTTTACCTGGTACAGTGATACAAACCTTCATTCCTGAAAAGCCTGGACAATTAATGGTCCTGCCTGGATTGAGTTGTAGTTTTCTTAATTGACCTCAATCACAGGTCATGGTAATGCTAAGAGATGCATGAAGAGATCTCCTATATTCCAAACATACTCTTCCTTATCTCCATTGTGAAGTAGTGGTCTAATTTCCCCATAGTCATCAGAAACAATCACCCCATCCAGCATAGTAATCCCATTCAATTATCTGAAGAGGATGGAAGGGCTTTTCTCCAAAATTCAGCAATAAATCTATAGAAGCCGACCTTACCAGAGGCTCTACATAGCATCCCTAAATGCCATTGACACTTCAAGCACCATTGGATCTGTTGGATGGTATAGTCCAAGCAGAAGACAGCTTACACAGAAGCTTAAGCCTATTGTGAAGCCTTTTCTTCTGGTCCTACTCAAAAATAGCAGCTTTGTTAAGTCACTTGGCAAATTGGCCAGAGTAACACACCCAAGTGAGGAATATGTTGCCTCCCAAACCCAAAGAAACTCATTAGATTCTGTTCCTCTTTTTGGTTGTGGAAGCCAGCTGTGACAACTTAGCCTCATGCTGGCAGAGATTCTCGATATTCCCCACACCACTTGATCCCTATAAATTTCACTGAGTTACAAGACCCTGAGCTTTTGTCAGATTTATTTCTCACACTCTGGCATGTAAATATCTTATGAATAAATCTAGAGTAGTTACTATGTCTTATTTGCTAGGTCCAATCAGCACAATGTCATCAGTGTAATGGACCAGTGTGATATCTTGTGGAAGGAAAGGGCAATTAAGATCCCCGTTAACTAAATTATGACATCGAGCTGGAAAGCTGATATACCCCTGAGGTATGACAGTGAATATATGTTGTTGGCCTTGTCATGTAAAAGCAAGCTATTCCTGGTGGTCTTTACTAATAGCTATCCAGGAAAAGAATTTGTCAGATCAGTAACATTATACTAGGTACCAGAGGATGTGTCAATTTGCTCAAGCAATGAAACCATATTTGGTATGGCAGCTGCAACTGGAGTGCCACTGCAATTGGTAATCCACTGTCATCTTCCAAGATTCATCTATCTTCTGCACATGCCAAACATACGAGTGGAATAGGAATGTGGTGGGAATCAGCACCCCTGCATCTTTCAAGTTACTGATGGTGTCATTAATCTCTGTAACCCCTCCAATAAATGTGTTCGGGGTCACCAACCCTGCATCTTTTAAGTTACTGATGGATTTATCAATTTCTGCAGTTCCATCAGGAATGTGGTGTTGCTTTTGCTTTACTATTTTACTAGGCAGAGCCAGCACTAGAGCTTCCACTTGGTATTACTCACCATAATGGTCCTTACTCCACAGGGTAAGAAAATAATATGGAGATTCTACCACCTGCTGAGTATATTTATTTCAATTATGCCTTCTGGGATTGGGGGAATAACCACAGGATGGGTTGGGGAGACCACTGCATCCATTGTGAAATTAACCAGAGATAAAACTATGAATCATTAGACCTCCATAAGCACTTACTCTGAGTGGTGAGCCACAGTGATGTTTTGGGTCTCCTGGAATTACTTCAGAGTCAGTATCTAGTAGTCCCTGAGATGTCCGGTTATTTCCTTTTCCCCAATGCTCAGTATCCTGGAAGAAGGCTGCAGGTCCCTTTGAGGAAGGCTGTGAGCAAGATTAACAGTACAAATTATTGGTAATGCACCAGGTCCTTCTTCAAGGAGACCTGGTCTCCCCTTTCATTCAAGGAGTTCTTTCTGGGTCTGTAAATTTCATTCCCGGTCTGCAAACCAGCTCAGGTCTGGGAATTGATGGAGGAGCTCTGAGTCTCTATTTTTATGATTCAGGTTAGGCTTTCATTCACATGACCTAGAATATTTCTGCTTATATAAATCAAAGAATAATTTAATAGGATTTCTATCTATTTTATCTCTAGGAACACCATGATCAACTAGCCCATACCATAGGTCTGATTCAAATAATCTTATCCATATACACCCTTGCAGACACAGGCAAAATAATGTTTAAATTAAATATTTGGGAAGCCTATGACCTGGTTAAGTTGACTCATAAAGTTAACCACTGTGTCTCATTTATACTCACTGTCTTGGGGCCACAATCTGGAATGAGTCTTAGTTGAAATCACCTGCATAGATCAGAGGAGTTGCTGGGATGCATATATACCAAGCAAGTCCTCACTGAGACATATCATTAGCAGGAACAAAAATGTATTATTTTAAAATGTGGATAAAGAGATCTTCTCTGGAAAATCATCATCTATATTTATGTAACCTCTCACTTGTGGTTATAACGCCTAGAAAGGCATGTAGATCCATCACATTTCTAAAAGGCTAATCTTACTGTTAGTGAACCACACAGACACAAAGAGTCCTTAGGAAAGTGCAGATCTCCTTTCAGCCATAATATCCTCCATCAATTCACAAGGTACTCTTTGGATTGGGAGATTCATATTTCTCACTCTACTTTCCCCACTAGCACATATACCCTTTTTTCCCCAGTGATCCTTGTGATTTTTTTTTTCCTCCCCTACCTACCCTAGGATTCAAATATGAAGTTTCTGGTCAGAGGCTTAAGTTTTTATGAATCACTGGAGAAAGCCTTAGGTCTCAAGACAATGCTCTGAAGCATCAAACTGAGTTCATGGAATCTAAATCTAAACCAACTGGATCATAATTTTGACCCAGCACCATTTACTAGCTGGGAATATACTTTGGGAATGTTTCTTAAAATCTCTGTACCTAAGTTTTCCCATCTATAAAATATGAATAGGAGTAGTACTCAGCACAGGGTTGTCAAGATTAAATAATTAATGCATGTTTAGTGTTTAAAATATCTGGCACAGGAAGTGCTCAATTTTTTTTCCATAATAAAACATCTATAAAGCTAATTCTCTGACTAGTTGGTATTACTTCTTATGGCATAAACTTGATCTAGTTTAGGCCACCAAAGTATCTCTCTTTATTATGAATTATACAAATTATCTCCCTGCTATCAACGGAACTGTGTCCCCCTCTAAATTCATATGTTGAAGCCCTAGTTCACAGTGTGATGATATTTGGAGATGGAGTTTTTGAAGCTATTGGGTTTAGATGAGGATATGAGAGTGAATCTCTCATGATGGGATTAATGCCCTTATATGAAAAGATACCAGAACTCTCTCTCATGCTCTTTTTCCGCGTGTGTGTGTGTGTGTGTGTGTGTGTGTGTGTGTGTGTATGCTCACATGCCTGTGTGCACACAGAGGAAAGACGAAGTGAAGACATAGAAATAATGCAGTCATTGGCAATCCAGGAAGCAAGATCTCACAAGGAACCAAATTAGCTGACACTTTGACCTTGGAATTCACAGCTTCCAAAAGTATGAGAAATAAATTGGCACTGTTAAAAGGAAGCAGTCATTCTAATTTACCATAGTAGCCTGAGCAGACTAATATACACTTTTTCTTCTTGCAGGTTGGAAAAGGGTGTGAGGTCATAAAAATCCCATCTGACCACAATGAAACAAAGTATCTTTTTGTTCTTTAAACATAAAATTCCTAGGTAGTCACAAAGGGAATATCTAATATTTATGTGTAAGTCCAAAAATAGTAATTAGAGTATTTATGTCAGAAGGTACAATAGGATATCCCTGGTGCTGCCTTTGTAGGTTCTGTAGAATCTTCTATCTTATTTTTAAAGTATACTATACACGCAAGATTGTGCTGGTACTACCTTAGAGTAGTGAAGAATTAGGATGATAACCAGCAGGACAATGCAATGAGAAAAACAGTCATCATATACAGAAGCCTGGACATGCAGAAAAAACTAAGAATTCAATAGATGCAGAAAATCAGAGCTTGAGACCACTTCAGAATGATAGAAGCCCCAGTTGCTCCCCTTCCCTCCTGTTCACTTGCTCCTTCCAAGAAATGTCTGGAGACGTTGAGAGTGACGCTAGACTTTACGTCATTCATGAGATAAGATTTAAAGACACTATTATTCTTTATCATTTTAAAAAACAAAAGAAAACTGGGGGATTTGGGGACTCCTAGGCAGGTGACATATGGACACAAGAGTTGACTGCTCTAACTCGGCTCCCAAAGTTGCTCTCCCCAGAGTATGGATATGGATCTTTTTAAAGGAGGGCTTTGCAACAGAGAAAAATAAAAGAAACTCAAAAACAAAACAAAAAAATTACTTTCAGTTGCAATAAGAGAAGAATGAGAGAAAGAATACAGTATTTTTCTTGAAACTTTCCAGCAAGGGAGGCAGAGAGAGGCTGTGAGGAAAGGCCTAATCCTATTGACTATGGGTCAGAGAACTTTGATCCCTTGGATCATCATAACTTCTTGCAATAAGAAGCTTGAAATTAAGGCTTAATTTTAGAAGATTAACCAATACAAAGATATATATTATTCCATAAACCACCTTAAGGCTAGAGTACTTTCCATTAAAAGTGTAGGTTTTGGCAGATTGGAAAATAAGAAGAAATCCGAGGATAAGGAAAATTTTTGAAGTACTCAACAGATACATGTCATCAATGTATGAACACATTTATTAGCAGGAAGCCACGGAATTCCACAGCCACCCTGAAATGGAGAAATTATAAAATAATGTCTGGAATGACTCAGTGTGACATTTCCAGTTTACAGCTAAGCTCATAGAAATACATTTAGCCTGCAAAGAATCAACCAAAATGAACTTTGGAAATAATGCAAACATAAAGCAAGACAAATTATCTGGCTACAATGCTAAAAATGGCAATAATAAGAGAAATAATACTTATTCCTCTTATTTTTATTATTACTACAATTCACTTAGTATCTACTACATTCCATGTACTTTAAAATTCACTCATAATAACTGTATGACAATTTTTATTCTCATAAAAGAAATGTAATGTTTTTATATATGTAAATTAATAGGTAATTTAGCCTAGGCCCCATAACTGGTAAATAGAAGGGCTTGGGGTTCATTCTAGGTTTCTCTTCTCCAAAGAGTAAGTCTTTCACTGCATCACTAGAATTAGCCTGCATGAATTAAAGAATAATAAACATTAAAGCTCCATTCCTGCCACTCGTCAGACAACTATTAGAACACTGTGCTAGTCATCATGCTTAGAGGGAGAAAACATGAAAATTAGGAAAGATCTAGAGCCAAGTTAAAACCTGAATAATTAGGGTCAAATGGTGTTTTATAAAAGTATGTTGCAACGGAGTGTGCTTAACTTAGGGAATACTAATGCAACATCAGATGATGTTCATGAAGGATAATCACCACTATGATTCAACATCCATAGGAAATTGAACAAGAGATGGGTACATTCAGAGAAAAGAAACTGTGAGGGAGGGGTGGTCTTTTCAAATGTTCTAACTGGCAAGTGGCTAGAGGCTGTCACATCATGAGGTTCAATTAAGGAAGACCTGATCTCCACAGGAAACACCAGAAAATGACAAGGTACAGTTAAAAATAGACACAAATTGTTCCCTTCCCTTCATTCTTGTCCTTTCAAGGTGAAAATACAGATCCTCCCATGAAGACGTTAGGGGGTCTATTTTCTTCCCCTTGGAATCTGGGTTGTCTATGAAATTTGCTTGGCCAATATGACATTAGCACACATGACTCAGCAGAGGTTTGAAAAGTATTTGTGAATTGGAAGAGAACTGAGAGTCTGCCAACTGCCAGAAACATGACTGAGTCCATCCTAACTCACGTAATTGGGCACTCCACCAGGTGACCACAGTTGCACAAGAAAGCCTTGTAGAGAAGTGCTGAGCAGCCCCAGATGAGATAAACCACACACAAGGACCCACAGATATGTAAACAAAAGCCGGTGGTGGTTGCTGGAAGTAACTACATTTTGAGGGATTTGTTACAGTTAAGTTACTTAAATCAGGTGGCAAAAACACAAGGGGACAGGAAAAATGGATGTTATCTATATTTTAAGAAGTGTTTAATTTGTTCTGTGGACTGAGAGGTTTTGCATTCTAGATGTGTCTGAAGATAGGGAACTGGAATAAATGTGTATCTAGTGTTCTAGTTGCCATTGGGTAACTAAAATGTCTTTTTTTTTTTTTCTTTTTTGAGACAGAGTCTCGCTCTGTTGCCCAGGCTGGAGTGCAGCAGTGCAATTTCAGCTCGAGGAAGCCTCTGCCTCTTGGGTTCAAGTGATTCTCACGCTTCAGCCTCCTGAGTAGCTGGAACTACAGGCACATACCACCACACCTGGCTAATATTTTATATTTTTAGTAAAGACAGGGTTTGGCTAGGCTGGTCTCGAACTCCTGACATCAAGTGATCTGCCCGCCTCAGCCTCCCAAAGTGCTGGGATTACAGGTATAAGCCACAGCACCTGGCCCTAAAATGTCTTTATATGTAGATCACCTAGTCCAATCTGGTCAATGTATATATGAGGAATCGAAAACCAGGAGAGGGGATGTGACTTGCCCAAAGTCACAGTAAGTTCCCAACTAAACTGGGACTACTTGTCAGGTTCTCTGATCCCCAGTCCCAGGCATTTTAATTATAGCCATCTAGGGATCTCGAGCAGTCCTAAGATTCTATGACTCTGTGACTCTATGGTTCTATAATTCCAAGACAAAGCAAACAATTCCAGTGCTCCCAGCAGCCTTAGCACAAGAAACGAACATGGTCTAGACTGAAGTACCAACAAAATCCTTTCCTTTCAAATTATCAACGACACCACCATGGATTCAAGCACTGCACACAGTCCAGTGTTTCTGGTATTCCCTCCAGAAATCAGTGCTCCAGAAGATGAGTCAACAGACTTTTCAGCCACAACCTTTTCAACTCAAAGCCCCTTGCAAAAATTATTTGCTACAAAAATGAAAGTCTTAGGGGTAAGTAAGGCTTGCCCCTATGTGTATTCTACAGAGGCAGGTAACAGGATGGGGAAATTATCTCTTGGCACATGTTTTAAGGTAGGAGCCCATGCCAATTCCTCTTTAAGACAAAGTGAATATAGAGTGTTAGTGGGACATTTAGAGAGGATGTTTGGCAAGAACTAATAATGTGGGTCTGGACTTGTCAAAAAATGCTGTCATTTAGGACTCACCTACTGAAAAAGTGAGACTACTCAGACTGAGAAGGTGGACTGAGAAGATGAGAGCAGAGCACACAGATTCACACATTGTACACCTTCCATTTTTGCATGTTGTTCTCATTAGTCTTCCCTAGCACTTGTCAAACCACTGCTTGGTGTCACAGTGCGTAACAAGAGTGGCTCAGAGAGGGAGAAAAATAAATAAACCGAAAAGATGAGGAGTGCTCTGGACCTGAGAGTGTGACAATACCTCAACAGGCTCAGAGAATTGGTCATCTCCAGGCGGGGTTCCTCACAGTCCAATCCTGCTCGAGGCCAGGCTGCTATAGTGATTTAGAATTCAGTGTTTCTCAAACGTTCGTAATTATGGGATAAAGAGCTGAAGAGCTTATGAAGGTACAGATTTCCCAGCCTCACCTGGAGACTGTTCAGTAAGTGTGGGATAGGGCCTGATAGTTCTCATTTCTAGCTCCCAGGTGATCCTGATGTTGTGAAACCATGGACCACATTTTCAGGAGCAATGATTTAGATCATTTTATCTATCATCAAATACTAGATAGAAGAATTAAGAAAGTACCCAAGAGTCGGGGCTGGGCGCAGTGGCTCACGCCTATAATCCCAGCTCTTTGGGAAGCCAAGGCGGGCGAATCACAAGGTCAGGAGATCGAGACCATCATGGCTAACATGGTGAAACATCGTCTCTACTAAAAATACAAAAAATTAGCCGGGCGTGGTAGTGGGCACCTGTAGTCCTAGCTACTCAGGAGGCTGCAGCAGGAATCACTTGGATCCAGGAGCGGAGGTTGCAGTGGGCTGAGATTGAGCCACTGCACTCCAGCCTGGATGACAGAGTGAGACTTTGTCTCAAATAAAAGAAAGCACCCAGGAGCATCATAAAGGGACTTCTATTATCCTTCCTTTAATTACCAAAAGAGAGTAATTGTCAAATCCTTTAACCAAAAGAAGATCTTCTAAACAGAAGGGCACTTTGCTTTCCTCACCGTAACTTTTTCCTCTGTTTGCAGACTATCCAGATCCTATTTGGAATTATGACCTTTTCTTTTGGAGCTATCTTCCTTTTCACCTTGGTAAAACCATATCCAAGGTTTCCCTTTATATTTCTTTCCGGATATCCATTCTGGGGCTCTGTTTTGGTGAGTATAGTCAATCAAGTTCAATTTGAAGCCATGCTAACCAGGATGTTAGAGAATTCTTAGCAATGAAGTAAGCTAAATCCAGTTGTATGATACACTTTCAAAAGCACAAAAATTTAACATCGTTGAAATTATTTCCCCATTAATTCATCACAGTCACTGATATTCCACCATCAGGTCTTGAAGTTCCTTTGGGAATATTTCTTTTGCTTTACATTGTTTATTTGGCTATTCATTCATTCAAAATTAGTTACCATCTATTATAAGCCAGATACACAGAGCAAGGCAATGAGCCTCTCCCTCAAAACCCTCTCAGTCTAGCAAGAAAACATGAAAACAGGTTACTTCAAGGCAGTGTGATGAATGTTATCACAGAGGTGCAGGAAGTGCTTATCTAAGCAGAGATGAAGGAACAATTTATTCTTGACAGAAGTGAGTGGAGAGTGTTTCTCAGATATACCTTTTGAGTGGCAGAGAGGTATTTATTCAACCCAATGTAGTCACAATCAATACACATTAACTTAGGACCTAATTTAGTGGCAGATAATGGGCATGGCAATGGATTCAGAAAAAAGAAAGCAGTCCCTGAGTTCAAGGTCTCAGTTGAGAGAGCAGTCAGGCAATTAGCAGGGGGTATGATGAGGGTGAATAGACACGGGGGCTGTCTCCATAGGAAAGGCACCAACAAAACAGAGAAGACATTGCCCAGAGACATTTCCAGCTTGAGCAAGTTTTCAAGGGTGAGTGATTCATCAGATGAGAACACACACAGAAGATGGGAGTCGGGATGCCGGAGTGTAAGGATCAGGGATGTCTTATTGTATGCCAAGAGAGAAATATGAGCAAAGGCTGACGGAATGGGAGAGCATTTTCCATTACGTGAACTAGCAAAGTTGAGCACAGGGAGTGAGGATGGAAAGATGAGGCTGGAAAATACTCACAACGGGGCTGCAAATTTAAACACAGATGTGCCGTAATCAGCTTTGAAATTTCCACTAGACAATGATGCTACCACATGTGACCCACTTCCAAGAAAATTATTGGAGCTTTTAAAGAATTACCAGCACATGTGCTGAAACCCCGCCTTATGTTCCCATCCAAGAGAACATACTGGATTGTAGTAAGATGGAATCCAATCTTAATTATTATAAACTGACCTGACATCACTGTGTCATGAGATCAAAGCTGAGTCCACAATAGCTATCAAAGGAACGTGGATGAGCAAACCAAAGTACTGTATCATTTTTTTAAAATGTTAATGTTCAAATAAATAGGACTAAAGCAGATTTCCAGTCCAGTGTTTTATCCACTAATCCATTTGTGGAAACTCATATAAAGCAACTCACCTTTCTCACTTCCCTGAGGAGTGTGCGAACTCAGAGGCAGGCATGTAAAAGAAATGCATGGAAGTCTACTCTGTAAGAACTCAACATCAGCTAAACGTGGCCATCATTAGGATATTTATTCCTCTTAACAGTTCATTAATTCTGGAGCCTTCCTAATTGCACTGAAAAGAAAAACCACAGAAACTCTGGTGAGTTATATTTCTACTTTGTTAAAAATATATTTTGTAAAAAGTTACATTTCCACTTTATTAAAAATATATAGCTTTGAAATAATTTATCCTGGCCTTGAAAAAAATTTTTAAGTCATTAGGTCACCATAATTCCACAAACTATCAAGTATTGATACCAATAAACAGCATTTGCTTCCTGCTTTTCTAGAATTATAAGCCACTGTGCCAGAAGAGAAAGTCTTTCTAGGTCATCTAGTTTAGTTATTATTTTATGTATGAAGACACTGAGGCTTAGAATTGTTAAATAGCTTGTTCAAATTCCCAGCCAATTAATGGTAGAATTATTTCAAAATTCCAGTTACTTATTCGTTATTTTTTGGTTTTGGGGTATTTACCAGGCACTTTGATAGGCACTACTTTGACTCATGTAAAAGGCAAACTGTAGACAATCTACACCAGAAACAGAATATCAAAATAAAGAATATAGTGCTACTGAATGTAAAGATGTAGGTAAGTTATAAGTAGAATACTTTTACTTTACTCAAATAATTGAAGACATAAGATATTACTATGTCAATACATGATTTTAGCAAAGGACTGAAAATCCTTAGTTTTTCATTTTAGGAAGAAATTAAAATGGCAGAGAAGCGCAGCATTTAGTTAAACATAGGAGTCTTAAAACAAAAGTGTAGACCATGACTTTCACCAGAGCATCAAAATGCAATTGTCCTAGGCACACCCTTCCTGCCAACTGAGTGAGAGTTAACTTACACATAGAATATGGGGAATGGAAACATTATTAAAAGTTCACCAGATTCCCTCATTGGGTAGAGGAGGGCCTGAAGCCCAAAGATGTGAAGCAATGCACATAGGATCACACAGCTGCCTTGTGTCATTGTGATGCTGTGACTAAGATCCTGCTCTCCATTCTCTGCACTCATTGCTTTGTTTATAGTACAGTCTGGGCCTAAGTCACATTGTTATGTTCTTACTCTATTTCAGATAGCACTGAGCCGAATCATGAATTTTCTTAGTGCCCTGGGAGCAACAGCTGGAATCATTCTCCTCACATTTGGTTTCATCCTAGATCAAAACTACATTTGTGGCTATTCTCACCAAAATAGTCAGTGTAAAGCTGTTACTGTCCTATTCATGGTAAGTATGTTGATTTATATAGTGAGGAGTAAGTAGAAAAAAAATATTTATTAGCACTCAATCAGCACCATCCAGATAATGTTATGGATACACATGTATTTTCTTTTACTGACAAACATTTTTGAAATCCATAATATTTGACAGACATTATACCAGGCACTGTGGAAGAGAAAAACAAACACATTATAACTCTCACCTTTAGGAATTCACAGGAACACAAGAGATAAAACATATACACAAATCAGTGTAATACAAATATAAAACGATATACTAAAAAAAGTAAAGGTACAGCAGTATGGCTGCAGTTCATAGTTCTATATGTACATTAGAATCACAGTGGCGTGTTTTCACAGTTTTTGATCTGGTTTTAACAGGCTGAACTTCCAATAAAGAAATGATAAGATTGAAAAGAGGCATTTATTTCAGCTCCTTTCAAAATACTACTAAGATTAGTGTAAAAGAATGTAAGCTGGTCAGGAGTTCGAGACCAGCCTGATCAACATGGTAAAACCTCGTCTCTACTAAAAATATAAAAATTAGCCGGGTGTGGTGGTGCATGCCTATAATTCCAGCTACTCAGGAGGCTGAGGCAGGAGAATCATTTGAACCCAGGAGGTGGAAGTTGTAGTCAGCCGAGATCATGCCACTGCGTTCTAGCCTGGGTGACAGAGTGAGACTCCATCTCAAAAATAATAATAATAATAATGTAAAAGGGTTGATCCACATGGAGAGAAAAAGGGAGTTAACAAACGCATCAAAAACTGCTGAGGAAATTGAAAACCCACTCCCTAAGGCAAAGGGGTTCCTAATAGAAGATATTTCTTACAACAGAGCCTAAGAAATACTTGATATTTGAATGCACCAAGTTCATAGAAAGCAGGACTGAGGCCGGGCACAGTGGCTCACATCTGTAATCCCAGCACTTTGGGAGGTTGAAGTGGGCAGATCATAAGGTCAGGAGATGAAGACCAGCCTGGCCAACATGGTGAAATTTTTAGTGTCTAATAAAAATGCAAAACTTAGCTACATGTGGTTACTCAGGAGGCTGAGGCAGGACAATTATTTGAACCCAGGAGGCGGAGGTTGCAGTGAGCCAAGATTGTGCCACTGCACTCCAACCTGGTGACAGAGCAAGATTCTGTCTACAAAGGAAGAGAGAAGAGAGAGAGAGAGAGAGGAAAAAGAAAGAAAGAGAAGAAAGAAAGAAAGAAAAAGAAAGAAAGAAAGAAAGAAAGAAAGAAAGAAAGAAAGAAAAGAAAAGAAAAGAAAAGAAAAGAAAAGAAAAGAAAAGAAAAGAAAAGAAAAGAAAAGAAAGAAAGAGAGAGAGAGAGAAAGAAGAAAGAAAGAAAGGAGGGAGGGAAGGAAGAAAGGAAGGGAGAGAAAGAGAGAAAAAGAAAGGAAAGAAAGAAAAAGCAAGCAAGCAAGCAAGCAGGACTGAAGAGTAGAAAATAGGGAGACTGGTTTTGGTGATGGTAAGTATGGATATTTGGATCAACTCTTCTCTGAAAACAAAAGTTTTATATTAAAAGACAAAACAAAACAAACTTAAAGGCGTTAAAAACCTGAAACATCAGCTGGAACTACTAGATCAATTTTTAGATGAAAGCCTACAACCTGAAATTTACAAGTGGAATTCTGAAGAGCGCCAAAACTGCTTGTACCTTCAGGCCCGTTTGCCAGTGATATCCATTTGGAATCCAATCCCTGGCCCATGTAGACTGAAAGAGAAAGAAGTCAAGGCTTCATTCACTCCACTCAAGGGACCAAGACTTAAAAGAGACTTTCTCCACATTAAACTAGGTCTTTGATAGGCTACTATGCTCTTCAGGTAAAAGCAAAAAGATATACAAAGTACCCTGCCCCAAAATAGCAGAGAAGACTTGCTGAACAAAGTTGAAAAAGTATTTGAAAAGTGGCCACTGACCAAACCCCTCGACAACCTCCTCACATGCCCTGATCCCCACTGACCTTTGCTAAGCATGAACTGGGTGAGCCAAATACTCCACCTGAATTTGGTCTTCATATGTGGTGCCCCTGGTACCTGACAGAAGCAAAACCAAAGTCTATCTAGTGGAAAAACGTCACTAATCTTAAGAAATTCCTATCAAATTTTCCATTGAAAATTAACAGTAAGCACTCAAAGACGCATGAAAACAAATAAGACAATGCAAATAACAACTAATAGAAACAGAACATAACAAAAACAAAACCACCCATAAATTCTGATAGTAAGTATATTAGAAGAGATTTTAAAACCACAATACTTATCATGTTTTAAGAAATAAACAATAAACTTTAAAATACCTCAGGGAATATAAAATTATAAAAAGCAAAACAGATTTTCTATTTAGAACTATTATGAACCCATAAAAAATGGAAAATCAAAACTTGAAAATTAAAAAAAGATTGTCCCAGTAAATAAAAGTTAAAAAAAACAAAAACAAAAACACGACTGCAGTCTGTTTACAAGAAACAGCTACACTAGTAACAAACAAATGGACTTAAGAAGCATTAGTACCCATAGGATAGGGAACTTCCTATAATAAAAGAATCAATCCACAAGAGAAACATTACATTTCTAAGTTTGAACGCTCCTAATAACAACTCAAAATCAACAGGAAAAGCTAACTCAGCTTAAAATGTGAGTAGAGAAAGCTAAAATCAGCACATGAAATTTTAGCACACATTTCTCAGCAACTGAAAGAATATGTAGAAAGACTATAAAATTAAAGGATTCTGAACACAATTGATAAAATTGACCTAAATGTCATATATAGAACACTACACCAAGCAACTACATAACACTGTCAACTGATATTTTTAATTGACAGATAAAATCACATGTATTTATTGTATATATTTTGAAGTACATACATACATTGTGGTATGTTTAAACCTAGCTAATTAACAAACACATTACCTACTATAGTTATCACATTTGCAGTGAGAACACTTAACATTAGCTGTCTTTGCACTTTTAAGAATACAATAGCCATCATTCTCAGCAAAATAACACAGGAACAGAAAACCAAATATGGCATGTTCTCACTCATAAGTGGGACTTGAACAACGAGAACACATAGACACAGGGAAGGGAACATCACACAGTGGGGCCTGTTGGGGGTTAGTGGGACAAGGGGAGGGAGAGCATTAGGACAAATACCTAATGCATGTGGGGCTTAAAACCTAGATGACAGATTGATAGGTGCAGCAAATCACCATGGTACATGTTTACCTGTGTAACAAACCTGCATATCCTGCACATGTATCCCAGAACTTGAAGTAAAATTTTTCTAAAAATACAATATACTGTCATTACTGTCCTGCTGTACAACAGATCTCTTGAACTTATTCCTCCTATCTAACTAACTGATGGAAGTGAGAAGACAATGGAATTACATCTTTAAACAAAATAATGCCAACCTAGAAATCTAGGCCTGGTGAAAATGTTCTTCAAAAATAAAGGTGAAATAGCTGGGCACAGTGGCTCAGGCCTGTAATCCCAGCACTTTGGGAGGCTGAGATGGGCGGATCACTTGAGGTCAGGAGTTCGAGACCAGCCTGACCAACATGGTGAAACACTCTCTATACTAAAAAATACAAAAATTAGCAGGGCATGGTGACACACCTGTAATCCCAACTACTCAGGAGGCTGAAGCAGGAGAATCACATGAATCCAGGTGGTGGAGTTTGCAGTGAGCAGAGATTATAGCACTGCACTCCAGCTTGGGTGACAGAGTGAGACTCCATCTCCAAAAAGAAAACAAAAAAACTAACAAAATTGAGAGATTTTACTTAGAACATTTTCAACAATTAACCATTTGCTGAGCCTGCACGCCTCAACAAAATTCAAAGGATTAAAATTATACACAGTAGGTTCTCTGAAAACAATGGAATTGAATTAAATGTCAATTTTTAAAAGGCAAAAATAAATCCCAAAAACTGCTTTGAAATTCTAAGTTTTACAGGGCTCAAAGAATTTACAATAGAAATAAAAAATACATTAAAAACAAAATAATATAAATATTTATTTAAATTGATTACAACTGAAGCATGATTAATGGAAACTTTATAAACTCAAGTGCAAGTATTGGGACAGAAAATAGACTCAAAATTACCTAAATATTCATATCAAGAAATTAGATTAAAAAATTAAATTTAAAGAAAATGAAAGAATTCAGATATAGTATTCTATAATAGAGATAACAGAGTAGAGATTAAAAACTAATGAACTGCAACACAAACAATAGACAAGATAAAAATAAAGCTAAAATGTGGATGTTTGAAAAACTAATAAAATTTATAAACTCCTAGGTATTAAAAAAAAGAGAAAACACAAATTATCATTATCAGATGGTATATCACTATAAATACAATAGCCAGGAATATACAAGAATATTATGAACATAAAGATTATTTGATGCTTTAGTTGAAACTGACAAATGTCTTATAAAACCTACCTACCAAAACTATGCAAAACCACCTGCCATGACTAACACAGGAAAAAAAATATATATCTAACTAGTCTTATATCTAATAAAAAATCAAATAAAAAAGTTAAAACTTTCTCTCAAAAAGAGAAAACAAAGCCTTGCAGGAGCAGACTAATTCTTCTAAACATTTAGAAAAGAAACAACATTAAACTACTTCCAAGTTCACTTCTCAACTCACAAGTATTTGTGTGAGGCTGTCTGTCCCAAGTTTGACGTGAAAATATGATAAGGACATTATAAAATATTTAAAAGTTACAGATAATTCTATCTTGTAAACTTTGTGAATAAATCTGAAACAAAATATTAGAAAATCAAATTCAGCATTATACATGATAATATACCATGGCCTAGTCACTGGATACCAGAATTACACAATTGATTTTACATTCAAACATCAATCAGTGATACACCTACATGTGAAATCCTAAACTATAAAGTTTGAGGAGGTGAGCTGCAGGGAACTTATGAGAATTTCTTCACCACCTTGGGAGTAAACTAAGCTTTCTTAGATAGAACATAAAAGGACTAACCAGAGGGTAAAAATAAAATAAAATGAACTACCAAAGCACAGAAAGGGAGAAAATTTCCTCTCTCTCTCTCTCTCCATATATATATATATATATATATATATATATCTCACAAAAGACTCATACCTAGAATATATTAAACCTTCCCGAAAATCAATAATAAAAGGTCAAAAAAAGAGAGTAAGACTTGGGCAAGTATTTCACAAAGAAAGATGGATGCATAGCTAGTGAGCATGTGAGAATATGCTCAACATTATTAATCATCAGATAAATGCAAATTAAAATCACAATAAGACACTACTCCATATCCACCAGAATCATTTTAACTAAAAAGACCAGCAATACCAGGTGTTGGAAGGAATGTGAAGCAACTGGAACTCTTAAACCTTTTTGGTGGAAATGGAAAATGGAAATGTAAAATGGTTCAACCACCTTGGAAAACTATTTGGTGTTTTTTTTAACAAAGTTAATCATACACCTACTTTATGTCTCATGGTATATACAAAAATGTTTATAGCAGCCCCATTCATCATAGTTAAACTGGTAAGGAATTCAAATTTCTATCAACAACAGAATGGCTAAAAAATATGTAATTATTCAAATAATAGAATACTTTTCAGCAATATAAAAGAACAACATACTGACACATAGAGCAGCATGAATGAATTTCAAGTTATTATATTGAGTCAAACAATTTCAGATAGAAAATAAACATGCAAGTTTAACATATGATGTTAGAAATCAGAAGGATGGTTGACTCTCAGTGGGGTGGGAGAATTGATTGGGAAGGGACACAAGAGAACCTACTGGGATGATAAAAATGTGATATACCTTGATGTGAAAAGAAAAAAAGATAAAATACACTTTTTTTTCTTTTTTGAGATGGCATCTCGCTCTGTCGCCCAGGCTGGAGTGCAGTGGCACAATCTTAGCTCACTGCAACCTCCACTTCCCGGGTTCAAGAGATTCTCCTGCCTCAGCCTCCCAAAAAGTTGGGAACAGAGGTGTGCACCACCCTGCCCAGCTAATTTTTACATTTTTAGTTGAGACTAGGTTTCACCATGTTGGCCAGGATGGCCTTGATCTGTTGACCTCATGATCTGCCCGCCTTGGCTTCCCAAAGTGCTGGGATTACAGGCATGAGCCACTGCGCCCAGCCTCCTTTTTTATTGTTAATTCCATCTTGTTCCTGTTTCTTCACATTCTTTCTTTCCTGTTCATTAGACTACCTTTTATATATGCATTTCTTTGCATTTCATGCATTTATAAAATGGAGTATTTCCTACATATACAAATCAAAAATCGTATTATTTTATATGCCTTTCTCTAAAAATATAATATTCTATGCTATGGTATGCTAAAATAAATGTATACTCCCATGATCCTCCACTGATTTGATTCCTAAGCATCAGATACACTTGAGATATGTGGGGTAGCTTTTATTACGTGGGCATCACTACATCATTATAATCAGAAAAACCATTACTGCACTAACATTACTCTTTGTTTTCTTCTTCTGTTACAGGGAATTTTGATTACATTGATGACTTTCAGCATTATTGAATTATTCATTTCTCTGCCTTTCTCAATTTTGGGGTGCCACTCAGAGGATTGTGATTGTGATCAATGTTGTTGACTAGCACTATGGGAATAAAGATGTGTCATAATATTATTTAGCAATGACTTCTGCTTGTAAGGAAAAGCCAAAGGACACATAGAATCTTAAGGTTGGGAACTCTGAAGCAAAGGGGTGTGGCTCAAATGTCAGGGCCACCACCTGCGGGGGTCTGTCCTGCAAACCCGTACTCAACAATGGATGAATAAAGTATGCTGACACACAGATATTATGCTTTGCTAGTTTTACTGAGTGTCTGGGGTGCTTACAGACTCCCTGGAGAGTGCTGTAAACAGTTGGGACTGCCAGTCTTCACCAGCCAGTGAGACATTAATTCAGTAAAATTTAAGAACAGAGGCTTTTAAGTCATCACACCTGTAGAGTAAGATTAAAGGCCAGGTTTAGAGCCTAAAGCAAACACCATTAGTGGGTAATCTCCCCAGTCGACCTCCCCACAAGAGGGCCATCCAGCTCAAAGTTTAGTTTTAAGACCACATGAGCAAACAAGTTATTCAGATAAACTCCCCCATATGCCCTATTTGCTTTTCTTATTAACTAAATGTAAAGGGGATTTAGGTTGCTTTCAGCTGAAACTTCTACTGAAACTATGCAAAAACCTCTCTGCCTTCTAAGAAGGTTTGTGATTATTCCTTAGAGCTATCTCTAATATTTTTCCCTTAATATTTTTGCTACCGCCCTGAGTGAATCTCCCCACACTTAAGAGAGGGAGGTTCTGGGGACATTTTGACTGATAAAGCACATCCTGCCTCTTGGCAATGCCATCTGCCCCTCTCCCCAAATCAAATGGTCACCCTGGTATTGTCACTTCTGCTAGTCATGCATTCAACTGAAGGACAGCAATGTGGTGTTGCAAAGATATGAACCAAAGCCCAGAGCTTGGGATGATCCAGTCATCTAACTTCTCTGATTGATGACATCTCCCGTTGATTTCGCTAAGAGATTCTAACCAGTGGCTCCTACTCAAATGGTGTGTGGAAAGATGAGTTTGTTGGAGGAATGGTTTGGCCCACAAATTCTACATTAATGCTGTAAGATCATCAATGTTAAAGAGCTGATCAACTAGAATAGCAACAATAAAAATAGTGAGGGCAAATATTGGTGGAACCACTACTATATTCCAGGCATCATCCTAAGTATTATGTAGGTGTTACTCATTTAATCTCACAAAAATCCTAGGAGGTGAATTGTATTATTATACCCATTTTACAGAAAAGGAAACTGAGGCACAGAGGGGTTAAGTAATTTGCTCAAGGTCACAAAGTTTGCAATGGCAGAGCCATAATATCAACAGGCAGTTGGCTCCAGAATCCAAGGTCTTAATTCCAATGCCAAGGCAAGTTTGGAAGGCACTACTTTCCTCTGGATTCTCTTAACAGCATCTGCAATCTGCTACAATATTTCACATCCTGTAGCCTATGTAGTATACCACTATAAACTTGTGAAAAGAAAAACAAGGTCTTAGTATTATAAAAACAGTTTTTAATTTATAGAGCACCTAAAAAGTTCTCAAGGACCCCAGGCAATCTCAGATCACACTTTGAGAACCACTACCTTATACAGTATTGCCTCTCACTGGCTGACTACCTTTTAAGTATTAGAGATCTTACCTGTATCATCTCACTTGTCCTGACAGTTCTAATGGTATGTATGTCATTTGTCATAGTCAAAAAAATTGAGACTCAAAGTGGTTAACTTTTCAGAAAGGGAGTATGATTTAGAAAGAGGATTTGAGTCAAGGTCCCTAAATTCAAATCCCATTATCCTATGTTGCTTATGGTATAAAAAACTCAGCAAACCCAAATAAATAAGTAACAGGCTTTCATTTCTGCTATTTACTTGAAGAAGCTTAGGTTCTAGGTACATTTGTGAGAATGAGGGAACACAAAATGGCAGAAAAAAAGCAAGTTTTTTACTTTCAGTGAAGATGAAAAATATTTGGCAACTGAATGGCATACAGATGTGTGAGGCTTAAGATATATTTAAAGATGCAAAGTCTTGGGCTTTTAAGTCAGAACTAGGTTTAAATGTCTTAAAGTCAAAAAATAGTAGATGCAAGTTGTTGTGCTTATACACTGCTGGGGGAATATAAATTAATTCTGCTACTGTAAAAAAGTGATTTGGCAATTTCTCAAAGAACTCAAAGCAGAATTACTAGTCAACCAGCAATCCCATTACTGGGTATATAACCAAAGGAATGTAAGTTGTTCTATCATAAATACATATGCACGTGTATGTTCATTGTAACACTATTTGCAATAGCAAAAACATGGAATCAACCTAAATGCCCATCAACAGCAAACTGGATAAAGAAAATATGGTACATATACATCATGGAATACTATGCAGCCACAAAAAAGAATGAGATAATGTCCTTTGCAGCAACAAAGATGAAGCTGGAGGCCATCATCCTAAGCAAACTAACACAAGAATTTAAAACAAAATACTGCGTGTGTTCTCACTTATAAGTGGGAGCTAAACATCGAGTACATAGGGACACAAAGAAGGGAACAACAGACACTGGAGCCTACTTGAGGGTGGAGGATGGGAGGAGGGTGAGGATCAAAAAACTACCTATTTGGTTACTATGCTTATTACCTGGGTGACAAAATTACCTGTATATCAAGCTTCTGTGATATGCCACTTACTTATATAAAACATCTGCACATGTTCCCCTGAACCTAAAATAAAATTTATTTTTTTAAAGTTAAAATTATTAGAAATAAAGATAGAAGAATTCTTTATGAGGTCAAGGTAGTAAAAAAAATTTCTTAAACAGATCTTAGAATATAAATAGTACCAGAAAGAACTGATACATCCAACTTGGTTGTTATTAAGAATGTTTTATAAGTGTGACAAGAGCAGCTACAAATCAAAGCCTTTAAGTAACACAAATAACCAACAAAAATAAGGTGATATCGAATATATAAAATCCTCCTATACATTTATAGAAAAGTACAACTTGATGAAAAATTACTCCAAAGTCATATGCAGCTGTTTCACAGGAGAAGAAAACAAAGGTTAACATATGAAAAGCATTCAATTTCTTAAGTAATTGTGGAACGAAAGGAACTCTCCTACCACGATGGTATAAGTCTAAATGAAGACAACAACTTTAAAAACTAATTGCCTAGTAAAGGTAAAGATACACATACTTTATCACCCAACTTCCACTGCTAGTTAATATACACAAGAGAAATTCTTTCACATGTGCAACAGAAGACACATACAAATGTTTCCAGGGCAGGACTGTCAACAACACCTCAAATGTCCATGGACAGAGAACAGATCAATTGTGCTACATTCTCTACTGGAGGATCACATATTGGTAAAAATATATTACTTGACATAAATCAACAAAGATGAATTTTACACATTTAATGTTGAGTAAAAGAAAGCAAGTCACATAAGAACACCTTATTAATTCTACCTAAATAATGATTAGAAGACACAAAACCTAAGTAATATGTTGTGTAAAATATAAACACATGTGGAAAGACAAAATAAAATGAAAAGCAAGAGAGTGAAAAACACCAAATTCAGTATAATGGCGAGGTCTGATAAAGAGGGTGGCTTGGGGAAGGATAACATGAGAGCCTTCAACGGTATCAGCGACACTCTTGCATCTCTAATCATGGCTGTGGGTATGTGGTTTTTTGTCTCACTGTTATAAATACTCTATCACTTATTTATTTATAGACAGAGTCTTGCTCTGTCGCCCAGGTTGGAGTGCAGTGGCATGATCTCAGCTCACTGCATCCTCTGCCTCCTGGGTTCAAGTGTTTCTCCTGCCTCAGCCTCCCAAGTAGTTGGGATTACAGGCATGCACTACTATGCTTGGCTAATTTTTGTATTAGAGATGGGGTCTGGCCATATTGACCAGACTGGTCTCTAATTCCTGACCTCAGGTGATCTGCCCACCTTGGTCTTCCAAAGTGCTGGGATTATAGGCATGAGCTACCATGCCTGGTCCATATTATTTAATTTTTGAGAAATATAATTGAGAAAGCAAACTGGCATCATTATTTTCAATAAATTTTTATTATATAATGATATTTTTATAGTCAAAACGTGCAGAAAAATGTTTCTACTACATATCAGTCTCCAATGATAGCATATTTATTAGTACACAAGAGAAAAAAATCTTTTCAATAACTGTGAGGTCAGATAATTGCATTTTGTCTCTTCAGCTATATTCCCACATAACAAAAGCAAATGGAATGATCCGGGAGTCTGCACATGGGAGTACATTAGGCATTTTTCTATCTTCAAACTAACAATAATAAATGTTTTGCCATTTAAAGCTGTGTCACCTGAGCAAATTAATCTTTGTGGGCTTAAAATTTTGAGACTAGAATGTAATAATAACAATACCTACCTAATAGGTTTACAGTGAACCTTAATGAAATATGGAAAGTGATTTTATCAGTGCCTGGAACTTAAAAATCCCTTAGTAAATGGTAGTTTTTAAAATTTATATTTAGATTTTCTTGCTCTCAACATCACTTATTTTATCATTTACCAGCTTTGCAACTTGGGGCTGGCTTCCTCCATTTCCTGAACTTTAGTTTCCACAATTATAAAACAGAATCAATATTATATGTGTTTTAAGACTTTTTTGTGGACAATTCTTCACACATACGCAATTATTTAACTAACATTACCTTCCTAGCTGTTCAAAACGTGAAATAGTCCCTCAGAACAGAAAGATGATCCTATAAAATATAAATTTCTTAAGTACTTGAATTTACATTTTCCTTAGTATGAATTATAAGTGCAGCAATGGGATTTTCTGACCTGTAACCAAGTTCCATTTGCAATTAGATCTTTAGCCTCACCTCTGAGGAACCCTATGTCTCCCTTACCAATTCTCTGACCCCAAAAACCCTCCAATAGCAGATAATTGTGGGTGCCAGGGCCTTGCTGAGCAGTTGGGAACATGGCATAATGTTACTTCCTAATATTGGAGAGCCTGGTGATGATCACCTGGGTGAAAGAAAGAGCCAAACAGAATCATTCTTTCTCAGCACTGACAGGGACACAGCAATCAGAAAAACTGACCCTGTTTTCAAGGGATAAGGAGACAATGGCTAAGTAAGGCAAGGACACAAATGATGATGTAGCTATAGTTTTCATAAAAGAGGATGAGGATTAAAAAAAAAACCTGGAGTGCTAGGACATGCAGGGAATAAAAAGAAAATTCACATCAGGAAAATACTAACTAAATATAAGTTGGAACACTTTATGCAGACTTTAAGAAAGAGATTGTCTTTTGGAAGCAAGGCCACTAGACAATAAAAATAGGCTTAATTCAAAGAGAAATATTTTAAATATGTTATCAACCTAATAAAATATTCTCAAACCTTGGGGGAAGGGTGATGGTGATACATCAAATAAGATGCTACTGACAAATCCAAATTGTAGTGGGAATTTCAACACACTCAAGCACTAAAACATTGATCATTCAAAATCAACAAAGATAAGGTAAACATTTATGTATTAATACAAATTCAAATTCAAGTTTATTTGGGAAGAATCATATACAGAGCCACCTAAGTTATCTTGTTGGCCACAAAGTAGCAAACAGCCTGGGGAAAAACAGGGCTCAAACAGAGAAAAGGATGCAAAAGACCAGGTTGTGCAGCCACAACTCAAGCCCCTTTGCTGTCGTACATTTGCCAAGTCCTGACTCTCTTCGCATGTCAACTTAAATGAAGGCACATGCCTCTAACCACCCCATCAGCCTGGACTCAAACCTCAGGTTTCACAATCATCCTCAGCTCAGACCCTAGGTAATGGCCACCCCATCACCAACCACCCAAGCATTTCAGCAGGTATAGACCCTCAATTAGAATGTTAAATGGATGCTGGATCTTCTGTCCCCACTCTCCTTCCCTCTACAGCATTTCTGAGAGGTGACTAAGTGGCTTTTACTTGAATATTCTTGAAGACAGTAAATTGTCTATTCAAATGGTAGCCAGTTCTTCTAATGAACCATTCCAGTGATTAGGAAAAAAAAAAGGGTGGCATATTTCTTAATATCACACCACAATCAGCCTCCCCAGAATGACTTCTACCTAGTGGATCTAACTGTATGGTTCCAAATTGTCTTAAATTTAAAAAGACCGAAAGAGAAAGAGAGGAGAGATGAAAGAGAGAGACAGGAATGAACCTCGAATTAGGCAACAGAGATGCCTGCCATATTTCATCCTTTTAGATTAAATGAACAAATAGTTACCTAACTACAGCTGGGTCTCTAAAAAAAATAAAGCAATGAACAAGGAAATTAAAATGTAATTAGAAATCCAACATATGAACATAAAAGTTAAATATTGCAGGGGGAGATAGATGACAACATCTATGGGCAAAACTTTGATTCACTTCCCAAGTATCTAGACTCTCCTGATACCACCACCTTCTTCCATTTCCCCACTTGATCTTGTACTGGGCTTCATGACCCTGAAGCTCCAGGCTAGTCTAAAAAGAGAGGAAGGGACACAAGGGAACTAGACAGATGGTAGAAAAAGGTGGGTTCAGAGGTAAAAGTGCTATTTCAATTTACATCTCCAAATATGAAGACTAATTCTTGCTCTGAGTGACTGGGTACACGTTCTATGGCACTAAAGTGTATTTTTAGGCCATTTCTGCCAAATCTGACACAAGATACAGACATGGTTCATCAGAAATCTGAGTATGAGCAAATGAGGACACTATTTGGAGACCCCTAAGTACAGTGCTCCCTAGTGTACAGGCTCCGTGATTCTTGAATCTCTGCATGGATGCCCCCTCCCCACCTACTCAGCCCTAAAAGTGAGGCAAGAAGGTAAAAGTCAGTGCTAACAGCCCATCTTTGGCCAACTTCTAGACTCTTTCTTGTCCTTAGGGACCCACCATCCACACCTGCTTATAGGGTGGGGGCTGCAGAAGTTATCTAATTAAGGTAGCATGAACCAGGCCAGGCAGTCCCCTGGGGCCTTTTTCAAGAAGTGAAACCTGGTAAGGCAGAAACTTTTTTTTCACCTCCTTCAACTTTGGTTAAGTGTTAAACCAAAGTAACTGGAGCGAAGCTCAAGGTCGCGGAAGCCACTGATTTCCTGTCACCTGGTATCTATCAGCGATTTCATCCCCAGGCCTGGACTATCTCACTCACCCTCCCAGTGTGCTTGAGGTACTAGCAGCACCCACTGAACTCCGCCGCCAGCATCCAAGTCAGCCCTTGAGATTTGAGGCCTTGGAGACGCAGGTAAGGAATCAATTTGTTTTCTCTAAATGACTTAAAGGAGGTGATGGATAAGGTATAGAATGGTTTTGAAGGCTGGAGGTTCTTGGTTTTAATTCTAGAGTTTCCCTAGTCAGGCTTCCTAATAGTTCTATGACTTAAGGAGGGGTGACTGTATCAAGACTTGCTGCCCACTCACTCCTCTAACCACTCTCCCTCTCTACAATTACCCTGTGCAGTCAACTGTGAATCATTCCACAAAAGTAGTAGATTGCAACATACAGGTTAAATCATGGTTTCTAAACCGTTGGAGGTCTTCCGCTTACAAGCCACATAACTTGAGTAAATTGCTAAACCTCTAAAGCCTCAGCTTTCTCATCTGTAAAATGGGGGCAATGGTAATACCCATTGCATTATGAAAATTATAACTAAAATCCAGAATCCCTTAGGCCTTCCCAATACCAAATGAGAAAACAATCAGTGATAGCCATAATGAAAAAAAACTCCATTCCTCTTTCCTTAAATGCTTTTGTCTACATTAAATGTAAATACATCTAGATGTATAGGTGGCTTTACAGGTTCACATTTTCTGGAGATTTGTGGACACCAAGTTGAGCACAAAATCCTTCCTCAAATCTATTACATCGGAAACAAAGAGTGAGAGGGGGCACTGGAGACTGGAGATGGGAGAGAGCTCTAATGAAAGAAAAGAAGGATTGATTTTAATCATGTCATTACTGTTTCCTGAACCCACTATATAAGTGATTTCCTTTCCCTGTTTCCCATATAATGGCTTAATCTCACGGAGAATCTGGTGAAAAGAAATTTTCAATCTAGCATTGTGAACATTCGTGTGTGTGTGTGTGTTGTTTGTTTGTTAATTTTTTAGTAGAGAGGAGGTTTTGCCATGTTGGCCAGGCTGATCTCAAGCTCCCAACCTCAGGTGATCCGCCTGCCTCAGCTTCTCAAAGTGCTGGGATTACTGGCATAAGCCACCACACCTGGCCATTGTAAGCATTTGTAAACCTGCCCTAAGGAAGTAGCTTGATGTTCAGTTTAACATTACCGAGCTCATAGTACATAGAAAACAGGTTCCTTATGCAAGTCTAGTAGAATGCAGGATTCTCTGAAGAAAGTAGTTGGTGTGTAGCAAGGTAAGCAAAGAGCTGGGAGCTCTGAAGAATTCCTTGCAATCAGGCTAAGAAGCTAAGGCAGGCGGATCACCTGAGCTTGGGAATCTGAGACCAGCCTGGCCAACATGGCAAAACATCCTCTCCACTAAAATACAGGAATGCCCTCAAGTGATATGAATATCTAACAAGAGTTGGACTGAAAGTAAAGAGAGAGGGAGAAGGAGCACTTCAAAGTTGAGAGGATTCAGGGAAGAAGGTAGAGAACATGTCTAAACCAGTGGCTCTGATGGAAATGGTGGGATCTGAGCTTGGAAAGTCATACAGGACTGAATTCCAAAGGCCTTGAGGGGTCAGATGGAGGGTTTCTCTGGTAGGCAATGACAAGCCAGCAAAGGAGTTCAAGCTCAGGAAGAGCATCACTCAAAGCAGTGATCAGGAGCTTGACATAGCAACCTCGTGGACAGTGGATTAGAAAAGAAAAAGACTGAAGGCAGAAAAGCAAAAGTTGTGTGCTTAATCATGAATGGAAATGAGAAACTCACAGGTGTCACTGGATATAGAAGAAAGACCCACGTGCAATATGCGTTGCAGAGGTAGAAATGGTGTGACTTGACCACTGACTGACCAATAGCCAAGATGAAGATGGACTGAGAGATGATGGAGCTGATGTGAAATGTGGTCCCAACTATCTAAGCCTGGGTGGCAGGGGAAACAAATAACACAATCTGAAGGAACGAGGACTGAGAAAAGACCACTGACTTCGCAGCACAGTCCTCAAAGAGCAGTTTCAGTCCAGTGGCTGGCGGAAACTAGTTGCAAAGCATTGAAGAGTGAGTGGGTGGTGAGGAGGTGGGGAAAGAGAGTGGGTAGCAGCTTTGAAGATGCTGTGGTGAAGAAAAAGGGAGCCTGGGCAGTGGCTAAGGACATTGCTAGATTAAAAGAAGAGGGCTTTGGGATTCAGGGACGCTGTCGTACATTTTAGTCATAAAACGAGTATTTAGCACCTTATCAATTGCAAATTATCTCATTTTCCTAAAATGATACTTTGAAATGGGGAAGGCAACTATTATCCTAAACTTAAACCACAAGAGGAGCAAGCAAGAGAGCTGGGACTAACTCTGTCTGCTACGTATTGTCAGAAATTGAGAGACTGAAGGTGCAAAGAAGTAATTTCTTAGAAAGGCTAACAGCTTGGTGGACTGAGAAGGGCTGAAAAGCACAGAGGGAAGGGAAGTAACAGCATTCTTCCTGAGAAATAAGTACACAGGAGGCCAGAAAGGATAAAAATGCAAAGGTATTTTGAGTGGCAAGGAAAGAAGGCGAGGTAACAAAAGTGAGGCAGTTTTAAACTTCTCGGCATACGATGGTACTAGTGGACATAAAAGTCTGTTCACACCAAAACCCATAAAGGCTGTGAGATTCTTCTTCAGTGGATGCACATGAAAACAAGGGTGCCTTTAAAAATGCTAAAAAAAAAAAAAAAAAAACATTTGCAGGAGCTAGTTTGAGTAATTAAATGGGGTACTGAGTGATAACCTGAGTCCTGATTTTAATATCCATTCTGATTTTGGCACCAGCAAATGTAAAATCTCATTGTTACCATATTTTGGTGAATGTGGTCCATAACCCCTACTAATCTACCAACTAATCTTTGAGCATAGCTGTGCATTGGGCACCAAGTCATTGTGAACAATTTATTTTAATGATAAGGCAAAACTGTGTGAGTCTACAATTTCCATAGGAGGATGTGGGCTAGTTTTATGCATTTATAAATTCTCATGAAATGAAAGTTTTTCATTAGAACTAAACATATAAATTGATTTATGGCATTGAATGCCATAAATCAATTTATATATTTACCTCATATATATATATATGATATATATATATGACAGAGCAATAGTTTCCATAAAAAATAAAAAATAGAGAAAACACTCATGTTTTTGTTTATAAACTATTTCACACAAATATTTAAGGCTTGTAGAAATATAGTTGCCATCATGAGATACCATTTTAACAGAGAAATAAAATATCTCACACATACACATACACACACACACACACACACACACACACACACACACACACACACAGCCCTCATGGTCATTCTTGCCATTAGTCACAACAGGCACAGCCCAGGTAGAATTGGATTACAGAAAAGGTTTCTCTCACCAATAATATAGACACAGCTTTCATCAAGCAGTTGATGAATAAAATGAAATTAAAACAATGGCGATCCAATCATCTTCTTCAGTTCAAACAATTACAATCTTTGCATTTTAGTTATCTTCATTAAAATTACCCCTCTGGGACGGAGTGTAGTAACTCCCAGCTCATTCTATTCTTACCATAGGACCTTGGGAAAAATAACCTCTCTGAACCTCCATTTCCACATCTGCAAAAAGTAGTCAAATGCCTACTTAGGATGGTGTTGAGTGAATTGGCAATACCATATACAGGATCCCTAGTATAGTAGGTTCTCAGTAAACAACTATAATTATCTGGACTCACCTATGGTACAGCAGAAAAAGCATCAACATCAGAGACATGGTGACTGCCTTCTAACTTGGCTCTGTTGCTAAGTGTGAGGTCTTTACCAAGGCAGGTTCTAAACCCAGACTGCAGTTTCCTCATTTGTGAAATGAACAGAATGGTTTCTGAGGTTTGCACTAGCTCTAGAAATCCTACCTAGTGACCAGAATCGGTCTGCAAACTCTTTAGTGAGCTATATGAAAATATTTCTTTTTGTTAGCAGTCTTGCAGCGTGGCTTGTGGTACAAAGCAGATCCCCAGGACCATGTGACATCTGGCTATCTAGGTCGGGGCAAAATCAAGTGAGAAACAACCAAAGTTTCTTGTCTTCCCTCTAGCCCATGCCCCAAACAGATAATAATTTTCAATTAATTTATAGTTATTCAGATAGTGCATATATTGGAAGGAGAAAAGAGGAGTTCATAAGGGAAAGGCTGAATTCCTGTTTCTCACAGTAGACAAAGCAGCCTGATACCCTGGATTCCTCATTTGAGTGATTCAAGTCTTCATTTTAAATCTTTACTGGCTAGGCATGGTGGCTCACAGCTATAATCCTAACATTTTGGGAGGTGGAGGCGGGCAGATTGCTTGAGTCCAGGAGTTCAAGACCAGCCTGGGAAACATGGCAAGACTCCATCTCTACAAAAAATATAAAAATTATTTGGTGTGATAGCACTTGCCCGTGGTCCCAGCTACTGCTGAGGCTGAGGCAGAACGATCACCTGAGCCCAGGAGGTGGAGGCTGCGGTGAGCTGTTATCATGCCACTGCACTGCAGCCTGGGTGACAGAGCGAGACCCTATAATGGAAACAAACAAATAAATAAATATTTACTAATTATCTAAATTGGAACAAGTAACCTAACTTTTCCATGCCCTTGTTTCCCCTTCTATAAAACAGAGGTGATGGTTGACCCCTTGCCTATCTTATAAGGCTCAGATGAGATGCCATGTGTAAAATTTACTTCTAACTCTAAAGTAGGTATAAATGTGAGTGACTACTAGCTGCCTGTTTTATAGCACACCTGCAGCCACTCAGCTCTGATTGACTACAGTAAGATACACTTCAGCCTGTGGTCTAATGGCTGGGATGTGGCACTGGCTTCAGTAAGATATGTGACTTGGATAGACAGTCTTGATTTCTAAGACATCTTACGTGACTTACAATCAATAAAGACAAGATCAAAGGTGTGTCCCCAAAAGAGGGATTTTCAGATTCCAGGAAAGACCCAATAGAGTCCACATAAGTGGGTGACATACACAAGTGAATACTAAGGATACCCAAGATGAAGATTGAACAGGATCTTAAAATGTCTGAGCTGGAAAGGACCTTGTTCATTGACTTCTCACTTCAGAAATGAATAAATCATGAAAACTGATAAACAGTATTTACCACACTCTTCTTTTGTAAAAGGCACAATTGCATACGTTAACTTATTTATGTCTTGCAGCATCTCAGAGAGGGGTGCTGTTCTTTACAGAAGGATAAAATAGAAATGAATGCTCAGTAAGGTACAAAGAAGAACAAGAATAGCAACAAAAATAACTATTCCAACATGGGTTCCTTGCATACATTTATTTTTTCAGTAATATTTATTAAGAAGTAACTAAATTCAAGGATTATTTTAGATACTGAAAAAGAAAGAACAAAATCTCTACTTTAATGGAACTTTCATTCTATGGGGAAAGAGAGACAATAGGCACGTAAATAAATAAGGTAATTTCCCACAGTGATCAATGCCATGAAGCAAATAAAATAGGATTTTGTAAAAAGGAGCAAATAGGAGTACAGGTTATAGACTGAGGGTTCAAGGTAGCTTCTCTAGGAGCTGACATTTGGGCTACGCCTGAACAAAAAGCCACTAGCCATGCACAGACCATGAGCCCAGTTCAATGTTATAGCAGCCCACGAGAATTATGATTCCCACTTTACAGTTGAACCTGAGGCCCAGAGAATTTAAAGAACTTGCCCAACATCTCAGAGAAAATAGAGGAATCACTATTTAAACCTAGGCAATCTGACTCAGGAGGCCACAATCTTACGACATTAGAAAGCCTTAGAGAGCCTTTTTTTTTTTTTTTTTTTTTTTTTTGAGATGGAGTCTCGCTCTGTTGCCCAGACTGGAATGCAGTGGCACGATCTCAGCTCACACTGCAACCTCTGCCTCCTGGGTTCAAGCGATTTTCCTGCCTTAGCCTCCTGAGTAGCTGGGATCACAGGTGTGTACCAACACGCCTGGCTAATTTTGGTATTTTTAGTAGAGACAGGGTTTCACCATGTTAGCCAGGCTGGTCTTGAACTCATGACCTCAGGTGGTCCGCCTGCCTCGGCTTCCCGAAGTGCTGGGATTACAGGCATGAGCCACTGTGCCCAGACTAGAGAGCCTTCTTGATGTGACTTGCACAAGGTGGCAGAGTTAGAGACAGAGGGAGGCCTGGAATCGACCCCTCCTGCTTCTACATATTGTCCTCACGATACTCTGCAGTGTTGCCTCTAGCCCATCATAATGGACAAAGGCAGATAAGCAGAAGGACAAGTCCACAGAAAATACATTTTCCAATATTAAAGCGTAAGAAAGCATCCAGGAATAAGAAACAAAGAGGACACACAGTCATATATGCAAGCTGTTCTCTACGAAGATAAAGTATGCCCCAAACCCTGTTGCCAAGAACACTGGCAGGGACTCCTGGGTCCGTATGTTCTTGCCTAAGGTAACCCCTCCACACCCTTTCTCAGAACTCAGCAGTAGGCCTTGCCTCAGAGCTGACGTCCCACAGAAGAGGCCATGTCTATCCTCAATGACACTTATGGAGGAAACGCTGAGAAGCATTCAGCTGCATGACACAAGGAAAATTGCCAAAAATCTTGTTCTTGCTTTCCTCACTTTGCTATTTGTTTTATTTTTAGGAGTTTTGAGAGCAAAATGACAACACCCAGAAATTCAGTAAATGGGACTTTTCCAGCAGAGCCAATGAAAGGCCCTATTGCTACACAACCTGGTCGAAAACCAATCCTCGGGAGGATGTCTTCACTGATGGGCCCCACACAAAGCTTCTTCTTGAGAGAATCTAAGGCTTTGGGGGTAAGTCAGTTGCCTTCAATGCCTCATGTCGTAGGGATTCTCTGGCCAACAGAAGCTGATGCTGTAGGTCACATACAGAATTCAATCCAACTTGAAGAACTGGGATCCAACTTGATGTGTTCTTTATGTCTACCACAGTGGGCCAAATCAGGGTTGCATCAGAGGGGTTATCACCTGGATCACCTCTGGGTGATCTTAGGTCACCTTGTGGATTGGGGGCTTGTATATTTAGGGGTCTCCAATCCCAGTCCATTTCCAGAATCCCGGGCATACCTGCTCCCTGGAAATGTCACTTGTAGTTGAGGAAACAGATTCAAACAAGAAAAATACAGAATTCTTGGCACCTCCACTGGTTCCTTTAGGTATTCCTCATAGCTCCAAGTCAGGAGCCAGGGCTTCCAACCTTGGCTTTCCCTGACAGCAGTGATGCTTTCAGCTCATCTATCACTGCCTTTCTTCTTTCCCCAGGCTGTCCAGATTATGAATGGGCTCTTCCACATTGCCCTGGGGGGTCTTCTGATGATCCCAACAGGGGTATATGCACCCATCTGTGTGACTGTGTGGTATCCTCTCTGGGGAGGCATTATGGTGAGTAAATGAATGGCAGTCATTTGGGAAATTGTGCAAGAAAAAACGTTAAAAGGCTCCACAGGGATATGCCAGATTATTTCTGTGTTGAGGGAAATATATGAGTAGGAAATATTATTGGGTTAAAGTAATTAAGAAGAGAGGTTGACCAAATTGAGTATAAATCCCACCATGGTTGAGAGTCAGTGGTCCTGTTTCATGTGAATTCAGGGAAAGACGCTCTGCAAGGATCTCACAGGGACTGTCCAAAGCAAGAGCTCTCCAAAGGCAGTTCTGGTGGGGAGGGTGGCGCTAGACATTTGGACTAGCTAGCAAGATGTTTTGGAAAGCAAGAGTGGGCAGGAGCATCCACTTCCTCCCATCTACTCCTTCTTCCCTACAATTCTGTTTAGTTACTGTGGTACCTGGTGAAATTTGTCCCATCTCAAATCAATCTCATTTTGTTTATCAACAGAGCAGCACTCTTTTGGCTGTTTTAGGTACATGCTTTCCAAATCTGTAACGCTGTCTGGGTGCGGCACATAGGACAGTGATGTATATTTCCCCATGACACTTTTCATAGTTGCCACTATAAAGATAAGTCCAGCATTAAAATGTTCCAAACAAGTAGGGATGGGTTAGAACAAGAGTTTCCTCCATTCTACAGCCTGAACGTGAGAAAAGGAAGATGAGCAATAATCATCATCATTTCCTGTAACAGCCAATGTTTTAATGGAGTGCCTGTGCCATTCAGGTCAACTATTGCCCTCTCTACCAATTCACCCGTCAGAGGGCATCAGAGTCATCTAAGTCACTGTGAACCCAAAGGGCAGCTCCACAAATTAAAAACAAAGAAAAACTAAAAATAAAACTTTTAAGTTCATGGTGTGGGTATTAATTGATTAGTAAATATGAGTTCTGTCTCATTGGTCTTATTATATTCCTAGTCACAGCTCCCCAGATGATGGAGCAAAAGGCATGAATTGAGTGTTACTGAGCCTGAATAAAGGAGAAACATGACTGTCAAATAATGAATAAACCTGATAAAAATGGGTGGATAGTTGTGTGAAAGCTGCTGAAAGTACAGGCTTCTGACCAGTTATCAATGTTAAAAAGTGATCTCCCCCTCTCTTCTTTCTCCTGCTTTGCCCACCTCCTCTCCAACTCCCCCACCTCTCTTTTTACAGTATATTATTTCCGGATCACTCCTGGCGGCAACGGAGAAAAACTCCAGGAAGAGTTTGGCAAGTAACCGTATGTCCTTCTTTCCCATGTGTCATAGAAGTACCTATTTTCTTGGTCAAAAACTGAAAGGCTTAAAGAGCCGAGGTGACACAGACTCTCAGCCCGTAAAGCAAAGACCCTCCATGATGTTACTGTAATTTTATTCATGAAAACCTTACAAGTGAGGTCTATCTGAAGGATGTTCATGGAAACAGAACTAAAAGCAGATCCATGAAACCTGTTCCTACAGTCTTATGTTAAATGTTGTGTGAAAAGAATAGACCTCTCTGAAAGCCCTATAATTTCTCCCAGACCACCATTTAGGAAAATCATCCGATCAATGTCATGACTGATTCAAATTCTAGCAATTTTGGGGGTATAACATGGAACAAGTCAGTTTACCTCTATGTACCTCTGAGTTTTCACCTATAAAGCAAGAGTAACAGTCCTTGCTACCATGTGACCTCACAATGGAAAAGAAATGCAGTAGTGTGTGTGATGGTGCTTCAGAGGCTATAAGGTGCTACACTGTGGTCTTGCTCATAAAACCCCTAGGGACTCGTCTACATCCAGAAGAAACTGGCCTTCAGAGCTGCCGATGCTGTATGGATGAAAAGGGCTTACCAGCAAGTTTGCTCCCCAAAAAATCCTCCCCCAACACTGTCTCTTACTTACTAAACTGAGTCACTTTTATAATCAATGAGGGAATGCATGGATGAAGGTGGTTCCTCTCTTAAAGTGGTCTGACAAATTCAGTTTTGGGGGAAAAAATTTTATAAAAATCAAATTATTCTCCAGATACAGCCAGACCTACTGACTTGCCATGGGTAGGCCACAGAGCCAGGAATGAAATATGTGTAGCATAAAATAATAACCAATAATCCCGTACCATTATGGTACTTGTCAATATAGTTTCCTGTTTCAACCTTTTATTGTCCCTGTAAGGTAAAACATCTACACTGATATTCTCTTACCTATGTTACTCAAAGACATCAGCCCTAATTGTATTTTGTAAGATGACTGACTGGGGCTGATTGCAGCCTACGTCAGCAGGAGTAGGTGTTGTTACTGTTGTTGTTTCTGCCTTTTATTTCCATGTATTTGATAGTACAGATCTAGAGGGTTCTATCTGAACCTTCCCAACCTGTACTTCACAATGCCATCCCACTGAAGTGTGATACAAGAACCTTCTTCTCTCTCTTCCCTCTACCTATGTATGAAGGAAGATAATAAACCGGATCATATTTATCTTCACCTATTCAACAAATATTTATTGAATGCCTACTAGGATGGTGGCAGTGGCAGTGAAGGAAGTGCAAGGATACGAGATACAGAATCAAGGGTTACTCCTAGAATTTTTGCTTTTATAAAGTGAATGTATGGTAATGGCATAAAATGATTTTATTTTATAGTGACAAAGAGGCTAAAAACAACTGAGAGAACTTCAGTATATTTAGTTGTAGTTGCTTTGTGAGTCAGGGGAGTGGCACCTGGAATTCCTTCCCAGATTATGTTTTCCAAACGAAAATCAAACCTAATTAATAAATCTCTGTCTCCATTTCAGGTCAAAGGAAAAATGATAATGAATTCATTGAGCCTCTTTGCTGCCATTTCTGGAATGATTCTTTCAATCATGGACATACTTAATATTAAACTTTCCCATTTTTTAAAAATGGAGAGTCTGAATCTTATTAGAGCTTACACACCAACTATTAACATATACAACTGTGAACCAGTTAATCCCTCTGAGAAAAACTCTCCATCTATGCAATACTGTTACAGCATACAAACTCTGTTCTTGGTAAGTGTGAAATTGGATTTATTTCCAGGGAGGAAGGATGACTTGTTTATGATGAGAATTAACTCTGGATCCAGACCACCTGAGTTTCCTAGTTACTGCCTATGTAGTTTTGGGCAAGCATTTTAACCACATTCTGCCTCAATTTCTTCAATGGTAAAATGAGGATGGTAACACTATCTAATAGTGTTGTTCTGAGGAATAAGTCAGTTAATATATGCAAAGCATTTAGAACAGTGCCTGGTACACAGAAGTGCTATACAGGCATTGGTTTTAACATTAATTATTGTCAGCAACATTAATGGCATTAATATTTGTCATTGTTTTGATTAAGTAAGATTACCATAGAAGAAATACCTAAGATATTATGAATATCTTTTGCCCAAGGACTTCTAAATGTAGAGTTTAAAGGAGACAAAAAAAAATGCATTTTCCAAGGATAAAGAGGTCTCCTTGGCATGATGCCAACAACCTAAGGCTGAATACAATTTAATTTGAGAATTCTTCAACTGATTATTTATACCTTATCTTCTATCAGCAATACACATTAACCATCTGTTGTGTGCCGAAAGTTGTGCTAAGAGTTAGGGTTATAAGGATGCTGTCTCCTGTACTAGTAGTTCTCACAGCTAGTCATTACTTGTCTAAAGAATTGATCTCTGAATCATTCAATTATAGTCAACAATAACTTAATACCAATAATGTTCTTTGTGCCATTATTACATTTTCACCCTCATTCTTCTGTTGTTTTTCAGGGGATTTTGTCAGTGATGCTGATCTTTGCCTTCTTCCAGGAGCTTGTAATAGCTGGCATTGTTGAGAATGAATGGAAAAGAATGTGCTCCAGACCCAAATCTGTAAGTGGTAGGCCCTCTGGCCACAACCTTCCTCTAGAAAATCCACCTCCACAAAAGATCATTTATGGAGAATGTAATCTGATGAGACTTTGAAACTAGGAGCTTGATTTTTTTTTTTAAATGGTCTTGGTATATTTCTGGAAAGCAAATAATATCAATAGTATGGAAAGATGCCTTGAAATTTGAAATAAGTCTGTAGTTATAGCCTACAGTTCTACATTCTACATTTTTGTTTGTTTTGAGATGGAGTCTCACTCTGTCACCCAGGCTGGAGTGCAAGGGCGCAATCTTGGCTCACTGCAACCTCCACCTCCAAGGTTCAAGCGATTCTCTCACCTCAGCCTCCTGAGTAGCTGGAATTACAGTCACCCACCATCATAGCTGGCTAATTTTTATATTTTTGTAGAAACGGGGTTTCACCGTGTTGGTCAGGCTGGTCTTGAACTCCTGACCTCAGGTGATCCTCCTGCCTGGGCCACCCAAAGTGCTGGGATTACAGGCGTGAGCCACCACGCCCGGCTTCTGTGTGTCTTCTTACTAACCGTCCCTGCTGCTTGACTTCAGGCTTCCATCCTGATTTCATGATTCCGTATTAATATGTAAAAGCAAAATGGTTGAAGGTTGAAGGCTGACTAAAGTCACTAGTTCTTTTATTTCAGTATTCCCCCTTCCTTCCTTTTCACCTAATGCCTCTTCCAAAACAGTAAGTTAAGGGGCTCCACAAATGGGAAATAAAAAGATACCAATAATACATCTATTACTAACTGCTTCAGAACCAGACTGTTAGATTAATAGAATTTAGAAATCATCACTAATTCCTTCATTTTGCATTTAAAGAAAAATAGTATCAAAGAAAGAAAATTATTCTCCCAGAGTTATAATCACTAAAGGCAAATCAGAACTAAAATCTAAATTCCTCTATTACTGCAATGTTCTTTTCCAAATACCATGTGGTAATTCCAGGCACTGTGGTAAATGTCTACTGCCCTTGAAGATTTACTCAGACTTGAGTTTTAATAAGTGACTTGATGAGGATTTAAGCACCAGAGAAATGAATCCTGGCATTTAAAGGCATATAATAAACTACACAAGTAGCATAGAAACCAGGAGGTACTTGATAAATGTTTGTAGAGATTGTTGACAAAGGTGCCAATGGTAAAAGGTAAGAATACTTTGTTTAATTTTGTGTTCTAGAACATAGTTCTCCTGTCAGCTGAAGAAAAAAAAGAACAGGCTATTGAAATAAAAGAAGTGGTTGAGCTAACTGAAACATCTTCCCAACCAAAGAATGAAGAAGACATTGAAATTATTCCAATCCAAGAGGAAGAAGAAGAAATGGAAACAAACTTTCCAGAACCTCCCCAAGATCAGGAATCCTCACCAATAGAAAATGACAGCTCTCCTTAAGTGATTTCTTCTGTTTGCTGTTTCCTTTTTTAAACATTAGTGTTCATAGCTTCCAAGAGACATGCTGACTTTCATTTCTTGAGGTACTCTGCACACACCCTCCACTTCTTCATCTGGCCTTTGCATGGAGTGCCCATAGCTCTTTCTCTCTCACATTCAGAGAATGCAGCCATTGCAGCAGCTTGCATTGTCATAATTATTCTTTTGTGCAACTTTCTTACATTGAAGAAAGGCAGAATGAGTACTTTGGAATGTGATTTCCTACTAACCTGTTCCTTGGATAGGTTTTTCAGTAGTAGGTTTTTTGTTTTTTGTTTTGTTTTTTCCATTTTCTCCATCAGCAACCAGGGAGACTCTGCACCTGATAGAAAGGATATATGACTGCTCCATTATATCCCTAAACTATCTTTTTTTCCCCACATATACATGTTTGGTAGAGTCCCTTTTGCATCTTTTTAAGGACAATAAAAAAAATAATAATTAGGAACAATACAGAACCTACTCCATCTATCTTTCTGTGGGGCTGACACTGTGGCATATTCCTAGAGTCACCACACCCCGTGAGGGAAGCTCTAAATGGCCAATACTCATCTGTTTTTAGTAGAAACAGCATAGCTTATGTGTGGACATGTCCCTGCCTTAACTTTTCCTAAGTCCCACTCTAGGCTATTGATTGCATGTCTACCTTCTTTAGCCTTTATGCAAGAAAAGAAAAAAAAATGACCATAGAAAATGCCACAATTAGGTACCCAAATCTCAAATAATAATCAACACTTAGTTGTATTTATAAATTCCAGATGACAATGTATTTCATGAAATAACTTCACTTGATGTTCCATGATCAAGAAAGAATCCCTATCTCTATTTTACAAGTAATTCAAAGAGGTAAAATAACTTGTAAACCAGAAAAGGTAACTTGTCAACAGTCACAACTGGTAATTATGAGAGCCTTGTTTCATAACCAGGTCTTCTTATTCAAATATGATGTGATGTTTGAAATAACCAAATTGTCTCTTCAATGTCTGCATAAACTGTGAGAGCGAAGTCAACAGGTTTTATCAAGAACTTAGTCTGACCAGCACTAAGCAAGCACTAAGAGACACAGAGAATCAGAATCAGATTTTGCCCATGGGGAGAAAAAGGCTGAGATTTTCACCACATTTGGAAAACTACTTGCATCATAAATATATAATTAACTGGTAGTTTGTATAAAGCAGTCACTACGTGCTATAGACATTCTCAGAATATCATACTTGGAAACGATGTAATTAAAATGCCAAATCTGAGGCAATAGCCGCCCTACTTTTCTATTCAGATATACCTTACCTAGTACCTTTCCTAGAAATAATGTTAGCCTGGGGTGAAGTCACTATTATCCATAGTCTATTATTTGGGCATTTGCTACATGATGAGTGCTGCCAGATTGTGGCCAGTAAAGAGACAATGTAATTTTCACTTCCTATGATATTTCTACATTTTTAGAGACTACTAGTGGAAGATATTCTGTATAATTAGAAAAAAAGGAGACAGAACATTTCTGTCTATGTAAAGTTCTCAAAATTCATTCTAAATTAATAAAACTATCTTTGTATTCTTTTCTGCAACAGTTGATTCCAACATGGGTGTTTATCTGTTCTTCTTTACTCTAGGAACATTAGACCATGGGAGGCTCTGACAGCCTTGAGTTCATATTTATATAACCCCAATCTAGGTTTGAAATGTGAGGTGTCGGTTCATCAAATATTCATGTCTATATATTTTAAACATGTTCCCAAAGAAAATCTTCATGGGATAGGTCATTGATAATAGATTCCTTACTCCCAGAACTCCAGGCAAGGACTGGAATATATATGGCAGGTGATTTTGCCTCAAACAAGAGAAGAAGGAAAATGACATGGTAGGAGTAGGCTTGAGAAAAAAATGAAAATCAGAAAATTTTCAAAAAATACAAGGTCTTATTTCTATTTTACTTTTTCTCCACTTCTGAAATATACATGAGGATTCCTCTCCAAACCCATGGTTTCTCTATGAATTTTGAGTCATTTGTATGACCTCAAAATAATTAGTTTTTGCTGACCTTACATAACTTCTTATAATAGGAGACACCTTCAATGTCTATTATTAAAGAAGAATGAAAATTCCTGTGATCTTCTCCCTGATTACCCCTTTGACAATATAGAATCAAATAATAGCATTGGCCAATAGTAAACATGCTTTGCTAAGAAGTGGAAGATACATTCTCTAGCCTCAGTTTTTCCTCTCAATTTGTATTTTTGTAAAAATAATGTTATATCCACAAAGGATATAAACTTTAAAAAAAACAATTGCACTCATTGACTAGGAAGCTGATATAACTTCTTTTCATTTTCTTCTGGTTTTCTTATAATCTTTGTTTATAATAAGGTGATAAATCATCCCAGTTTGTCTGAGTCTGAGGAATTTCCTGGGATACAGGATTTTCAATGTTAAAACTAAGATAGTCCCAGGCAAACAGGATGGTTTTTTACTCAGTTATAACCACTGCATGTTATTTGCTTTTTACATGTAACAGCATATTATAGATTTTTCCTTATTGATACATAATTTCATTAATTTCAACTTAGGATTTCATGAATCAGTATAGATAAATATATCATTCCTCTCTAATTGAATATGTAGGAAATTTCCTTTTCTTTCTTTTTACAAATCACTTTGAGAGCACAGAAATCATGAGCAAGATACATGTTTCCTCTTTTATTCAAAATGTAGCTTTACATTTAAAGTCTTGTCAAAGTCTACCAGTAGGAAGTACTAGCACCTGTTGAAACCCTGAAAATGTATTTTTAATTTCACTTTGACAAGAGAATAGTCAAAGATCCAATACACAGAAATAGTTACTTCAGATTCATTTAGCATGAGTTCATTTATGAAATTTGATTTGTTTTAAATTCTCGATGCATAACCTAAAACACTGACAGAGGGGTTCAAATCTGAAATTTTTCTAGGTTAAGTCTTTCAATCCTTCACTGGGTTTCCTTTTATGCAAAGCCTGATTGTGTTTTCGGAGCTAAAAAGGACCAAGTAGTAAATGAATACGATAGAATCATGTGGTGGCAAAATCAAAGCAAAGTTACAATTATCCTCTATTGACCTCAGCCGACTCAGCAGTTCAAACTGCTAAGCACGAATACCTACGTTGTTTCCTCTTAGAACTTACTATCTGGCTGGAGGAAGAGACATTCGTTCATCAGGTACCTGCTATGGGTAAAGCATTCTGTTATGTATGGAGGGGTAAAAAGATAAGAGAAGCTCTCTGACCTCAAAAATCTTAGTGCCTAATTGAGAATGATATAAGTATGTGTATTAAGAGATAACCAGTAAAGATCCAAGAAAACTCAATGGGAAAAGAACAATCTTTCCAACAAATTGTGGTGGGACAACTGGATAGTCACATGCAAAAGAATAAAATTGGACACCTACCTCACACCATACACAAAAATTTAAATGGAGGCCTAAAGGTAGGAGCTAAAACTATAAAACTCTTAGGAGAAAACGTAGGTATATATTTTGTTACCTTAGAATAGGCAATGAGTTCTTAAATATGACACCAGAAGCACAAGCAACCAAAGAAAAAATATATAACTTTGTTGTTAAAAAAAAAAAAAAGAACAAAACAAAGAAGGAAAAATAGGAGGGAAGGAAGAGAAAAAGAGGGAAAGAAAGGAAATAAAGGAAAGAAAGAAGGACACAACTTTACTCCATACTGTTTGGGCTTTAAGTTTTAGTATATTTTGGACGCCACAGAAGGAATCTAGAATAGGGGTTACCAAATGGATGCACATTAGAATTAAGTGGGAGTTTTCCAAAGCCATGATGCCTAAGCTGAGTCCAGATGTAATTATTAGAATCTCTGGGCTAGCATCAGGCATCGAGATTTTTTAAAGTTCCCCAGATAATTCCAGTTAAATCAAGTCTAGCCTAAAGCTGCCGCTTTACATATTTTAAGGTTGGTCTACAGGTTTTTCTGTACATTGTAAACTGTAACAAGTGGAGGTATAAACAGACCGTAGCCCACACTTCTGCCAATCACTGAGTTTTGATCAATCAAATGTGGTCAACTGTTTGAACCATGTTCAAATAAGGCAAATGCCAATCTGTAACCAATCCAGCTGTTTCCATACCTTATTTCCATTTTCTGTGCATCACTTTTCTTTTTCTGTCCATAAATCTTCTTCCACCCCGTGACTGTGCTGGAGTCTCCAAGCCTATTCTGGCTCGGGAGGCTGCCTGATCTCATGCATTGTTCATTGCTCAATTAAACTCCTTTAAATTTAATTCAGCTGAAGTTCTTTTATCAGTACAGCTGCCATGAAAACTAGTGATTTAAACAATAGCATGCATCCTAGGTTAGAATGCTAAAATGCCTGTACGAAACTCAATTCTGCTGAAGTCTACTTCTTTTTGTCCCATTCAATGATAGCCTTTTTTTGAATTTGTCTTTCTCAGAGCTTTCCTAATTAAACATTTTCAAAAGAACTTAAGAGTCTTTAAGAGAATCTCTTGCAGTTCTGCACTGGCAAACAAAAGGTCTGCAAAATAGTATATCCTAAATGGATCTTAGCTTATTTTTTTGACAAGCACCTAATTTCAAGTTTATTAAAAAGAAGAAAAATTGTGTGTCTTATTTAATGTCTTAATAAAGTTTTCTGTCATCTCGTGATGCATTTTTCCTTTCATCAGCTCTGATTCACTGCAGCTGTTTCCTGCAAAAATGCAAAAGCGTAACTTTAACAAGTTTCATTTCCTATAAAGATAAAAGTACAGAAAGTTGCGGATAAGCATCTGGGCAACTCTCTTACTGCAGAAGCTGATGAAAAATGGTGCCAAGGTTATTTATGCAGTGGGAGTTTTCTGATGCTTTAGCGCTGGGGACTTCACTTTTCCTTGATCTCACCTGGTTCATGGAGCAATATTGTTCTTGTCCTTGGTGCTGCACCTCATACGTTTGTTGCTACTGTATTGGCTGTTGTGGTTGTTTCCATCAAAGCTGGACAAGAATTGCTTTGAAGAACATTTTACAACACCCAATTGTCAATGGGTTATTAAAAGTGTTATTAATGAACCTTAGCCCTAAGTGAACAGAAGTGTCTAAACTGCACCATCCTCTTGAGTACTCACTAGTGGGACTAATGCATCTGAATTCTGTACACTTCACAAAGGCGAGAAATCTTGTCTATGTTGTTTACTCCTATATCCACAGCACTTAGTAACAAGCACGTGGAAGGTAGAATTTCTTGAATTTGCTGAATGAAAGTAGCCCTTTTATCTATCTGTGCCTATAGGCTTGAGACCACCCACCATTCCAAGGTAACTGCTTGCCTAGATGCCCATGCAAACCATTGCATCTCTGTCTCCTTTCCTTTACAACCAAACATCTCAAAAGCAGTCTGCGTTCAAGTTTGAATGTTTTCATGTCGCATTCATTTTTCAGTGAGTTACAGTCTGTCTTTTCTAATACCTTTCTAAAATTGTCTTCCCAAATGCTGCCAATGACTTCTTAATTGTTGAATCCAGTGGATTCTACTCAATTCTAATTCTGTGAGATTTGTTTTCAACTACACTGACCTGTTGCTTCCTTGCCTTTTGAGAAATGTGCCCTTCCTTAGCTTCCAAGATGGCCCACTCTTAAGTCTCTCTCCTACTTTCTTAGACATACACCATTTCATCTTCACTAGTTTCATTTTTTCGGACAATCAAATGTGCACATTCCTTACAAAGTGTCACCTTCCCCCAAAACTCTTATGCATTCCCATAACTCTTATCAATTTTAGGTGACTAATTTTTAATCCTGTTTACTCATCTGATTTCCAAGCTTGCATGTCTGGGTATTTGCAAGTTATTTCACAATGATCTCCTATCTGCAATATAAAACTGTAGAGCTGGTCCAGTTTGAGCCTGTGGTCCAATTCCCATGCACCTCCTTTTCAGCTTCCTATCTCTCTCCATTTGCCTCCTCCCCGATCATCCATACTCAAAGCTGAGAGATGTGTTTGATTTCTTCCTTTTTCACTCTTTGTATCTAATGAAGTTCCTCATGTACTTTAAGTTTTGTCTACTCTAAAATGTCTCTAAAATCTAATTCTCTTCTTTCTAGCCTTCAATTTAGGTCTAGTTTCTCAATTGCTCCTGCTGTTTCACTTACATTACAAACGACTAATTAGAATCGCTATATCCCCACTTAGACACCTTGAATGATTCTCCAGTGCTTACCAATTGAAGTCCAGATGCCACAGATATTGAAGACCCGTCATGGGATTGTTTTAACTTTTCTCTACTGCCTTCTCATTACACCCTAATTTAACCACAGTCTGGCCTTGTTACTCAATTATTGCTCCTGAGCACGAATAAAATGTTTATTTTCATCCTGTTTAGGTATTATTCCCCTACATGAAATATTCTTCTCTTTTTTCTTTCTCACTAATTTCTACCTATTCTCTAAGATTCATCTCAAATGCTTTCTATTCCACAAGACTTTCTTCTAATACTCCACTTTTATTGAGCTTCCACCTGTGCTATATTATTCAACAATTATTTTGTCATATGCACTAGGACATTATACTATTATTTAGTTCTTCTGGGCTGACTTATATCACTGGTTATCTCGTAACATTATTTGTATGGAGATTTGTTTCACACACCTAAAATTTACTCTTTTAACTTTTTAAAGAGGGTTTTGAAGAACCCCCCATGCTGTTTTCCACAGTGGCTGTCCCCATTTACATTCCGCAACAGTGAACAACTGTCTCCTGCTCTCTACATCCTCTCCAGCATTTATTTTCTTTTCTTGATAACAGCTATTTTAGCTGGAGTGAGATTATATCTCATTGTAGTTTTCATTTGCATTTCTCTGATGACTAGTGATATTGAATATTTTTTCATATACCTGTTGCCATTTGTATGTCTTCTTTTGAGAAATGTCATTTTGCCCATTTTTAAATCAGATTTTTTTTTGTATTGAGTTGAGTTCCTTATACATTCTATTAATTAATCCTCTGTTGGTTGAATGGTTAGCAAATACTGTCTCCCATTGTGTAGGTCTCTTTATTTTTTTTATTAATTATTTTCTTTACTATCGAAAGCTTTAAATCAGCAATCTGACTGCTGGGTATATATCCAAAAGAAAGGAACTCAGAATATCGAAAAGAGATCTGCTCTCTCATGTTTATTGCAGCACTATTCATAATAACCAAGAGTTAGTATCAACTCAAGTGTCCATGAACAGATGAATGGATAAACAAAATGGAAAACAGAATATATATATATATATATATATATATATATATATATATATATAGAGAGAGAGAGAGAGAGAGAGAGGGGGAGAGAGAGAGAGAGAGAGAGAGAGAAATATTATTCCACCATAAAAATTAATAAAATCATGTCATTTGCTACAATAGGGATGGAACTGAAGGACTTTATGTTAAATGGAATAACCCATACACAGAAAGACAAATGTAACATGTTCTCACTCATATGAGGAAGCTAAAAAAAGGATCTTATGGAAGTGGTGAATAGAATGGTGGTCAACAGAGATTGGGAAGGGTAGTGAGGAGGGAGAGATAAAGAGGAGCCAGTCAGTGGGTACAAAAATAGAGTCACATAGAAGAAATAAGTGCTAGTGTTCAGGAGCACAATAGAGTGACGAGAACTAACTCATATAGTAACTTTATATTTAGCTTTTTGACTAATTGGGAAACAATTTTTCAAAGCAACTATACTATTTTACATCCCCACCAGCAAAGTATGAGGGCTCTAATTCTCTAAATCCTCACCAATACTTGTTACTTTCTTTTTGATGATAGCCATCTTTGTGAATGTAAGTAGTGTCTCACTGTGGTAGTGATTTGCATTTCCCTAGTTTCTAATCACATTGAACATCTTTCCAGATGCCTGTTGTACACATACATATTGGCCACATGTATATTTTCTTTGGAGAAATATATATGCAAATCCTCTGCCAAATTTTAATTGGATTATCTTTTTATTGTTGATTTGAAAGCTTTCTTATGTATTCTAAATACTAAAGCCTTATCAGACATATGATTTGCAAATATTTCTCCCCTTCTGTGGGTATTTGCATTTTCTTTACAGTATCCTTTGATGCCCAAAAGTTTTAAACAGAAGAAATAAAATTTAAAAATCCTTTTGAGGAGTTAATTCAATAAACAAGGTAGTTGGTGACAGAAGAGATGCAATGAATTAAAGAGGGTATGATTAAAATCTTACAGAAATTGGAGAGGCAATATTGAACATTCTATAGCATTATCTAGGAAGAAGGCATTTTCCATAATAGGTAAAAATGAGAGTTGCTCAGAGAAGGCCTTTGACAAAATTCAACAGCTCTTTATGCTAAAAGCCCTCAATAAGCTAGGTATTAAAGGAACATATCTCAAAATAATAAAAGCTATTTATGACAAACCAACAGCCAATATCATACTGAATGGGCAAAAACTGGAAGCATTCCCCTTGAAATCTGGCACTAGACAAGGATGCCCTCTCTCACCACTCCTATTCAATATAGTAATGGAAGTTCTAGCCAGAGCAATCAGGCAAGAAAAAGAAATAAAGGGTATTGAAATAGGAAAGGAGGAAGTCAATTTGTCTCTATTTGCAGACGACATGATTGTATATCTAGAAGACCCCATCGTCTCAGCCCCAAATCTCCTGAAACTGATAAGCAATTTCAGCAAAGTCTCAGGATACAAAATCAATGTGCAAAAATCACATGCATTCCTATACACCAATAACAGACTTAAAGAGAGCCAAATAAAGAATGAACTGCCATTCACAATTGCCACAAAGGGAATAAAATACCTAGGAATACAACTAACAAAGAATGTAAAGGACTTCTTGAAGGAGAACTACAAACCACTGCTCAACGAAATAAGAGAGGACACAAACAGATGGAGAAACATTCCATGTTCATGGTTAGGAAGAATCAATATCGTGAAAATGGCCATACTGCCCAAAGTAATTTACAGATTCAATGCTATCCCCATCAAGCTACCAATGACCTTCTTCACAGAACTGGAAAAAAGCACCTTAAACTTCATATGGAACCAAAAGAGAACCCGCATAGCCAAGTCAATTCTAAGCAAAAAGAACAAAGCAGGAGGCATCACACTACCGGACTTCAAACTATACTACAAGGCTACAGTAATCAAAACAGCATGGTACTGGTACCAAAACAGAGATATAGACCAATGGAACAGAACAGAGGTCTCGAAGGCAACACAACGTATCTACAACCATCTGATCTTTGACAAACCAGACAAAAACAAGCAATGGGGAAAGGATTCCCTGTTCAATAAATGGTGTTGGGAAAACTTGCTAGCCATGTGCAGAAAGCAGAAACTGGACCCCTTCCTGACAATTTACACTAAAATTAACTCCAGATGGATTAAAGACTTAAACATAAGACCTAACACCATAAAAACCCTAGAAGAAAATCTAGGCAAAACCATTCAGGACATAGGCATAGGCAAGGACTTCATGACCAAAACACCAAAAGCATTGACAACAAAAGCCAAAATAGACAAATGGGACCTAATCAAACTCCACAGCTTCTGCACAGCAAAAGAAACAGTCATTAGAGTGAGTCAGCAACCAACAGAATGGGAAAAAATTTTTGCAGTTTACCCATCTGACAAAGGGCTGATATCCAGAATTTACAAAGAACTAAAACAGATTTACAAGAAAAAAACAAAAAAGCCCATTCAAAAGTGGGCAAAGGATATGAACAGTACTTTACAAAAAAAGACATACATGAGCCCAACAAACATGAAAAAATGCTCATCATCACTGGTCATCAGAGAAATGCAAATCAAAGCTACATTGAGATACCATCTCACACCAGTTAGAGTGGCAATCATTAAAAAATCTGGAGACAACAGATGCTGGAGAGGATGTGGAGAAATAGGAACACTTTTACACTTTTGGTGGGAGTGTAAATTAGTTCAACCTTTGTGGAAGACGGTGTGGCGATTCCTTAAGGACCTAGAAATAGAGATTCCATTTGACCCAGCAATCCCATTACTGGGTATATATCCAAAGGATTATAAATCATTCTACTATAAGGACACGTGCACACGAATATTCATTGCAGCACTGTTTACAATAGCAAAGACCTGGAACCAACCCAAATGCCCATTGATGATAGGCTCGACAGGGAAAATGTGGCACATATACACCATGGAATATTATGCAGCCATCAAAAACAATGAGTTTATGTCCTTTGTAGGGACATGGATGAACCTGGAAGCCATCACTCTCAGCAAACTGACAGAAGAGCAGAAGATCAAACACCGTATGTTCTCACTCATAGGCGGGTGTTGAACAATGAGAACACATGGACACAGGAAGGGGAGCACTACACACTGGGGTCAGTTGGGATGAAATAGGGGAGGGACGGTGGGGGGTGGGGAGTTGGGGAGAGATAGCAAGGGGAGAGATGCCAGATGTAGGTGATGGGGAGGAAGGCAGCAAATCACACTGCCACGTGTGTACCTATGCAACAATTTTGCATGTTCTTCACATGTACCCCAAAACCTAAAATGCAATAAAATAAATAAATGGAAAAAAAATTAGAGTTGCTCCTTTTGATGATCATATACAACTATTCAACAAGCAGAGAATATTTGTGTCTATGTTCAAAGCAATACAGGGAATTAATCATTGAATTCTACATTTCAACCAGCAAGACAGAAAGGAGGACAAAGTAAGGAGACAGAGATGGCAAGAAAGAACAATGCTCTACTATGACTAAGACTCCTCTTCATGAGGCATCTCAATTTAGAACTATGCCTATACTTTAGAGGATTGGAACAGGAGGAACTTGACTTAAATTAATACAAGAATAATATTGGTTTAAAATAAGGAGAAGAAAAACTAATTTTTTAAAATGTACAACATGGGATAGGGATTAGGGTAGAAGCATTACATCCAGTAAATCATTTATTCCTCACCTCAACCCAATGAAGGTGGGTATAATCCCATTTTACAGACGAAGAAATAGAGTTTAAAGAAATGTCACTTCCCAAGGTCACGCAACAGAGGAACTGGAATTCAAACTTCAGCCAATATTCAAACAATAAAATATTTATTGTTTCTCCAATTATCTTAAGTCTAAAAAGGAAATTCTATCTTCCATCTAAAGACATACCATACCATATTAACTCTTTACTTTTTTTCCTACTGTGTAACATCTTTGAAATCTTACAGTATTATAGGTTAAGTGGCAGAATTTTCTTTCTTTGTGTTATATAAAATAATGGCACATCTTAACAGTTATGTGATAGATTCAGTGAACTACTCAGCTATATTACTGACTCTTGATGGAAATTCTGGCAGAGAGATTTAAAGAATAATATTAATAAAATAGTTTAAATTTGAATATTCACTCTCAGATGGAAAGCAGAGTCCTGGAATAGAACATCTCTAAGAGGCAGCTTCTTTGTTTAGCTCTATGTTCTTCACACTTAGATGATGGTGCTTCATTCTGAAATATCCTATTTCCAACCCTTAGCAAACATCATTGTTTACAGATCTTTTTGTTTGCTTTTCTGAAAAACAAAAACATTTTATGACAGTACCCATCAACAGGACCTTCCATTAATAATGCAAAAGCTAAGGTGTGTTTAGGGATATCCAGTAAAATCAGAGAAGGATCAGGAAAGAGCAAACTTGGCCCCCAAGAGGCTAGGCCCAGACTGCACCTCCTTCACCTTTTACTCCAGAAAGCAGAAACTCATGATGGGAAGAGGAAGTGAACAGGATGTCCATCTGATGATGGAGATCAGGGCTTGCCAGTCCTGTGTTCCCCAAACCCCCTCCCCTCTGCTCCCTAATGTGGGGATGGAGGAGCTCCATTTCTTTGCCCTATCCTCTCAACTCCAGGGAACGCGATGAAAGGTGAAGTGACCATTAAATAAAAGACCAGGACTCTCACCCTTTCCAATGGATGGGAGTTTCCAGATCTCAGGAAGAGTCTATGAGTGAGTATGATGGGACCACAATTAGCCAGCAATATTAGCCAAAATTAAATTATCATGCTGCTACTTTTAAACCAAAGATTGATTACTTCTTAGCCTCAGAAACCCGGCAGACCCTCCCATTACAGAGAAAGAATTGCTCAAAGGCAGGTTCAGGATGACCTCTGCAAAGCCTTTCCTCGCCAACCACTTTAAATTCTTGTCTCACAGCCTGATTGGATTTCATAATAACTGTGTATTTCACTGAGTCTGACTCTGTCATTAGGATATAAGCTTCTTGAAGGTAATGATCATTTTTACTCACCTCAGCATCCCCCATCCCTGCTCATTCAATTATCTTTGAATAACTGTATTAGACTTTGTTCTTTAAGAACCTAGTGAAATCATCAACACAATTTCCATTAGCACTACCTCTGTAAAGCACTCAAATTAAAACAAAAGTAAATACCTGCCTTATCTTCTACACAACTTTACTTTCCTTCAAATGATTAGTATATGTGGTGATGGATGTGTTCATTAGCTGGATTTAATCATTCCACAAGATGTACATTTATCAAAACATCATGTTGTACACCATAAATATACAGAAATTTTCAATTTTCAGTATTCCAGAGATCCTCACACTCACTTTAACCTAAGTATTGATGCTTCTTTCTCCACATTGCTAACAAAAAAAATGACATGTTTTGGAGTCCTCCCTATGTATCAAACGTTAATAAATGTGTTCTGTACACATATCTCACTTCAGCTTCACAATAACCCTTCAGCATAGATACTGCTATTTCCCAAATTCAAAGACAAGCTGACTAAAGCACAGAGAGGTTAAGTAATTTGCTTGAAGTCACAACTAGAAAGAAGGAGAACAGACATGTGAACGCAGGGTGTCTGTATGAGATTCTGTCATATTCTCAACCTCCATGGGTTTTACCTTCCCCGTTTGTGTTTTCAGACACTATCTTTAATCCTTACTACATTGGCAACTTCAACATAGGCTGGTTATTGTTGATTTCTTTTGTTTTTACTTTTTATTTTGAAATAATTTTACATTCACATACAACTTGCTAAAATACTACAAGGAGCTCCTAGGTATCCTTCTGCCAGCTTCCCTCACGTGCATATTGGATGTAACCACCGTACAACTGCCGAAACCAGGAAACTGACATTTGTATAACACCACTGACTGAACCTCAGAACTTATTTGGATGTCACTAGTTTTTAAACGCACTATGTTTTGTGTGTGTATATATAGTTTATTCATCACATGTAGAGATTTATTTAACCACCACAATTGGAATTTTGAACAGTTCCTCCATCCCCTAAACACTTGAGACTGTAGAAAGTTTCCATCTAATTAGAAAAGGGTCTGATATCAATACCACTGATTGCTCTGTAGAGTAGGTTTTATGATTAGAGTGCCAGTCCATCTCCACTCCTAATTAAAGTGGAAGCAACATAGGTTTCTATTATAGCTTAATGCAACTAAAAGGCAATCAATACTACACCATCTACGTGGAAGTATGTGAACTACAGATATTGTGGCACTAGTCCTAACCCTCAGATACTCAGTTTATTCATCACATGTAGAGATTTATATAACCACCACCATAAATCCCTTGATTTATGGTGGAAAAAGAAACTCCTTCGTGTTACGCCTTTACAGTCCAACCCCATCCCTAATCCCTGGCAACCACTGGTCTGTTCATTCACATATACTCTGTCATCTTTTTTTTCATATTTATTTATTTTATTGCATTTTAGGTTTTGGGGTACATGTGAAGAACATGCAAAATTGTTGCATAGGAACACACGTGGCAGTGTGATTTGCTGCCTTCCTCCCCATCACCTACATCTGGCATTTCTCCCCTTGCTATCTCTCCCCAGCTCCCCACCCCGCTCCGTCCCTCCCCTATTTCCCCCCAACTGACCCCAGTGTGTAGTGCTCCCCTCCCTGTGTCCATGTGTTCTGTCACCTTAAGAATATTCTGTAGATAGAATCATGGAGTTTGTAATCTTTTGAGGTCAGCTTCTTTTTTCACTTAACACAATGCCCTTGAGATCCTTCAGTTCCTGTATCAATGGTTTATTACTTTTGTTTCTGAGTGGTCCATTTAGTGGGCATAGAGTTGGCTTAGCTACCACCTTTCATTTTCTTCTAGCCTCCTACAGTACTTCTACCAGAATAATCCAGTGATTCCCAAAACTCAGAGGGAGGCCTTCCTTCAACTGGGCATGAATGTTAAAAAGCAGAATTCTGGATCCCATTTGAGGTCCACTGAATCTGAACACCTGAGGGTTAGGACTAGTGCTACAATATCTGTAGCCTACCTACTTCCATGTAGATGGTGTAATATTGATTAATTACTTTTTCATTGCATTAAGCTATAATAGAAACCTAGGTTCCTTCCACTTTAATTAGGAGTGGCAATGAAATGGCACTCTAATCACAAAACTCACCCTTCAAAGGCAATCAGTGGTATTGATATCAGACCCTTTTCTAATTAGCATAAGACATGCCCAAGTTTTAAAAATACGAGTGGCTTATGACATAGTATTATTAGAAATGGATTCTCATCTGTGAAATTAAAGGCATTAATATTTCAGAGACATCGTATATCCTAGCATGAACAAGATATAAGAATCTAGCAATGTCTGCAGCCTTTACCCTTCCACCCTAAATTCATGCCAGATTTTTGAACCACCCATGAACTTGGAAGACTCTGATGACAGGAGTCTATTCTTAGGAAACCTAGCTGATACACCCAACTGAAACTTGCAGGTAGATTAGTAATAGACTACCTACAGGATACAAAATCTAGAATTATAATAAGCATTTTCTACCATATTCACTTATCAGAGCCTGGAATAGTGCCTGGCACAGAGCTGGCCCTCAGTAAGTATCTGGTGAATTTCAAAACGTGCTCTGTTCTTTTATTGCTTTCTAATTTAAATCAGAGTCACAGAACCAATTCATCCCTAACTAGTGAAATTCAAGGTCTTTAGTAGATAAATACTTTCTCTAGATTCAAAATACTTGACTAAAGTGGGCATACTGTAACAAGTATTGTAAGATTCTCAACCACTTGTCATTTTTTAGGCTTGCACAGTGTTAGGGGAGAAGCAGAGAAATGTATTTTCTTGCCTTTCCAAGGTTCTGAGTCAACTTCTTTTTAAATCAGAAAAACAAAAATAAAAGAATAGCTGTTCAATAGAAGCAAGATGTTTTTAAAGCAAAGATTAACCATGAAGGACACCTGGTGGTGAAATCTGTCACCATCGTGTCACAATTCCTCCTCTGAACTGTACCACACGTGTCACTGGAGGCCACTACTGAGGATCAGATACTACATACATATGGAGTTTCAAGCTTTGTGAAAAGTCATGCTGTGGAAGCCCCATGCATTCATGAATGAATGCACTCTGCCTCCATCTCAATCCACTCTTTTTTTTTTCCCCATTTATTTATTTTATTGCATTTTAGGTTTTGGGGTACATGTGAAGAACATGCAAAATTGTTGCATAGGAACACACGTGGCAGTGTGATTTGCTGCCTTCCTCCCCATCACCTACATCTGGCATTTCTCCCCTTGCTATCTCTCCCCAGCTTCCCACCCCCCACCATCCCTCCCCTATTTCTCCCCAACTGACCCCAGTGTGTAGTGCTCCCCTCCCTGCATCTCACTCCACTCTTGCTGATTGACTCAAGTTTACCTAGAGACTCAGTCAGACTCCCAGTCACTGAAGGTGCCCTGTTTAGTAGAAAACTATAGTTTTGACTCAGATACCCCTGGACAGACCATCTACGACTTTCCAACTACCTGATCCTAATCATATTGCTCACCATGCTGCAACTTAGTTTCCTGAGTGTAAAATGGCAGTTAAATTTAATAGGCATTGTTGGAAGAACTAAATAAAGGTTTATGCAAGCCAACAGTATCCATTAAATTGCATGTGATATTATTTCTAAATCAATCCTAACCTGATATTGAATGTACTGCCGTCCTTCACCCACTACTGATTGAGATTTAGAATTTATTTCTATACTTTTTCTAGGACCCCTAAGCATGCTACCTCTCCTCTTCCTGTATTTATTCTGACCCAGTTTACACTACTGGGCTGTGGTTTCTTTACTGACCCTTTCAGCCTGAGTGACCTTGCTCTCACCATTCCCCTTCTCAGAAGACTAGACCTGACTCCCTGTACCTCTAGCTGCAGGATAGAACCTGTCTGGCAAACATGGAGTCATAACAGTTGACAGGTTTGTGTTATTCAAACCATAGACCACAGACCAGTGCTGGAATCAATCCTTCCTTCCTTCTTTCTTTCCTTCCTTCCTTCCTTCCTTCCTTCCTTCCTTCCTTCCTTCCTTCCTTCCTTCCTTCCTTCCTTCCTTCCCTCCTTCCTTCCTTCCTTCCTTCCCTCCCTCCCCGCTCCCTCCCTTCCTCCCTCCCTTCTCCCCTTCTTCCTTTTCTCCCTCCCTCCCTTCCTTCTTTCCTTCTTGCCTTGCTATTTCATGAAGGCGTTAATACAGAAAATGAAAATAAAGCATATACAGCTTCTCAACTTTTTCGCTAAGATCAAGCGTGGAGAGTAGTATGTAGTATCATGTAGTGACTTCCATCTCATTGAACAGGGTATAAACCATTATGCATGTGGCTTATATAACAAGTTGTATGTGGTGTGAGCTTAATATTGGTCATGCTCTATAGGACCACATTACAACATGTAATATGTTAAGTTGGTTTGTCAACTCTAACTCAAGAAAATATATTTAAAAATTGAGAAAATTGAAACATTCTTTTTTTTAATTGTAATGTTCTGGGGTACATGTGCAGATCATGCAGTATTGTTGCATAGGTACATACCTGGCAAGGTGGTTTGCTGCCTTCATCCCCCCATCACCTATATCTGGTATTTTTCCACTCATTATCCCTCCCCACCCTCACCACCCCCACTGTCCCTCCCCTAGCACACCCCTACTGACCAAAGTGTGTGATGCTCCCCTCCCTGTGTCCACGTGTTCTAATTGTTCAACACCCACCTATGAGTGATAACATATGGTGTTTGGTTTTCTGTTCTTGTGTCAGTTTGCTGAGAATGATGGTTTCCAGATTCATCCATGTCCCTATGAATGACACAAACTCAATGTTTTTTATGGCTGCATAGTATTCCATGGTGTATATGTGCCACATTTTCTTTATTCAGTCTACGAATGATGGAAATTTGGGTTGGTTCCAGGTCTTTGCTATTGTAAACAGTGTCACAGTGAACATACGTGTGCATGTGTCTTTATAATAGAAAAATTTATAATTCTTTGGGTATATATCCAGTAATGGTATTGCTGGGTCAAATGGTATTTCTATTTCTAGGTCCTTGAAGAATCATCACACTATCTTCCACAATGGTTGAACTAATTTACACTCCCACCAACAGTGTAAAAATGTTCCTATTTCTCCACATCCTCTCCAGCATCTGTTGTCTCCAGATTTTTTAATGATCACCATTCTAACTGGTGTGAGATGGTATCTCAATGTGGTTTTGATTTGCATTTCTCTGATGACCAGTGATGATGAGAAGGGGAGGAAAGGTGGGGGGCGGGGAGTTGGGGAGAGATAGCAAGGGGAGAGATGCCAGATGTAGGTGATGGGGAGGAAGGCAGCAAATCACACTGCCACGTGTGTACCTACACAACAATCTTGTATGTTCTTCATATGTACCCCAAAACCTAAAATGCAATAAAATAAATTTTTAAAAAAAGACTGCATATGTTTGTTGGCCTCATTGATATCTTCTTTTGTAAAGTGTCTGTTCATATCCTTTGCCCACTTTTGAATGGGTTTGTTTGTTTGTTTCTTGTAAATCTGTTTTAGTTCTTTGTAGATTCTGGATCTTAGCCCTTTGTCAGATGGGTAGATTGCAAAAATTTTTTCCCATTCTGTTGGCTGCCAGTTAGCTCTAATGAGTGTTTCCTCTGCTGTACAGAAGCTCTTAAGTTTAATTAGGTCCCATTTTTCTATTTTGGCTTTTGTTGCCATTGCTTTTGGTGTTTTAATCATGAAGTCCTTGCCTATGCCTATGTCCTGAATGGTTTTGCCTAGGTTTTCTTCTAGGGTTTTTATGGTGTTAGGTCTTATGTTTAGATCTTTAATCCATCTGAAGTTAATTTTAGTGTAAGGTGTCAGGAAGGGGTCCAGTTTCTGCTTTCTGCACATTGCTAGCCAGTTTTCCCAACACCATTTATTAAACAGGGAATTCTTTCCTCATTGCTTGTTTTTCTCAGGTTTGTCAAAGATCAGATGATTGCAGATGTGTGGTATTGATTCTGAGGCCTCTATTCTGTTCCGCTGGTCTATGCCTCTGTTTTGGTACCAGTACCATGCTGTTTTGATTACTGTGGCCTTGTAGTATAGTTTGAAGTCAGGCAGCGTGATGCCTCCAGCTTTGTTCTTTTTGATTAGGATTGTTTTGGCTGTGTGGGCTCTCTTTTGGTTCCATATGAAGTTTGAAGTGTTTTTTTCCAGTTTTGTGAAGAAGGTCATTGGTAGCTAGATGGGGATAGCATTTAATCTATAAATTACTTTGGGCAGTATGGCCATTTTCATGATGTTGATTCTTCCCAACCATGAGCATGGGATGTTTTTCAATCTATTTGTGTCTTCTCTTATTTCATTGAGCAGTGGTTTGTAGTTCTGTTCAACATACGCCAGTCTATAAATGTAATCATCACATAAACAAAACCAAAGATAAAAAACCACGATTATCTCAATAGACGCAGAAAAAACACTTGACAGAGTTCAACAGCCCTTTATGCTAAAAACCCTCAATAAACTAGGTATCGAAGGAACGTATCACAAAATAATAAAAGCTATTTACGACAAACCCACAGCCAATATCATACTGAACGGGCAAAAACTGGAATCATTCCCTTTGAAATCTAGCACAGACAAGATGCCCTCTCTCACCACTCCTATTCAATATAGTATTGGAAGTTCTAGCCAGAGCAATCAGGCAAGAAAAAGAAATAAAGGGTATTCAATTAGGAAAAGAGGAAGCCAAATTGTCTCTATTTGCAGATGACATGACTGTATATTTAGAAGACTCCATCGTCTCAGCCAAATCTCCTGAAACTGATAAGCAACTTCAGCAAAGTCTCAGGATACAAAATCAATGTGAAGAAATCACAAGCATTTCTATAAACCAATAACACACAGAGAGCCAAATCAAAAGTGAACTCCCATTCACAATTGCTACAAAGAGAATAAAATACCTAGGAATACAACTAACAAAGGATGTAAAGGTCCTTTTCAAGAAACATTCTTTATAACCAATTGTTCCATTGGAAAAGCTCTGTTGAAAATACTTGACATAGGTAGTAAACTGTTTGCGTTTCATCAAGACAGGAAGCCAGTTTAATCTCAAATTTTCAAAGATATGCCTATGGCCAGAATCACTTATTTATATGATATCTTTAATAATTTAATGATTATGATAATTCTATGCAAAGAAAAACTGCAACATGTTTTACAATGGCAGGTAAGATTAAAAGGCAAAAACAAACATTAAAAGCTTAGAAAAAAAGTATTTACAGATAGTGATGGTACATAATTTAACAACTACAAGAAAATGGTTGATGTTGTTGATATTCCACATCTGCAACAAGTCGTTACCAATTTCACCTCATAAATTTTTTTTTCCCATTTATTTTATTGCATTTTAGGTTTTGGGGTACATGTGAAGAACATGCAAAATTGTTGCATAGGAACACACGTGGCAGTGTGATTTGCTGCCTTCCTCCCCATCACCTACATCTGGCATTTCTCCCCTTGCTATCTCTCCCCAGCTTCCCACCCCCCACCGTCCCTCCCCTATTTCCCCCCAACTGACCCCAGTGTGTAGTGCTCCCCTCCCTCTGTCCATGTGTTCTCATTGTTCAACACCCGCCTATGAGTGAGAACATGCGGTGTTTGATCTTCTGCTCTTCTGTCAGTTTGCTGAGAATGATGGTTTCCAGGTTCATCCATGTCCCTACAAAGGACCCAAACTCATTGTTTTTGATGGCTGCATATTCCTTCTGAGGGAATATAAAATTCAGAAGTCCAAACATTGAAAATTGATCTTTCTGGAATACATTTTTTCTTTTTTATAAATATATTTTATTGTATTCACTTAAATATACAGCGTGATGTTATGAGATACATATAAATAGCAAAAAGCCTCTGTAGTGAAGCAAATTAACATACCCATCATCTCATGTAGTTACCCAATCTTTTTGTTTTTGTGGCAAGAGAACCAAAATCTACTCATTTCACATGAATCCCATATATATTACAATTGTATTACTTATAGTCCTCCCAGTGTACCTTAGCTCTCTAGACTTGTTCATCCCTCATATCTGCTACTTTGTATCCTCTTATCTACATCTCCCATTTCCTCCAGCAGCTACCCTGCTAACCAACATTTTGTTCTCTATATCTGTATATATGAAATTTTTTAGCAAACATGATATCGAAACAGAAGAACCAAGTCGGAGGACTGACACTACCCAACTTCAAGACTTACTATAAAGCTCCACTAGTGAAGACAGGGTGGCATTGGTGAAAGAATAGACAAACAGGTCAGTAGGTGAAATCAGTGAGATACAGAATGAAAAATATCACATTATCTCAGAATCCATTTTTTTATCAAAAGGAAAAAAATTATAGACAGGATAAATTGTTGGAAGTGACTACTGATGGATTGAATATGTATTTTAAAAATATGTTATCACTTGTTTTAAATAAGAATTTCAAATAAATATTGTGCATTTCTGAAAATATTCCAAAATTTCTTCTGTTCCTGTCAACATACCTCTGTGAGACTGATTTTTCTACTACGGGTACTGTAAAATGAAACATAGAAACAGTTTAGAAATGCATTATCCTCTGCAAGTAGCACTACCATCAATCCAAGTTAGAGTAAACAAATTAATAAGCAAGAAGCAAGTTTATTTAAATAGTGGAAATTTAAAGAGTGATGTGTACAATGTTCATTTCAAATGAGTATTATAAACTTATAAGGCAGGGAATCATTATTTCCTTTGTAATTTTTGTTTAGCTACAGTTTTGGAAGAGCCAAAAGCTATGTGTAATAGTGATTATGTTAGTTGTGGATTATTGTCAGATTTTGTACCTGAGATATAACTTAAATAACTGGAATGTGATAGTACACTTCCAAAAAATAAAATAGCATGCCACTATTAAGAATTATTATTATTTTTATTGATATTAAAAGCTATTTATAGGACATTAAGCTACTTGATTTTACTAAATCACATATGTATAAAATACATACATGTGCATACAAAAGTTTATAAATCAAAATGAAAATACTATTATTAATTATGTCTGTGTAGTGAGATTGAGTGCTTTTACTCTTCTTTTTTTATTATCTGCATTTTCCAATTTTGTTCATCTAATTTAATAGGCATTAAAATGCAATATGATATTGCAATGATAACGTATCAGAAAGCTGGAGAAAATAAATACAAAAGTGTTTGGGAAGGTCAGAATAGGATTCCCCATAAAAATGAGAGAAAGAGTCTTTTGCTTAGCAAGATGGCCGTTTAGGAACAGCTCAGGATTGCAGCTCCCAGTGAAAGCGCAGAGGGTGAGTGGACGCCGCATTTTTATTGCCCACAGACAAGGAAATTCCCGGGCAGAGGTGCTCCATGGTCGCCAGCGCGGCTGTTTCGGCCAGCGCTGCTGTGCCGGCCAGCGCCGGCCGGTGCCGACCAGCGCCGCTGCTCTGCCCCGCGCGGCTGCTTTGTCGGCGCCCCGGAGCCGCGGTTCTCCATACAAAATACACCGGTCCGGGTGCCCTTTTGGCTGGCGATTGGAGCCACGGGAAGTCGCCCATATGCTGGTTCAAAAAGGGGACTGAGCAGAGAACCAGGACAGTAGATTCCAGGGCAAAAAAAAAAAAAGAAAAAAAAAGCGCCGCAAACCTCAGTGCCGCTGTTTAAGCCAGCGCAGTGAGTGGCCGCAGGGGAAAACAAACAGACCCCGGCGCCTCTTCAACAGGCAACTGGAACACCAACTTAAAAAAGGCTCTGAGGCAGGGAGCCAGGCGATCAGACTCGGCTGGCCCCACCCCCACAAAAGAACAGCAACCAGAAACTCTGGATTGAGAATTTCACAGCAAGCGCAGCTGAACCCGGGACAGTCCAGCTCTGTGGGGGAGGGGCGTCCGCCATTACCGAGGCAGCCCGCCGTTGCCAAGGCAACACGCCACAGCAGAGACTCCACCCCAACAGAGGCGGGCCACCATCGCCAAAGCAGTTCTAACTAAACCCATATAAACAGGACTGCAGGGAAGTTCACTCGGCAGCGGTGCGCAGCCCACAGCAGCTCAGCAAAGCTGCTATAGGCCGACAGTGACTAGGCTGCCTCCATGCTGGGCTGGGCAGGTCTGAAGAAAAAAAGAAAAAAAAAAAAAAAGAAGGCAGCAGCATAACGGAAACTCATAAATAAAGCCCTAAATCCCTGGGACAGAGCACCTGGGAACAAAAAGCAGTTTATGAGTTCTGCTGCAGCAGACCTAAAAGTACCTGCCCAGCAGCTCTGAATGAACAACAGAGCTCACAGCTCACCATTTGAGCTCCTATAAAGAAAAGACCGTCTCCTCAAGCAGCTCCCTGACCCCTATATATCCAAAAAGACACCTCATAGAGGAGAGATCAGATTGACACTAGGCGGGTATCCTTCTGGGACAAAGATAGAAGAAGAAGAAAACGGGTAACAACCCTTGCTGTTCAACAGCTGCTGCAGGTGAACCCCAGGCAAGCAGGGCCTGGAGTGAACCTCAGCAGACCTACAGCAGAGGGGCCAGACTGTCAGAAGGAAAACCAAGAAGCAGAAATAACCTCATCATCAACAAACAGAACGTCAATCTGAAAGATTTGAGACCCAATCTGAAAGCCAGCAACTACAAAGTCGACAGGTGGATAAATCCTTAAGGATGGGAAGAAACCGGCGCAAAAAGGATGAAAACACCCAAAACCAGAACACCTCTCCTCCTAAAAGGGATCACAACTCCTCGCCAGCAAGGGAACAAGGTTGGATGGAGAATGAGTGTGATGAAATGACAGAATCAGAATTCAGAAGATGGGTAGTAAGAAACTTCTGTGAACTTAAAGAACATGTTCTAACCAAATGCAAAGAAACTAAGAACCTTGAAAAAAGATTTGACGAAATGCTAACAAGAATGGACAAAATAGAAAGGAATATAAGTGAATTGATGGAGCTGAAAACTGCAACACGAGAACTTCGTGAAGCATGCACAAGTATCAACAGCCGAATTGACCAAGCAGAAGAAAGGATATATAGAGGTCGAAGATCAACTCAATGAAATAAAACGGGAAGGCAAGACTGGAGAAAAAAGGGTAAAAAAGAATGAACAAAGTCTCCAAGAAATGTGGGACTATGTGAAAAGACCTAATCTACGTTTGATAGGCGTACCCGAATGCGACGAAGAGAATGAATCCAAGCTGGAAAATACTCTGCAGGATATTATCCAGGAAAACTTCCCCAACCTAGCAAGGCAGGCAAACATTCAAGTCCAGGAAATACAGAGAACACCACAAAGATATTCGTCAAGAAGAGCAACCCCAAGGCACATAATCGTCAGATTCACCAGGGTCGAAATGAAGGAGAAAATACTAAGGGCAGCCAGAGAGAAAGGTCGGGTTACCCACAAAGGGAAGCCCATCAGACTCACAGCAGATCTCTCAGCAGAAACCCTACAAGCCAGAAGAGAATGGGGGACAATATTCAACATCCTTAAAGAAAAGAACTTTCAACCCAGAATCTCCTATCCAGCCAAACTAAGCTTCATAAGTGAAGGAAAAATAAAATCCTTTGGGAACATGCAAGTACTCAGAGATTTCGTCACCACCAGGCCAGCTCTACAAGAGCTCCTGAAAGAGGCTCTACACATATAAAGGAACAACAAGTACCAGCTCAACTAAAGGGCAAAACACCCAGCTAGCACCAAAATGGCAGTATCAAATTCACACATAACAATATTAACCCTAAATGTAAATGGACTAAATGCCCCAATCAAAAGACACAGACTGACAAATTGGATAAAAAGACAAAACCCATCGGTGTGCTGTATCCAGGAAACCCATCTCACATGCAAGGATACACAAAGGCTCAAAATAAAGGGATGGAGGAAGATTTACCAAGCAAATGGAGAGCAAAAAAAAGCAGGAGTTGCAATTCTCATCTCTGATAAATTAGACTTTAAAGCAACAAAGATCATAAGAGACAAAGAGGGACATTACATAATGGTAAAAGGATCAATGCAACAAGAAGAGCTAACGATCCTAAATATATACGCACCCAATACAGGAGCACCCAGATACATAAGGCAAGTTCTTAATGACTTACAAAGGGACTTAGACTCCCACACAATAATAGTGGGAGACTTTAACACCCCATTGTCAACATTAGACAGATCAACCAGACAGAAAATTAACAAGGATATCCAGGACTTGAACTCAGACCTGGACCAAGCAAACCTAATAGACATTTACAGAACTCTCCACCCAAAATCCACAGAATATACATTCTTCTCAGCACCACATCACACCTACTCTAAAATTGACCACATAATTGGGAGTAAATCACTCCTCAGCAAATGCAAAAGAACGGAAATCGTAACAAACAGTCTCTCAGACCACAGTGCAATCAAGTTAGAACTCAGAATTCAAAAACTAACTCAGAACCGCACAGCTTCATGGAAACTGAACAACTTGCTCTTGAATGTTGACTGGATAAACAATGAAATGAAGGCAGAAATAAAGATGTTCTTCGAAACCAACGAGAATGAAGACACAACATACCAAAATCTCTGGGACACATTTAAAGCAGTCTCTAGAGGAAAATATATAGCAATAAGTGCCCACATGAGAAGCAAGGAGAGATCAAAAATTGACGCCCTATCGTCAAAGCTGAAAGAGCTAGAGGAGCAAGATCAAAAAAACTCAAAGTCTAGCAGAAGACAAGAAATAGCTAAGATCAGAGCAGAACTGAAGGAGATAGAGACACAAAAAACCCTTCAAAAAATCAATAAATCCAGGAGCTGGTTTTTTGAAAAGATCAACAAAATAGACAGACCACTAGCCAGATTAATAAAAAAGAAAAGAGAGAATAACCAAATTGATGCAATAAAAAACGATAAAGGGGATATCACCACAGATTCCACAGAAATTCAAACCATCATCAGAGATTATTACAAACAACTCTATGCACACAAACTAATAAACCTGGAAGAAATGGATAAATTCCTGGACACTTGCCTCCTGCCAAGCCTAAACCAGGAAGAAGCTGAAACCCTGAACAGACCCATAACAAGGTCTGAAGTTGAGGCAGCAATTAAGAGCTTACCACCCAAAAAAAGCCCAGGTCCAGATGGGTTCACAGCTGAATTCTACCAGACATACAAAGAGGAGCTGGTACCATTTCTTCTGAAACTATTCCAAACAATACAAAAAGAGGGAATTCTTCCCAAATCATTTTATGAGACCAACATCATCCTGATTCCAAAACCCGGCAGAGACTCAACAAGAAAAGAAAACTTCAGGCCAATATCCATGATGAACATAGATGCAAAAATCTTCAATAAAATACTGACAAGCCGATTGCAACAGCACATCAAAAAGCTTATCCACCATGATCAAGTAGACTTCATCCCGGGGATGCAAGGCTGGTTCAACATACGCAAGTCTATAAACGTAATTCACCACATAAACAGAACCAAAGACAAAAACCACATGATTATCTCAATTGATGCAGAGAAGGCCTTTGACAAAATTCAACAGCCCTTTATGCTAAAAACACTCAGTAAGCTAGGTATCAATGGAACGTATCTCAAAATAATAAAAGCTATTTATGACAAACCAACAGCCAATATCATACTGAATGGGCAAAAACTGGAAGCATTCCCCTTGAAATGTGGCACCAGACAAGGATGCCCGCTCTCACCACTGCTATTCAATATAGTATTAGAAGTTCTAGCCAGAGCAATCAGGCAAGAAAAAGAAATAAAGGGCATTCAAATAGGAAAGGAGGAAGTCAAATTGTCTCTATTTGCAGACGACATGATTGTATATCTAGAAGACCCCATCGTCTCAGCCCCAAACCTCCTGAAACTGATAAGCAAGTTCAGCAAAGTCTCAGGATACAAAATCAATGTGCAAAAATCACATGCATTCCTATACACCAGTAACAGACTTAAAGAGAGCCAAATCAAGAACAAACTTCCATTCACAATTGCCACAAAGAGAATAAAATACCTAGGAATACAACTAACAAGGAATGTAAAGGACCTCTTCAAGGAGAACTACAAGCCACTGCTCAACGAAATAAGAGAGGACACAAACAGATGGAGAAACATCCCATGTTCATGGTTAGGAAGAATCAATATCGTGAAAATGGCCATACTGCCCAAAGTAATTTACAGATTCAATGCTATCCCCATCAAGCTACCAATGACCTTCTTTGCAGAACTGGAAAAAACCACCTTAAACTTCATATGGAACCAAAAGAGAGCCCGCATAGCCAAGTCAATTCTAAGCAAAAAGAACAAAGCGGGGGGCATCACACTACCAGACTTCAAACTATACTACAAGGCTACAGTAATCAAAACAGCATGGTACTGGTACCAAAACAGAGATACAGACCAATGGAACAGAACAGAGGTCTCAGAGGCAACACAACATATCTACAACCATCTGATCTTTGACAAACCAGTCAAAAACAAGCAATGGGGAAAGGATTCCCTGTTCAATAAATGGTGTTGGGAAAGCTGGCTAGCCATGTGCAGAAAGCAGAAACTGGACCCCTTCCTGACACCTTACACTAAAATTAACTCCAGATGGATTAAAGACTTAAACATAAGACCTAACACCATAAAAACCCTAGAAGAAAATCTAGGCAAAACCATTCAGGACGTAGGTGTAGGCAAGGACTTCATGACCAAAACGCCAAACGCATTGACAACAAAAGCCAAAATAGACAAATGGGACCTAATCAAACTCCACAGCTTCTGCACAGCAAAAGAAACAATCATTAGAGTGAATCGGCAACCAACAGATTGGGAAAAAATTTTTGCAGTTTACCCATCTGACAAAGGGCTGATATCCGTAATTTACAAAGAACTAAAGCAGATTTACAAGAAAAAAACTAACAAGCCCATTCAAAAGTGGGCAAAGGATATGAACAGACACTTCTCAAAAGAAGACATACGTGAGGCCAACAAACATATGAAAAAATGCTCATCATCACTGGTCATCAGAGAAATGCAAATCAAAACTACACTGAGATACCATCTCACGCCGGTTAGAATGGCGATCATTAAAAAATCTGGAGACAACAGATGCTGGAGAGGATGTGGAGAAACAGGAACACTTTTGCACTGTTGGTGGGAGTGTAAATTAGTGCAACCATTGTGGAAGACAGTGTGGCGATTCCTCAAGGACCTAGAAATAGAAATTCCATTTGACCCAGCAATCCCATTACTGGGTATATATCCAAAGGATTACAAATCGTTCTACTATAAGGACACATGTACACGAATGTTCATTGCAGCACTGTTTACAATAGCAAAGACCTGGAACCAACCCGAATGCCCATCGACGATAGACTGGATAGGGAAAATGTGGCACATATACACCATGGAATATTATGCAGCCATCAGAAACGATGAGTTTGGGTCCTTTGTAGGGACATGGATGAACCTGGAAACCATCATTCTCAGCAAACTGACAGAAGAGCAGAAGATCAAACACTGCATGTTCTCACTCATAGGCGGGTGTTGAACAATAAGAACACATGGACACAGGGAGGGGAGCACTACACACTGGGGTCAGTTGGGGGGAAATAGGGGAGGGACGGAGCGGGGTGGGGAGCTGGGGAGAGATAGCAAGGGGAGAAATGCCAGATGTAGGTGATGGGGAGGAAGGCAGCAAATCACACTGCCACGTGTGTTCCTATGCAACAATTTTGCATGTTCTTCACATGTACCCCAAAATGTAAAATGCAATAAAATAAATAAATGGGAAAAAATAAATAAATAAAAAACCTCTTTTGCTTTATAAAAAAAAAAAAAGAGAGAGAGAAAGATGTAAAACAGCATATTATAAAATTTACAAATTCACCTACATCACTTGAGGTGAAAGAGAAACAGCCACAAAAGGACTTTGGAACTACAAAAAGATACAAGACAAATTGATTTGAAGCACGGACATAAAAGCTACCTATAAAATCCAGGTAAATATCCGGTACTGGCAACACAGGTTGGAGCAGAGAAAGAGAAAACACAGAGGTGCCAAAGGAACAAAGTAAGTCCAATGAAAACTCTTTGCCTATCTCTCCCCGAAATCAGTGGGCACAAAGTGGGGCTGATCTACCTGTGTGGGTTCCATTTTCTCAATTGGAGAGATGAAGACAATTTCTCGACTCTATGTTGAGGCCAATTGAAAAATGAGGGAAAATAAAACCATTAATGAAACAAGAAAGAAACAAAACAGGAGAGGAATGAAAAAGTAAGTTGATCGCTATAAAAGAACTAAAAGGGACTGCAAAATGGAAAAAAAAAAAAAAAGAAAGCTAATGCTGGCTGAGAATGGTGGCTCATGCCTGTAATCCTAGCACTGTGGGAGGCCGAGGCAGGAGGATCACCTGAGGTCAGGAGTTCGAGACCAGTCTGGCCAACATGGTGAAACCCTGTCTCCACTAAAAATACAAAAATTAGCCATACATGGTGACAAGCACCTGTAATCCCAGCCACTCAGGAGGCTGAGACAGGAGAATCACGTAAATCTGGGAGGCGGAGGTTGCAGTGAGCCAAGATCGCTTCATTGCACTCCAGCCTGGGCAACAAAAGTGAAACTCCATCTCAAAAAAGTGAAACTCCATCTTAGCATTAGCCACTAATGCTAAGAAAGGTGAACAGTAGGTTCAACTGTATGCCATTCCATGAACATCGACCAAAAAGGACAAAATGGGCACTTGATGATTATTACATGGCTACCACAGGACAACACAGAACACAGAAGAAATACTGGAGGTTTTGTAACACATTTTAATTAAGGTACTTCTTTCTGACAAGAAGACAATTAAAATTAAAATAGGTGGGGAAAAAACACTCATTTTCACCAGGTCAGCATTTTGTGAAAGGTGATATAAGCATATACCTGTGGATGTACTGGGTGATTTTGTGGAAATGATTTGGTTTTATGTTTGGCTTTATGCTATAAAGTACTCTTGAAAATAATAATCATCTTCTCTCTGCTAAAAGTGAAGTTAGCATGAAAACGACGTAAAAAGAAACTGTTAAAAAAGTAAAATTGGCTGGGTGCAGTGGCTCACTCCTGCAATGCCAGCACTTTGGGAGGCCAAGGCGGGTGGATCACGAGGTCAAGAGATCGAGACCATCTGGGCCAACATGGTAAAGCCCCGTCTCTACTAAAAATACAAAAATTAGCCTAGTGTGGTGGCATGTACCTGTAGTCCCAGCTACTCAGAAGGCTGAGGCAGGAGAATTGCTTGAATCCGGGAGGTGAAGGTTGCAGTGAGCTGAGATCACACCACTGCATGCCAGCCTGGGCGACAAAGTGAGACTCTGTCTCAAAAAAGAAGCAGCAGAAGGAGGAGAAAGAGAAGAACAAAGTAAAATTTTTCCCATGTTTATTTGAAATAATCTAATCACAGAGGAAATTGGTGAGGTTTTTTTCTAATTACTTTAGTCTTTGCTTTTTATCTCCTCAGAGCTCCTATATTTTTATGTGTTTCTTGTTCTTAAAAATAATTGCTGTTGTTCTAATTTTTATTTTAAAAAAAGGACAACTGATGGTAAATATCTTATCAACTATTGAGAAAAATCCTACTAAGTTAATAGGTAGAATCAATGAAAAGAATCTATTTATTAGTTTCCCTTCTCATGTATCATTTACAGAATTATCTTCATTTCAATTGAACAATTAAAGAATCTGAACTGGCTCAGTCTTTAATTCTTTTTATAAAACCAGAACTTGACTTAGTAAAAATGTATTCTGAGAGTAGTCATAATAACTATAGACCTAGCCATGAATAATCTGAGCTCTATATGAAATTTATAGCTCTTAGTACAGAAACTAAATTCTAAGTCTAGAAACTGAATAGCAGATATGAAAGGAAAACTGTTGTTAAATAAATGGAAAGTATGGAATTTTCCTCATAAAATTTCTTGAGACAAAAAAAAAAGGCAATGATTGACAGCAAAGGAGAATGTAATGAAATCATATACATGTAGAAACGTGGACAATTGTTTAATTGTGTACTTTTTAAAAGTTCAAAAAAATTCTTGTTCTGGTTAATTACTGTGCTCTGAGTACCCCTCTCCTATTTCCTTGCTTTTGACATTGACCCTGTTCAGTTCCCTTTATAAACTTTTCCTATGGCTACATCTACTGCCTAAAACAAGATAGAATACCTTCGGATCTAATAATAATATAATAACTACTTTTCATTAAGCTCTTGCCTTGTGTCAGGCACTGTTCCAGTTTTGCATAAATTAGGCTAATTTGATCCTTACATTAGCCCCTTTATATTGCATCATCTGTCATTTTACAGTCGAGACATAGGAGCTAACAGGGAAGAAAGTTGCTTAAAGCCCCAGACTTAGTGAAGTAGCAGATTAAGGATTAGAAAAGAGGGCTTGAGCAATATTTGGCCACAGAAACCAGATCCATGGGGTGTATAACCTCACATTCTCAGATGCTATTGAGAGTTACATGGAGTGACTCCAAGAATCACAATTACAGACTTATTTTTCCTTGTTCAAAATAAACTTTTGTGGGCTAAAATGTGTTTCCATTTTGAAAAAACAATCCCTTTGTAATCAGATATTTCAGAATGGTGGTTTCTTCCTTTTTGTTGAGTTTTCAACCATTTTCAGTTGTATCTAGCCTCGGAGAGTAAGGTATGAGTGCAAGTTCTGGATTCAATTCTGGTCATTGCGAAGTAGTGATAATATTAGTAGAGTACCTACCTCATGGGGTTCTGTAAAGGGTACAGAGATAGTGTATCATGCACTTAACACAGCAATAATAATAGAGCCAATCCCTCTAGTTGTAACAGGCACAATTCTGCATACTTTGCAGAGGATAATTCTTTAATACTCAAAGTGACTCTCTAAGAAAGGTAGACTTATAAGCTCTATTTTACAGGCAGAAAACAAAGTCAAAGAGAGGTTAACAAGCTTGTCAAAGACCACAAAGGTGCTGTGAGATTCCAAGTTCATGTTCCTAAACATGGCATTATACAGACCCTACTCTGCCTACTGTAAGTGTTTAATAAATGTTAGCTCTCTAGACAGCTCACCTAAGGCTTGATAAAGAGAAGCCTTACTAACTTAATTACTTACTCATCAATCGCTAAGAAGTTAATCTAGTTTATAAACGCCTTTTCTTTCATGGCATCAGAAGACAGAAGTTTTGTTGTTGGGTAGTTGCAGGAGCAGAGTCAATACCCTGTCATCAAGGCTGGCCTGGAAAACATGCTGCAAGTGTCCAGAGTGATGCTGTATGGATGACTGGGGGCGGGGGGAGGGCTTCTGAGTCAATAGCCAAGAGTCCCATCTTGAAGTCCTAACTCTGTCACACATTTTCTGTGTAACCTTGAGCATGTCACTTAGCTTGATTTAGATTTAATGTCTCATCTGTAGATGAAGGGGAATGAGACAGGATAAATGGACAGAGTATTTCCTACCCTAAAATTGCTGGATTCTACAACCACAGGGTCTGAATATGTCCCTGTTAGATACCAGTGATATATTATGCCAATAGATTATTCATAGTATTCATACTTCATACCAAGAATGAGATATTCATTGCTCTAACTTTCTTGACATTCATTAAGTAAAAGAAAATTATTTGAGATGTCAAAAAAAAAAAAAAAAGGCCGGGCACAGTGGCTCAAAGCCTGTAATCCCAGCACTTTGGGAGGCCGAGGCAGGTGGATCACGAGGTCAAGAGATCCAGACCATCCTGGTCAACATGGTGAAACCCCGTCTCTACTAAAAAACAATACAAAAAATTAGCTGGGCATGGTGGCACGTGCCTGTAATCCCAGCTACTCAGGAGGCTGAGGCAGGAGAATTGCCTGAACCCAGGAGGCGGAGGTTGCGGTGAGCCGAGATCGCGCCATTTCACTCCAGCCTGGGTAACAAGAGTGAAACTTCGTCTCAAAAAAAAAAAAAAAAAAAAAAAGAAAAAAGAAATCTAAGGCCGAAGACAAAATTTTTAAGTGTCATAATTTTTTTCAAAGATTAATACTCATTGTTGTCCATATCCAGTTGTCCTGGCTTATTGCGAACAAAATTTCCCTTAGCCCCATGGGGCCTGAGATGCTCTAAGCTTTCAGAGGGACAGAAATAAATAAAAAATAAATAAGAGTATTTTTCCTAACAAACAGGAGAATCAACTGAAGTGGGCATATATGAACTATCTAGTTTCCCAATTACTGACAAATAATTTTAACCTTGGACTGCCCTCCTTGCCATCCAAGTACTGTATTACTTGGCCTCTGTATTAATTTTCTATTTGTTGATATAACAAACTACCACAAACATAGTGGCTTAAAACAATACAATTTTTTTCTCTGACAGTTCTGTAGGTCAGAAGCCCAATACCAGCTTACTATGACCTGCAGACTCTAGGGAAGACTGTTTCCTTGTTTCATCCAGCTTCTAGAGGCGACCCATATTCCTTGGCTCATGGACGCCTTCCTCCATCTTCACAGTCAACAGCACAGCATCTCTCATATCATATCATAATGATGAGAGATGGTTTTGGGATGAAACTGTTCCACATCAGATCATCAGGCATTAGATTTTCATAGGTTGCATGCAACCCCAGCATGTGCTCTTCACAGTAGGGTTCACACTCCTGTGAGAATCCAATGCCATGCTGATCTGACAGAAGGCAGAGCTCAGGCAGTCATGCTTGCCTGCTGCTCACCTTGCACAGTGTGGCCAGGTTTCCAACAGGTCATGGACAGGCACCAGTCCTTGGCCTGGGGGTTGGGGAGTTTTGAGAACCATGTTTCTATCAGTTGTTATGGCCCACTATCTGCTCACTTGCTCTCTCCATTTGCATAGATAATTGACATTTGACATTTGGTAAGATTTTCTTTAGTTTCTTTTCTGGATAAACGTATCATTTTTGTATGTTTTGTGATACTTAGGACATAAAGATGTCATCCAAGCCAACAAGCCATGCTGGAGTACATGAAACTATACCCAGCCCTTACCCACCAAGCAGCTTTCTGGCTCCTGGATCTCAACAGCCTCTGGGTTCAATCAACTCGGAAAACCAAGCCCAGGATGCTCAGTATGCTCAGCCCTGCTCTACCAGATATCCAGAAACCTCTGCTGGCAGTCAACTGGGTCAAGGAAATACACGAATGATAAATTCAAGTATGGGAATGGCAGTAATAACCTTCAAAGAAGAAGCAAAGGCACTAGGGGTAAGTCTCTTTACTACCAGAATTTTAATTTCACATTTGTAAGGACTTCTTATAAGTTATAGGAGAAAAGATATGATCCAATTGTTAAACAGTTCTGAATGTTATTCTAAAACTATCTCTTTTAGATAGAAATATTTAGTCTGCCTATAGACTTTCCCTTGAGTTCATTTTATTTTAGATCAAGCACAAATCTAACAGGAGACAGAGGAGCCTCCCAGCTGGAGGATTTGGTAATATTGACATGATGGAAGCACCACTACATCTAGCTTGATTTCATTTCTTCAAAAGACTTTTTGGACAATCTCAATCCCATCTCTAGATTTGTTACAAGCCTGGTATTTGCCTAAAGGTGAATTTACATAAAAATGAACACTGATGGCTGCCCCCAAAAAAGGGAACTACAAATGGGTCTACTTCGCCTCTCTCAACAACACTCTTAGAGATGCTATGGCTTAACTGTCACCTCACTTCTACAAAGGGGACTCTGAACTGACTATGTTGTTTCTGTAGGCATCGCAAAAACAAAAATGCCCCACTTGTAAGAAAATTCCACCTGCCTAGGTAGAATTGTTAGTCCCTTTGCTGTGCTTTCCAAATAGCACAATGCCACCAAATTATATTAAGTCTCTCCCTGCACATAGCTCCAACTTCCCTACTGGAGCATTCCGTAAATGGATGCTCACTATGTGCCAGAAACTCTTCTAACCATCTTACTACCTATTTCAAGTTTGGATGTTTTAGGGAAGTAAAAATGAGCATAAGTTCTCCTGCAGCAGACTATTTACCAAGCTGTGGAGGCGGCCCTTCTCATCTTCCTCCTCCCAGATAGAGAAAATCCCCTGCTCCTAACAAGCCAATGAGACAAACTAACACCCCCCCCCACCCCGCATACAGCCAACTCCACACAGGTGCCTGGAATATCACTGAGCACAAAGCAGGTGCAATCTCTGCCCTTACAGCCTAGTGTGGGAAATCAGACTGTACACATAATGAAGAAGTAAAGTACATAGTGTGTTAGAAGGTGGCAAACGATATAGAGAAAATGAAGAAGTGTAAAAGGGCTAACAAGTACCAGGCAGTGAGGAGGCAGCAATTTCAAAGTAGTGAGGACGGGCTTTCCTTAGAACATGACATTTGAGCCAAAACCTGAAGTTAGGAGTGAGCCCTGCAGATATCAGAGAAAGGGAAAACACCCAGTGTAAAAGTCTTTAGATGAAAATGTGTGTGATATATTTAAAGAACAGGGAAGAGGCTAATAAAATAGAACAGAATGAGAGAGGGAGGGAGCAGTTGTCAGGAGGGCAGAGGACTGGCAGAGGCCACACCTGGTGAGGCCTGCAGAGCAGAAGGCTTTGGCTTTGACTGAGTGAATCAGGAGCCACTGAAGCATGCTGCCTGGTACCAGAAATATTTTAAAGTATTTCAAATACTTTAAAAGGATGCGAAGTTTTGCTTTCAAAAGCTCCAGTTGGCAAAGCTACTTCCTCTCTCGGAAGATTGTTATTTCTATGCCATCAGCAGGCCCCAGGCATCACGACAGTGCCAGGGCCACAGGGAGCAGGACATGGCACATCTGTACCAGTCAACTCAGACCTTAAAGTGCTTCTGTGGCCAAAAATGCACACAAATTGAATGTCCAAATGTTAAAGTCTGTCCCATAGGCAATGTTGATCTAGCAAATGGTACCACCAGGGCTGTAGGTAGAGAAACGGGGACCAGTACAAATTCAGATCTAACTGACCCTCGTCAAGATGACAGCAAGGACAAGAATGGAAAGTTTGTGGCCAGATGGCTAAACTGCTGCTCTACAGAAGAGTTGTAGAAACCAAATATGAAGTCTAATGCAGGAGCTATTTAAGTGGGATTAGCTAAAGGAGGCCCATCATCTTTCTGAAGCTATATGCAAAAATACGGTATGTGTGTGTGTGAATGTGCAAGAATAATTTTTAAGGGGGAAAGGTTCATGGTTTTTATCAAAGTCTCAAGAAACTTTTAGCATTGTTTATGAAACTGGGTATTTTTCTAATTTTAATTTATTTGTATTCAGAAGCTATTTATTAAAGAAATAAATACAGCAGTCTTTGTATTTACAGTTTTCCTGGACAGATAAGATGTAAACATGGGGAAAAATAAATTACACATCTGCAGTCAACTTTTGGATCAATCTAGAAATGGGTTTTCCTCAGAAATCTATCTTTATTTACAATGAAGGGAGGTGCAATAAGAGGTATAAAGAGCTGAAAGATGTATACCTTACTTTTAGTAATATATATTTGGTAAGAAGAACGATTGGTAAGAAACTTATTTTGTTCTTGGTAAGAAAATTATGTTGTTCTTTTTTTAAAGGTGCATAAACAATATAAATGAGTGTACAAAATCAAGTAATAAAGTTTGTTTTATGTCATGAGATGCAACAGAAATTTAGAAAAAAAGAAAAAAGATTAATTGGGTGTAATCTCGAAGACTTCATGGAAAAGGCAGAGGAGAGCTGAGCATGAGGGAAGACAGTACTGAATAGCTGAGACTGGCTCAGGAGTCAATGTGTTGCAGGAAATTGCCAGATCTGCCCCTTAGGGATTGTGACCTTGGATACCTGATTTCTTTATGTCTCTGTGACTCAGTCCAGTTATCGGAAGATTACATGAAACAATAAATGTAAAGTGTTCAGAACATGACCAAGCACATAATTCATGTCGGATAAATGATTTTATTGCCACCAATTCCTTTACCCATAACTGAGATGACTCAAGCAGAGAACTGATCCATCTGAAAAAGCAGCTACTGACACCACAGCTAAAGTATTTTTTTTCTAAGAGTCCTTTAGAGGCCCTCAGAGATGCTAATGCATGATTAAGCTGCTGTACTTTCTGAAGAATTCTTCCTGGGCCACCCCAGCAAGTCTCCCCAAATACCTCAAAACACAGCTTTACGCTAAGGGCCTGGCACTCCGGTTATTCTAGCGTATGTCAGAATCTTCCTGGTCCACCTCCTGCTTCAGATGCGTACCTGAATGACAACCATGGGTCTCAGCAAAACTGACAATAAATAAGCAGGAGCAGCGATGACAGTAATGTTTCACACATCTGAAAGTGAAGAAGTAATTTTAAAATGTCTTTTTTCTTTTTTCAGGTAATCCAGATCATGATTGGACTGATGCACCTTGGTTTTGGAATTATTTTGGGTTTAATAAGCTTCCTTTATAAAAGCAATTTAAGTTTTCTTTCTTTGGCTTTTGTTGGTGGATACCCATTCTGGGGTGGCCTTTCTGTGAGTAGTTTGCTGGAACACCTCTCTTTCTTGGTTTACAAAGTATTGATATCTCCAGCCAATTCACAACTCATTTCTCAATAAAGCCCTATAACTGAGGGCTAGAGAATGTCAAAAAAAATTAACAGCTCTGAATGAGCATAACAAATAGGGAATTTATTCCCCATTTTACCTAGGAGCTTATCCCATTCTTAAAAATTTACTCTAATCATGTAATCAGCAAGCCAAAGTTTTGGTTTCCATTATATTTGAGATGGAAATGTATATGTTGTGGGATGAGTGACAAAAAAATAAAAATAAAAATAAAAAGGTGGTTGGAAACATGATTTAAAATATGCAAGTAAGCCAGGCATGGTGGTGCATGCATGTAGTCCAATTTACTTGGGAGGTTGAGGCAGGGGAATTGCTTGAGCTCAAGAAATTGAGGCCAGCCTGGGCAATATAGTGAGACCCTATCTCTAAAAAAATTTTTTTTTTTTTTTGAGAAGAAGTTTCACTCTTGTTACCCAGGCTGGAGTGCAATGGCGCGATCTTGGCTCACCGCAACCTCCGCCTCCTGGGTTCAGGCAATTCTCCTGGCTCAGCCTCCTGAGTAGCTGGGATTACAGGCACGCACCACCATGCCCAGCTAATTTTTTGTATTTTTAGTAGAGACGGGGTTTCACCATGTTGACCAGGATGGTCTCGATCTCTTGACCTCGTGATCCACCCGCCTCAGCCTCCCAAAGTGCTGGGATTACAGGCTTGAGCCACCGCGCCCGGCCTAAAAAAATTTTTTTAATAAAAAAATGCAATTGATGATGAGAAGGAATTGAGCAGTAAGCCTCAGAACAAGGAATGCTTACACATTTCTTCTTAGGCCAGAAACTAAGGAGAACAAAATAAAAAAGAAGTCAAGGACGTATGCCTGAGAGTTACTCCAGAAAATTCAGAAGTGTGAGAGAAAATTTTGAGAAGGAAACTAGATGAACATAAATAGACTAACCTTTCATATAAAGATAAATTCCCAAGCACAACCAATTAACCCATTTCACAAATAAATTTGTTCATTTCCACAGTTCATTATCTCTGGCTCTCTCTCTATATTAGCGCCCAAGGAGCTTTCTCCTTTTCTGGTAAGTTAGACTGTTTCTACTTTTTGGATCCCTTTAAAGATTAGCTTCATATATTGGGGAGGAAAATTGAAAAGTTGGATTTGGGAAATGCAAAAGGGAGCACGTTTCCCCAAAAAAAATCTATTGGTTACCTCATGGTCTGAGTGATGAGGTGGGAGAATGGTCCACACAGTTTGCCACTAAGAAATGGCAGAGCTCAACAACCCGACCCTTGAACACACAAGGCTGAGAAATAGTAAAGATTAGGATTCTTTAAGCTTTAACCTAAATGCTCCCTGGCTCAGTCAGGTCACACTGCATTACAGGAAGTCCAAAGAAGAATCCAGGAGCCAGGAAATACCTACTTGCCACATCAGTCACACCGCCTCTACTGTTTATCTGTCACTTCTCAGCTCTGTCTTGTATTTTTTTTTTCATTTGTGTATCTTTCCTACTCTTTCTCAGATTGGGTGTGTGTTTTACAACAATTCTTTAAATTGCCATTAAATGAGTCTAACTTGTCCCATAAAAATTGTTCATAAAAATGATCAGTAAGATGGGACTTTCAGTTCTCTCAGTCACAGCACCCCACCTATTGCAATTTCCTGGTCTACTATTGAACCAGGAAGAAGAAAGTGATTTACCAAGAACTAGAGTCAACTAGAGCAGAGGTGGTTCCAAGATTATATGTAATCCAGCACAAGAGGAAAGAGCAGGGAAGAAGGAACACAGAATCGTGTAGGTCGTGCTGTTGCAGACAAAACAAGAATAAAATAATGAAATCAAATTGAAATAAGACAAGCCTAATTATGATTAATCCCTCCTGTTGTAGTCCAAAAACAAAATAAAGCATCCTTCCCCTGCATCCTTTACGGATCCTTCCCTCTGAGATTGTCCAAGCATAGAATCCAACCTCTTAGAGGAGACAACCACTGACGCTTACCTAAGACAATTTTTCTAAGAGCTTTGAGAGGCCTTCAGGAGACTCTAAGGCATGCTGCAGCACAAGCACCTTCTAAAGAACTCGACTGTGCCACCCCTAGCAAGTCAGCTGAGGACTTAGTTTCACAATTATTCTTCTGCTTGTCAAAATCCTATTGCAGAAACTGGGGAAAGTTTTGTAGTTGCCCATACACCTCTGCCCACAAAAGCCTAAAGAGCTTCTCCTTCTAAATTCAGGGATTCATATTTAGCCCCTAGAGAGACTTAGGGTTTTCATTAATTCCAGAATTTTTCAGCAAACATGCTGTGTCTAAATACTTCCCCACCTTTGAAATCAGATGCTATCGTACGACCTCATACAATGGCTGTAAGAGTTAAATGAGATCATTTAAATAGTTTAACACAATGTCTGCCACAGAAAAATGCTCATTAGAGATTTGTTTTTTCATTTTTCTCTTAAAGAAAATATGGTTGTTATTGTGCATGAGGCTTTTAGAAAAATACAATAGATGAGAGGCTGCTTTATATGATTTACATTTTTCTACAGCTTTTTAGAAGTACCTTACATCTAGGCTGCATACAGAATAATGTTTATGGTAATTACTAAGAAGAGCAGAAAACAGAATCATTTCAACTTGAAAACTTATTTCGAAATTTTAAAAAATAAGAACCATGAAATTTGATTGATTGTTATTTCACTTAACTTCATTGATCCTATACGTAATTGACTTTTTTCTGCCACCTCCATTAGCTGAGAAGCAGCCTGGGAATGAACATTACTAGTTCTATCTTTGCCTTCATTGGAGTGATTCTGCTGCTGACAGACATGTGCATCAATGGGGGATATTACCAAGATTACTGGGCTGTGGTAAGTATCCCATAATCCACCATCTGCCTGCTCTCTTTTCAGTCCTATAAATTGGGTCTATTTTTTATCTCTTAATACTGTACACCAGCTCTTGTGGAAAATCTTTTTTCTATTCTAGCCACATCCCTAGTCGTATGACCTCTAGGTCTGTAGAATAAAGTGAGAGGGTTACCTCTACAGATAGACCAAGGTTTAACGTACATCCCTTATTGGCCCATCTCACTGTCAATCACATGAACAATGGGAAAGGATTTGGATAGGCCTCTATGGCTTCTAAAATTGTCCAAAAATTATTTTCTCAGCATTTGAAATTCTATATAAATAAGGCAGTCAAGTTATTGGTTTTTTTTTTTAATTTCAGAGTAAAATATGAAGTGAGAGGTAAATGACAGGGATAAGAACATCCAATTTTTACAAAGAAACCCAAGTAATGAAAAGTACATGCCTCTGAATGTGCTCTAAATCACACATTCATTAGCCTTATATAGCCATGCATGGAGACTCTGATCTTAGGAGGAAAGGGTAGCCTGAAGGCAGGGATACGTAAATTAGCATCCATAAGAAATGGAGGAACATGGTATAAAATGAGGTTGGACTGGAAGCTCCATCCTACTTCAACGGCCATGTTAACAGTTTTGGTTTTCATTCTGTGAGCAATGGAAAACCACAAAAGAGTGGTTTTACTGGTTTTGTTTTATTTTGCGTTGGGGTTGGTTTTGCTTTTGCTTTTCAATTTAAATTACCGTGGGCTACATGCATCTTAAGAAAGACACGGAATGACTTCCTTATATATCTAGAAAATATTAACATTAAGACAATTATCGCAATATTTTGAACAAATAACGACAATAACATTTTCCTTATCAGTTCACTCAGTACTGTGTAAGTAATTCTGTTCCACTGGATCTCAGAGTGGCAGGCTTATGAAGCCATCTGCTTCTCAGCTAAAGGATTCTGAAATCCTGACTCCAACCACTGGTATGATCTGACTCACTGCTATCAGATGCCTGTCCCCTAGAACATGTTGTTGGAAGTGTCAATAGTTTGAACTGCTGGCACACTCATTTTCCACCAAGCTCCTTCGTTAAAATCATAGTAGAATTTTACGCAGGGAATTTGAATGATCACTTTTGTGCTTGGAAAGGACAACGCTGCAGTGTAAGGAAAAGCTTATATAAGAAGGTGTATTAGTTTGTTTTCACACTGCTGATAAATACCTGATACTGGGAAGGAAAAGAGGTGTAATGGACTTACGGTTCCACATGGCTGGGGAGGCCTCATAATCATGGCGAAACACAAGAAGGAGCAAGTCATGTCTTACATGAATGGCGAAGGCAAAAAAAGAGCTTGTGCAGGGCAATTCCTGTTTTTTCAAAACCATCAGGTCTCATGAGACCCATTCATTATCACAAAAACAGCACAAGAAAGACCAACCCCCATAATTCAATCATCTCCCACCAGGTCAGGTTTCTCTCACAACACGTGGGAATTATGGGTGCTACAAGAAGAGATTTGGGTGGGGACACAAAGCCAAACCATATCAGGAGGCAAAAATAGATGAGAAAGCTCCTTGGTTAAAAAAAAAAAAAAGAATGAAGCAAGAGTAAAAAGTAAAATTCATCCTCTAAAATACCAAACAAAAGAACAAAAATTATTCAAAAAAAAACACAGCTTTTAAACTGGCATCCAAGTAGAGAAACAAATCACTCTGATGCTACTCAAAGTAGCAGAAAAAAAGCACAGCTTTTAGGTCTGGCTCTTATTTCCTTAGAAACAAAACTGAGGCAAGAAGGAAGGGAAGCTAAAAAATACTGAGAGGTCTCACTAGCACTCTCCAGTCTGTAGCTAAGAAGGCTGGAGTGGACAGCAGTCAATTCTGAGAAAGGATAAAGCAAATCCTGTATTGTACAAGACCATGGGTAGTACCCAAGACCTCAAGAGACAGAAGAAATGGCAACACCTTCCAGTACTCTGCATGGTACTCTGCTACCAGCAAGGAAAGAGCAGAAATACACGGAACAGAATAAACCTCTAGCCATGGAGCAGGCCTCCGTACTAAGCATTTAGCAGATTCTCAGAAGACAGAAAAAAACAAAGTCCATGTTCACTAGCAAGAACTGTGATCAGGGCCAGCTAAGCTCTCTCTCTCCCTGAAACAGCTATATGTTCACATGCAGAAACATGGATATAAAACAACAGCTAGGGCTCAAGTTGTAGATGGAAACAGGAAGACAAATGGGACCCAAATAAACAGAAGCATGAGCAAAGGAAAATTGGCCCACACTGTATCTGGTCAAATAGAAGGCTTGTATAGAGCTCAAGTGAGTTTAACACTTCTATTTAAAATAGAAATAACATGATTCCATTTTTATAAAATGATGCTCCTCTCTCTTGGTTATTCTCTTTTTTCCCGTCTCTCATGGCATCTTTTCAAGCATCCATTCTTCTGCCTTTTCCCAATACACAGAGAGCTAGAAGAATAGTCATCAAACATTAACTGTGGTTGTTTCTAAGCAGTGACATATGGAATGATCAGCTGGTTCTATATTGCTTGAATTTTTTAATGAGTAGAAACATTTTTATTAAAAAACAATGAGGTCATCACAAAGGAAAAAAACTACCTTCTTTCTAATTTCTGAACAAAATAGTCTACTTGCCAAAAGGAAAGACTTCTGGCATTTTAAAGAAATTCCAAAGTAAATTTACATTTTTCTGAAACAAGCATTTGATGATAATGGAAGAATAATCATGGAGCGAGTTGAGTATAAGCAGTAGCACATTTGATGAGTCAATAACTTTTGAAGCCCACATGAGGCCCTCCTGGTTAGCCAGAATTTCACTGTTTACTTATTATTTCAGCTTTCTGGAAAAGGCATTTCAGCCATGCTGATGATCTTCTCCCTCCTGGAGTTCTTCACAGCTTGTGTCACAGCACATTTTGCCTACCAAACAATCACCATCACCAACATGGTGAGTTGGCTCTCTTCTTTGTAAAACTATCTGAAAATGCCCTGAAGAAATACAGACTTGTGTTGGCTAAATCCTAATACGGGCTTACCAGAATGCTCTTTGTCCTTGACTATGATGGTACCAGGGGAAATCGTGTAGGACTGTAGTAACCACATTGTCTATTTTTATTCATTCCTTCCAGTCTGTCCTGGCTGCTCCAACTGTGTATGCAAACAACCCTTTTATACCAGAGTCTTCTTCAGCTCCTCCTAGATACAATGACTACTCAACTTATACCCCTAGATATTAAAAGAAAAAGGGGCATCAGTCTAATTTCATGGGGGAAAACTACTTGCACAAACTTCTTAAGAAGATGTCTTTTATTGTTCACAATGATTTCTAGACTTTAAAGACTGTGTTTGAGATTTGTTTTTAGGTTGGTCGCTGATAGCTCTGTCTCCCCTCTCGCTGTCTTCCTACATTACCACTACTACATGCTGGCAAAGGTGAGGGACCAGAGAGGAATGAAGAATGATTCCGCAGCTCAAAAGTTAGACATTTTTCTGTTCATGTTACTTTTTCCTTAATAAAATGTCATTAGAAACAAAAGCCTTTTTCAGTATGTTTTAAAATTTGATTTTGGTTTTATATTGGTTGTGGAGTAGCAGATCTGACCTATGCTCCAAGAAGATTGATAAACCTTCTTTGATGATGATTTTTCTAGGTGTCCAGTCACTGGAGTTCCCTAATTTATCTCCTCGTCTTTCTGTTCAGAAAGCAAATGTCCAATTGCCCTTGTTGGAGGTTACATTATTTTATACATTAATATCATCAAACATCATGCCTCTTAAATAACTACAAAATGTTGCTACTTACAGAGTATTTTCATGTACATTAAACTCACCTGCAACAGGACAACAGTAAGACAAGGATGCTGCATAGAGGGGTTTTCATTTGAGTTTTGGCTTTTTGTTTTTGAATTGTGGGCACATTTAAAAGCCAATTAGAACAATCAAGGTAAGAGAGAAGGGATGAATGACATTGTAAGTTTTAATAAATCAAAAGTACAGATGGAAAACATCACCTAAGTCATGAGATTTTCACAGATATCCACAGATTTGCAACAATGGTAGTGAGTACATAAGGAGGATCTGATATGATGGCTCACATCATCCCTGTCAAAGTAGTAGTGACATCATGCCAAGGTAGGGGCATAAGTAGAGTCAGAATATTGAACAGAATGGTAACATGGGAAAAGTCGTGGACCTGGAGAATAAAGTGATCAGAGCAACAGGGTTGCCAAGCTGTGTGGAGGGAACATTTGAGGATCTGGTAACAAATTCGGAGTAGGAACAAATTGCTCCAGCAAGGGCTTGCTGCTAGATTGAGGCAAACTATGGGTCCAGGGAAACTATCTGTTTGATTTTATCCATGGTTAAGATTTTGCTAGAGGAGATGACAAAATAGCAGAAGGGCAAGAAAGCTTAGGGCATTGTAAAAAATATTTTTAAAATGATGGATTGTGGAATCCAAACTGGATAAGGAATAATAGTAATAATAATAGCAATAATAAAGAAAAAAGACAGATTGATCAAAAATGGAGAAATCTGCCTTTTCTCCAGGAGCTGCTGTGAGATCAAATGAGATTCTGTTATATGAATACAGTTTGAAAATAGCAAAGTATTGTCCCTTTTTGAAATTGTAATATTATTAAAGAAGCCAGAAGGGAAAAAAATATAGACAAAAAGAGTAGGCAGAGAAATCAAAATAAGGAAAGAGGCTGAATGAGAAAAGAATTTTTGCATCGGGGAAAGCAGATGTATTATATCAGGTGAGAGCCACATATTTCAATGTCATTGGCCTGCCTGGGTCCCAGCTATTCAGCAACTTGGGTGATTAGAAATGCTGTGTTCTTCATCATGAAGCTCAACAGCTCAGCAAAAGTGAAGACATAAATTTCATGATCTGAGGGTCTAGGAAATAAATGGTGCCCCCAAAATGTGTGGGGGGTGGTATATTATATATCTATACATGTAAAATAAACAAATATAAAAGTAACTTACTTTAGGGAACAGAAAAGCATTTCCAGCAAAGTTCATTTTTTAAATAAATTTCTATCAAATATATTCTATTTTTCAATTTGCTTTAGTAATAGTAATAATAACAGCATATATTTAGCCCATTCTTTGCACCACTCACATCCCAAGCACTATTTCAGTGCTCACAATGACCACCTGTGAGGCAGAAACTATTATTAGGATCATTTTCAGATGAAAAAGCTTTGGTAGAGAGGTTAAAAATCTTGCCCTAATATACGTAGCTAGCAAATGGTGAAGCATGGATTTGAACCCAGGCAGTAGGGCTCCGAGATCCAGACAGTTGCCCTAACCATTATTCCCACTATTCTTATGGTCTTGGATAGAATCAGACATTTGTAACTCAAAAACAAACAGAAATGCTTCTTTATAGTAAGCTTGTAATAAATTTGGAAGAAATTGTCTCATTCGCTGATAGGAGAGAGGAGATTTAGTAATATAATAATACAGTTGACCATTAACATGAGTTTGAACCACGTGGCTCCACTTTTATGCATGTTTTTTCAATGCGGGTAAAGTTGTGGAAATGAAGAATAAACTGATCAGAGAAACAGAGGACTGCCAAGCTATACTGACGAATACATTTGAGGGGATGTTAACAAATATATACTATGAACAAATTTCTCCAGCTGGACCTGTGATCTAAGATCCTAGAAGGTAACTGGAATAAAAATATTACATAGCAACATAAAGGCCACATGCTTGCTATTATTTAAAGGCTTTATGGTATTTTCATTCTGGAGAATCTTTTAAAAATGTTTATTTATTCATTCATTTGCTTAAAAAGAAGTATTACACTACTACTTTGTGATTTTAAAAAAACTTCTGCTATTACATAAAATTTAGGCTTTATATATTTTTTTCATGTAAAGTAATATAAAATGAAGTATAGTAGGATTTATCTAAATGTCAGTGAACATATGCTTTTTTCATGCACAAGTAATTAATGCTGGATTTGTATACAAACATTTTGCCTACGAAATATAACTTAAGCTACTTAATTTAGTATTTAGTCTCTTCCCTCCTCAGAAGAACACAAATCATTATTACATCTCTAGGACTCTACGGTGTCTTCTAATTCTAAATTCTAAGGCTTTAGAGAAGGTCGATCATTCACCATGAAATACATGGTCAGAATGATCTTTCAAGAGTCTATAAATGTATCTTAGATAAACATGTGTCATTGATTCATGCCTGGTCAAAACAACATTTCTGAATGCTGTCTTTCCCAGAGCATGTTTGCACTTGTCAGGACCCTTTAATAATCAATTACAATTGTCCCCTTTTCCCACAGAGCAGATGCTGGCCAAACCTACCCTGAATTTGGACAACTGGGGGTAGGGTGCAGAGTCCCTAGGCATCTTTTTGCAGGGGTGATTTGCATCAAGGAAAAGATGCCACAGAAATTTTGAGTTCAGGTATCTGACCCCTCAAGCTGAAAGATCAGAGCCCAGCTGCCAGCCTCACCTCAGTGGGAGAAAGGGCTATGCTCCTCATTTTTGTGCATGGATTATAACCAGGCTCCTCCTCTGTAAGGAAGACTAAAGAAAATGCAAGGCTGTTTGAACACCTCCAAGGCTCTGGTGCTTAGGGAGCCCTGGGAGACAGCACCTGTGGTAAGGCAGCCTTCTTTTGCAGCAAAGCCTGAGAAGACTACAAAGTATCTGAAAAGTGGCTTCCCCCTACACACAGCAACAGCTCAGCTCAGGCTTGCTGGAGAGCAAATGTGAAAATTCTGGGGACTCCCAGAAATACTCTGGAAGTGGGGATTTGAAGAGAACAGGGGTCATTCTTCAACGGACAGGGATGGAAACCAGGCCAATTGGGCCATACAGTTAATATGTCCTGTTAATTCCCACAGGTTGGAGAGGTCTTGGATACCAGTGTTTTCCAAAAGTTGACTGATTTCTTTTTCTCATTTGCATTTAAAAAAACAAGAAAATTTATAATTTATAACTGTTCTCTCTTTTCTCCTAGCTCTCCCCGTCTCCCTCAGTTCCCTGGCTTCACTCTTAAAAACAAATCACTGTTACTAAATTCTGGCAGTTCAGCAGTGCTCAAGGGGCTTCATTCAATCTCTGTCTCCATACACACTTCCCAGGGGTCTCCATTTGGTTTAGACCTCATGCAAAATTTCACTTAATATTTCACAACTCCTTCTATTCTCCCAAGTATTTGGCAACACTTTAGAATATGGTATGGACTTTTAGGCCAAATGTCATTTCATGCATTCAAACAATGCTACAATGTGTACTTAGGAACCTAGATTTACAGGGGAGAAATGAAGTCAAAAAGCAGAGAGTGGAATACACCTAGCCAGAACTGGAGCTGGAAACCATCCCTAGACCTTGTGATTTCTTCAACAACATTCTTTTTGCAATTGACAGTCACAGCACAGAGCTCTTTCTGAAGGAGGCCTGGAGGAAGAAAACATGGCAGGAGGATAGGCTACAGATTCTGGAGCTAGATTTAGACTGCTGGAGTTAGAACCTCAACTCTTAACATTTATAGGCTGCGTGACTCTTAAACTTCGCCAAACCTCAGCATTCTCATCTGTTAAAATGAAAATATCGGTGGTATGTACATCATAGGCATGTGGTGAAGTTTAAATAAAATAAGCAATATAAGGCAATTAACATATTGCCTCAACATAGTAAATGCAAGGGAAAAAGCAAGATAAGTTTAAACTATTAATTAGCATTTTACTACAGAATAGTATACAAGTTCTACAGTAAACATATGAAAACTGAAATCTCTCTCTATATATGTGTGTGTACCTGCATGTTTATACACATATACATATAGATTAGACTTTACATAAATATACAGAGGTATAGATACTGCTTTTCTACAATGAATTCAACTGTTTAGTTTCCTAGGTTTGCATAATTTCCATTTTTCTTTACTAGAACACCCTGGAGTTTACATGGAGGAAACATCTGTTTTCTCTAGTGTATAAATAAATAAAATTCCTCAAAGAAATATGGACAAGTTATTTTATAAGGGCTCACAGCCAACAGGGTCCTTGTAATAATCCCCAACAATGCTTTTAACAACATTATATAGGAATTGTAGTTCCAGCACATTTTCCCTAATGTCTTTTGTATACTGGGAACCAATTCAAGAGAAATTAACAACATGATCCACATGAAGAAATAAGTCACATTGGATGTCAAACCATGACTGATTGATTGCTTCTTCATTGCTGAAGAATACAGTGTTTTTAACAACCAAAGGATAAAAATTAAAATGAATTCTGAATTTCCAAATCCAGTTTACAGGTACTGAGAAAATCAATGGTGCTTTTACTGGTCTGTAATATTACCAAAAGAAATAAGATGTGCCGAGGAACCGGGCCTGTCTCATAGTTTGGCTCACTCTTCTATATTTGCCTGTGTTTATACTGAATACACATTTTGGCCCCGGTCCAAAAAAAAAAAAAAATCAAATCCATGATAATTTCCAGAGACTGTTGGCCAAACCTTAAATGAAGAAACATGTCACTTCTCTCACAAATAATCCATCAATCTTGGCAGCAAGTTACAATGGGGGTCCATCTCATCAGAACTGGCTCTTTCTACTATGGATTCTTAAAAAAAAAATCCATAACCCTGAGGTTGAAGACACAATTCCTCTTTCCACAGCAAAGAGAATGCTTAATATTATCAGAGCCCCCTCTGTTCATAGACAAGAAACTCACAAAATGATAATAATGTTAGAAAATGAAGTGACATATATTACTTAAGAATAAAACTATTACCTTCAATGACATACTGACCAATACAAAATGAGCCTGGGCTTTCTGTTTTTCTTTGATTTGAGGGGACTTTGGAGTCTCAATGTAAAGAAGCTAGCTGTGAGACTAAAAATAAAGTTTCCCAGTTTACAGTTGATTTTTCAGGCTATAAAAGATCTTGGCGGCTTTTAGACACACTCATGATTTAGCTTTTGTAAATAAAGGTGTTAGAAGCACAGAAAATTTCCTTATCAAAGAAAAACCTGTCTTGTTTTCTGCATGTTTTACTCACTGGCTATCATTCACTAAAAATTTACATTCCAAGCTGGATTAATTTTTCCACAATGCCAATCTAAATTTTCCATGAATAAATGAGAAATCACATTGAGGAGCTTTCTCCAGATACTTTAAACGCCTCAGTAAGTACTCATAGCTGCCTAATAGGATGGTCTGTACTCCTCAGCTAACGCACCTCTTCAAAAACACTGTTTTAACTACCGTCTACACCTCAAATAGAAAACTGACACCATATATTACCTAAAAGGTAAACCCACCTCAGCAAGTTGATCAAAAAGTCATTCTGGTGTTTCCTTAAGAATTACTCTCGTCGTTAATTTCCTTCTTTGGTCTCTCATGTTTAAAGAAAAACAAAATGAGCCATTGACTCAGCCACTTCATTCAAAAGTGTACCTTCCAAAGTACACTTGTGGTCAAAAGTTTTCTTTGAAGACAGAAAATGTGAAGGGCTGACTTTTCCTCAGTGATCCTGGTCCCTGTGCAGCAGGTGTGTGTATAAGAAACGCACCAATATGGGCAATCTCAGAATAGAAGTTTGGAGAAACCATTCCCAGAGACACCAAAAGGTAGTTGACCAGTTGTCTGACCACGTGGCCACCAGGCCCCTAGTGAGTCTGCGCACACGCACTCCCTCCGCCCCTGCAGTGCCTGAGTGGGTGCGCAGGCGCAGTAGGAGCACGCCGTTGCCATTGGAGACCATCACCTGCTGAGGAGCCTGAGGGCGGGCTTGGTGCTGGGCTCCGGCCTATCCCTGTGATGGTCGCTCAGCGGGGTCTGGCGACCTGGCGCTGAGCGCGCTGCCAGCTGGCATCTTCCTTTTCATCTAGGCCTAGGTGCTGGCGTGAGAACCCGAACTGGGTGCTGGACAAGCGCCCTCCGAAACTCCTTGGGACCTTCAACAAGTAAAATGCAAGGTAGTGATGTCGCTTTGCTGGAGTGACTTCGTGTCAAAAGCCATAAAGGGGCATGGAGGCTGATCACAGTGCTCCTGTCCCCACAGCCTCCCTTTTCTCTTATCATCTTTCTCCCTCCCTCATCAGAGTCTGGGTCTTAACGACACCCCCCCCCCACCAACTCCACACCCCATTCTTGATTTGATCCAATATTGAGTATCTGGGTTCCGGCCCAAGACTGTCCTTGAACATACTAAAATGAATCCCTTGACTTCTGGGAGCTCCCATTGACTTGGAAGCCAGTCCTGAAAATCGAAAGAATAGGATAGGACTTACGGTCAGAATGTTAGAGAAACATGGAGTGGGGCATCGAACGGGCTCGGAGTCAGAGTAGGAATGGCCAGGATGAGGTTGAGAAGGTGGACAGGGAGCCGTTCACGACAGGCTTTATTTACATGCCCTGCTAAATAATTTAGACTTAATTCTGAAGGTGCCGAGGGGTTGCACCCCTGCTAAATTAGATGCTAAAGACAGAGAATGGTTTCCAGATAGAAGCTTTCTGTGACTATTTCAGAATTTCTACATAAAGCAAGTTTAGGGGATAAGAATGAGTTTGGGAGTAAGGATTAGGGGACTCATCCCTCAGCTGCTTTTGGATTAGTAACTTAAGTGATTTTAAATAAATTAGTGATTTTATTCAGGATCACCCAAAAATAAAAACAAATAAATGATTTATTTATTTATTTTTACAAATAATGGGATGCTTAACTGAGTTTACAATACACAAACACAGACTGATTTAAAAAACGAGAAGAATTCCAACCATCAGTTATTGCAGGAATATGTTGTAGTATTTCTTAGTTAGTTCCTTTCATCAATTAACCTGAGAATTTTAAACATCCCCACTTTCTTTTTCTGACTGGTATTTTTTAGGAATACCAAACCTGGCATGGTTTGGGTAGAGGCCTGATAGAAATTACACTGAGGCCATATATTCTGCTCCCCAAGTCACTTCATGGTGCTTCCACTGTTAACAACTAAAGTGAAAAGAATTTTCTATACAGTCATCCCTCCATATCTGCTGGGCAGATACCAACATCAAAGGGTGCTCTAGTCCCAATTGTAAGGTGGCGTAGGATTTGCATGTAACATGCAAATCGCCTATACTTTAAATCATCTCTAGTTAATATCAAATACAATGCAAATGCTATGTAAATAGTTGCTATACCACATTGACCATTTTATTTGTATTTTTATTGGCACATTCCTTTTAATATTTTGATCCACAGTTGGTTGACTCAGACCAAAAAGAGGGCCAACTTATTAATGAAAGGGCTTATTTTTATTTTTTTGTTTTCTGTAAAGTGGCAAATAATAGCAATGTAGACATGCTGTTCCTTATGATTCTATGTGGATTCTGTAATTTTATGGCTTTTAATCACTTCTAAACACTTTGTTTTTATTTTTCAAAGATAGTGTTTGAATGTATAAAGCTCATTTTAGTTAATAACATTTGTTTTCTCTCTTTTGCTATTACTAATCTGTATTCTTAACTAGCTTTTTCTGTCTCTATACTTTATAGCATTAAGGGACATTGAGAAAACAAATTTTAGAAAAGAAAGGCTTATTGAAATAAGGAAGTCATGAGATTTTAAGACTACAGAGAATGAGAGTTCAATTGGCCAAATTCCCTCCTTTCTGAAAAGATCAAGCCTCAGATTTTAAGATCATGTTAGTCAGGTGGCATGACTCAAGTTATTGACCTATGTAAGCAGGACATACTAGCGATATAGAATTCCAGATCTAAAAATAAATAAAATCCACAAAGGGATATAATTATTAGCCAGGTTTTTAATTTTAATATAAATTTGGAGATGATCTGAACAACTGAGAGATGCAGGAATAACAGGAAAAAAAAAGACCAGGAAATGCATTAACATTGTGGGAGCAACTTTAATAAGTTGTCTGATAGAACAAAAGATTCTTTTCATATGGAAAGAACTGGGTACCAGATATGTGTCAGAAAAAAAAAAAATCACAAGCTCACATACTTGGTGAATTTAAGTTCAAGAACTTGGTTTTGAAAATGCAAATATGGCACTATGAATTGCACTGAATTGATTATGAACTGCAAATGAATTGTTGAAAGTTTTACTGAAAATTCTCTAATAGTATTCCCTAGATATTCTTTATACTTTTTCATCTCTGTTACTGTTTGCTCTGTAAACAGTAGGCACTATTTACTACTCAGAGATCATATCTGTAAAATGCCGATATGTTTTAGTCATAGAGAGAGGCTTTTCAGTTATAGAGGCTGTTATTCAGAACAGGTGGATGAAAGTTGATGCCTCTAATATTAAGGCATAGAAAGAATAATGCTATTGCTTCTGAATTTGGGGAGGTGGTGGCCGAACAACAAGGGAAGAATCAAACTTACATATTTTCTTCTAAGAAAATCGTGTGTATGTGCTTTGTATTGTTTTGTAGAAGTTTGCTAATAAAGATATCACCAAAGGCTAGAGAGAAAATCATCTAGAGGAAATGCTGGCAGTATGGCCTGTGTTTATTCAAAAATCTCTACAGCAGATTCTCTCGTTTTAGGGGTAAGATTACATTTTGACTGACTAAATTGAAGATCATTAACGATTTCTTTTTTTAAAAGGATATCTTGGATCTGAAGGACAGACTCGTTTAAATCAAAAGGGTAAAAGTTTATGTTTTTGAAATGTTGATTGTCTTCTACAAATTTTGAGTGATCTCATGTTCCTTCATAAACAAGTATGTGCTGAGATATAAGCATACAGACTAAACTAGCACACACAGGATAGCAGAGTAATCAAAGTAAGGTTTAAAAGGAAAGAAGAGAGTACTGTACTTACATCTATATAGTAGGATGACTATAAAGTTGTCTCAATTTATAAACATGTGAGGTTACAGTTTAGCTTTCTTAATAAACACCCACGAATTACGTGGATCACACTTTTTCACATCCAAAGGGGAAAAAACTTTTCCACTGATGTCAACTTTTCCTCTGAATTTGAATGTTGTGTAGATCAATTATCTAAGTCTTCTCAACTCTTCAGCAGAGGTTCTTAACCTCTTTGGGGTCACAGACCATTTTGGCATAGAATGAAAGCTCTGAATCTTCTTCCCAGGATTATGTACATGTCACAATCCTTCTCATTTTTTTTATTGGGAGCAGGGGGTAGGGGAGTCTGACCTCCTGATATTCAAATTGGTTCTAGATTAAGAATCATTTTTAAATAAGAAAACCTATCTTTTCCTTCTTCACACACTGGCAATTCTTTATAAATTTTGGCTAATTAGATACGTCATAGTTTTATGTAAAACAATAGCCAATCATATAAAAAGAGATAGTATTTTTCAAGCCCACTTACTTTTTTTTAGCAGTTGGGAAAGTTACATGGAATCACTATTCTTGATACCAGTATGCTTACATAAGACATTTGCCTGATGCCTTCTCTATTCTGGGCACCATATGAGAGGCTGGTGATAAAACAGTAAGAGAAACAAACTCCAGGCCCTGTAGGATTTTGCAGTCTAGTGGGGGATATTTCTCTAGTCAAATCCAAAGAACTTCTGGAAATATTACCATTCTTGCAAATTGAATGCAAGGGGAAACCTTAAATTCTAAACCTATAAAAATGCATGATTGTTACCAAAAAAGAGGCCTTTCCTTTCAAAAAAAATAAACTTCTCTAAAATATGTTTTAAAAATTAGCCAATTGCACATGCATGTTTCATAGATTGCCTGCTTTGCAAAGAGCTGGAACTCTTAAAACATTAAATAGCTTCCTGTTAAAATTTATATGAAAATAAAATTTATGTATCCTCTGTCATTTTTAAAGAGTAATCAAAAATATGATTAAATATATGAAATATGAGTTCACATATAAATTCAGAAATCAATTTACTGGGATTATCATTATATTCTTACAAATTAGAGTTGAGTAATAATTCTCCCCTATTTGTACTCCTTCCCCTGTCCAAGGTGAAAACCAAGTTCAAGCAAGTCCATTTTGGATATTCTCTGTATTACTGTGTTGGATTATGCCTCAATCCAGCGTATTTGTAAAAAAATTCATACCAAGTGCTCCTTGAATGAAAAGATAAATCAAGCCTTTATAAGATTTAAAAAGTTACTCATCTTTAATTAATTACTAGTGTACAAGAAAATGTTGGATTTATGGCTTCCTGCATCCCAGTAGATTAGTAACCATATTTTCTCTGAAGCACCCCCAGTATTCTTCTCTTGCGCCATTATTTGATAGGTAGGGAGAATAGACAGTGATCCAATCAAACTGTTAACTTACAAGAGAATTGGCCAGAGCCACTATTATTGAACAGCCTGTTGCTTTCGGTATGACTGATTCCTATTTGGTAAATCTCAGTCCTTCCTGATTTGGTCCTTCTTTCTGGGATAACCAATCCAGGAAATACATCGTTAAGTATATTGGTGCATTGCTGTTTTACTTTTGTATTTTCAAAGGTGCTAAATGCTTCTTATAGTTAACACTTATTGGAATTGTGTTTTAAATTACATTATTTTGGTACTAATAGCATTCTCTTTTCACAGGCTATCCAGATTATGATTGGTGTCTTTCATGTTTTCATGTGGTACTTCCTATTGGTTTTGTATATGGGACAAATTAAAGGAGTCTTTGGAACATATGAACCTATAACTTACAAAACAGGATGTACTTTATGGGGAACTTTCGTGAGTAGAATACCTATACATTATTTTAATCATACAATAAATAATATTCATGCCAATAGTAGAAGATAGGGAATAGTTTATAAACAAGGTTTTCAGGAGAATTATGTAACTAAATCCCATGTTGATAATTTATTCAAAGTCAGATTCCTTTTTTCAGCAAATATATATTGAGCACCTTTAATTTACAAAGTGCTGTTTCAAGAGATATGGATACAGGAGTACATAATGACAACCATAAGGTAGTTTGTCTCTAGATATGTGAAAGACAAAGAATCTTAACTACAATATCCATTAGAATGATTAACTTGCATGTTTACAATCTTCACTTTAGTCTCCTCATCCAGTGAGTCAATACTCATTTTCTAAATTTTTCTTACTGACACTCTCCTGTGGTTTCTAGATAGTCATTAGGTAGAAGGAAAACCTGGAGAGCATAGCACCCTGGAAGCCAAGTGAAGATTTTGTTAGAAGAAGTGAGGAAGGATCAACTGTATTATATTTTGTTGTTTTGTCAAATAAAATGAGGACTACAAATTGACCATTGGATTTAGCAATATGGAGGTCAGTAGTAAATTTTACAAGTAGTTTTGGTGGAATTGTGAGGCAAGAGCCTGGTAGGAATTGATTTAAGAAAATAATAGGAAAAGCGGAATTACAGACAGCAAATAGACAACTTCCTTAAGGACTTTACTGTAATGTGGCATACAGGAATGTGGTGATAGCTGGGGAAATTTGGCTTAAGAGAGGATTTGCTTACTATTTTTTTGTGAGGTGAAAGAAACAGCATCATCCTTTGTTGAGAGGACTGAACCAAAAGAAAGAAAATTGATGCTATGAGTAAATAGGGGTGGGTATTGGAAACAAGTGTTTGTGTAGGCAAGACATGATGAATTTTGGTGCACAAATAGCTAGGAGCATAGAAAGTTCATCCAGGGCAGTGGTTCTCAGCTAGAGGTGATTTTGCCCCTGAGAACATTTTATAATGTCTGGAGATATTTTGGATTTTCACAGCTGGAGGTGCACATCAGGTGGGCAGGGGCAAAAGATGCTGCTAAATAGCCTGCGACCCTCAGACAGTCCCTCACAACAAAGAATTATCCAGCCTAATTATAAATGGTTTCAAGGTATGAAAACAGGAGGGAAAGGCAGAGAAAGAGAAAGGACAGTTTTCTTTGATAGGATATTGGAAGCTTGTGGAAGTTTTTTGTTTGTTTGTTTGTTTTCCAGTAGCTTCAAATATCTCAGTGACTTAGGAAGCAAGATCATGAACTGAGATTGAGGATGGGCAAGTGGATCAGTTGTTTGAGGAAAAAAGAGAGAATGTGAAATAATCATCAAGGAAAAGTGAGAGAGTGCATGGATTGTGGAGAGATAGTTTTATTTTCATACGGTGTTAAGGACACACTTGAGGTTTAGGAACGGGATATGGGTTGTATGCCTTTCTGAGGCCGTGGTCAGCTGCATGAGTGCAGGCGTGCAGTAGGAGGAAAACAATCAGGATTTTTGTTTAGCAACTATAATAAAACAGGAAAGGTGCAAAGCCGTTGCAAGTGGGTATAAGGGAGTGTTTGTAATGGTTGGCCATGAAATTTAAGTTAGTGATGGAAAGAAGAATTTAACAGAGAGTTGAAGTTCTCAGATTATAGATCCAGGTAGGGTCAAAGGGTTGTTTGAATTTTAATACTAGAGGACATGAGCTAGAAAGATAGCAGGTGGTGACAGGGTGGAATACTTGAAATTAAGATGTGAAAGGTACAACAAGGACAAGAGAATGTCCTTATGGGAGTAAGTGACTAAGATAGTTTGGAGTCAGGGATTGGAGGAGAGAACAAGAACCACAAGCCCAAGATACTAAAAAGATGATATGGTTTGGCTCTGCATCCCCAACCAAATCTCATCTTTTAGCTCCCATAATTCCCATGTGTTATGGGAGAGACCCAGTGGAAGATAATTGAAATCATGGTGGGGGCAAGTCATTCCTGTGCTGTTCTTGTGATAGTGAATAAGTTTCACAAGATATGGTGGTTTTAAAAAATGGGAATTTTTCTGTCCCTGGCCCCTCTCAAATTTCATGTCTTCACATTTCAAAACTGTTCATGCCTTCCCACCATTCAACTTCTATTGGGACTTGTTGGGAAGTTCCACAAATCTTCCCAACAGTTCTCCAAAGTCTTAACTCAACATTAACTCAAAAGTCCACAGTCCAAAGTCTCATCTGAGACAAGGCAAGTTCCCCTCCACCTATGATCCTATAAAATCAAAGACAAGTTAGTTACTTCTTTGATACAATGGGGATACAGGCTTGGATAAATACAGCTGTTCCAAATGGGAGAAATTGGTTGAAACAAAGGCTACAGGCTCCATGAAAATCCAAAATCCAGTGGGGCAGTCAAATCTTAAATTTCAAAAATGATCTCCTTTGATTCCATGTCTCACATCCAGGCCATGCTGATCAAAGAAGTAGGCTCCCATGGCTTTGGGCAGCTCTGCCACTGTGGCTTTGCATGGTGTAGCCCTGCTTCTGGCTTTCACAGGCTGGTGTTGTCTGTGGCTTTTCCAAGCACAGAATGCAAGCTGTCAGAGGATCTACCATTCTGGGGTCTGGAGGTTGGTGGCCCTCTTCTCACAGCTCCACTAGGCGGTACCCCAGTAGGCAGTCAGTGTGGTGTCTCCAACTCCACATTTCACTTCTGCACTGCCCTAGCAGAGGTTCTCCATGAGGGCCCCACTCTTGCAGCAAATTACTGCCTGGGCATCCAGGCACCTCCATACATCCTTTGATATCTAGGCAGAGGTTCCAAACCTCAATTCTTGACTTCTGTGTACCCATAGGCTCAATACCACATGGAAGCTGCCAAGGCTTGGGGCTTGCATTCTCTGAATCCCTGACCCAAGCTCTACATTGACTCATTTCAGCCACAGCTGAAGCACCTGGGATGCAGGGCACCAAGTCCCTAGGCTGCACACAGCACAGGGGCCCTGGGCCTAGCCCACGAAACCACTTTTTCCTCCTAGGACTTGGGACCTGTGATGGGAGGAGCTGCTGTGAAGACCTCTGACATGCCCTGGAGACATTTTCCCCATTGTCTTAAGAACTGACATTGGGCTCCTCATTTCTTATGCAAGTTTCTGCAGCCAGCTTAAATTTCTTCTCAGAAAATGGGTTTTTCTTTTCTATGACATTGTCAGGCTGCATTTTTTTTTAACTTTTATGCTTTGCTTCCCTTATAAAACTGACTGACTTTAACTGCACCCAAGTCACCTCTCAAATGCTTTGCTGCTTAGAAATTTCTTCTGCCAGATACCCTAAATCGTCTCTCTCAAGTTCAAAGTCCACAAATCTCTAGGGCAAAATGTCACCAGTCTCTTTACTGAAGCATAACAAGAGTCACATTTGCTCTAGTTCTCAACAAGTTCCTCATCTCCATCTGAGACCACTTCAGCCTTGATTTTGTTGTTCATATCATTATCAGCATTTTGGCTAAAGCCATTCAAAAGTCTCTAGGGAGTTCCAAACGTTGGCACATTTTCTTGCCTTCTTCTGATTTGTCCAAACTGTTCCAATGTCTGCCTGTTACCCAGTTCCAAAGTCACTTCCACATTTTCTGGTATCTTTTTCAGCAGCAATCCACTCCTGGTACCAATTTAGTGTATTAGTCCATTTTTATGCTGCTGATAAAGACATGCCTGAGACTGGTCAATTTACAATAGAGGTTTATTGTACTTACAGTTTCTTATGACTGGGAAGGCCTCACAACTGTGGCAGAAAGCAAGGAGGAGCAAGTCATATTTTATGTGGATGACAGCAGGCAAAGAGAGAGGACTTGTACAGGGAAACTCCAATTTTTAAAACCCTCAGATCTCATAAGACTTATTCACTATCACAAGAACACCATGGGAAAGACCCACACCCATGATTCAATTATCTTTCACTGAGTCCCACCCACAACACACAGGAATTATGGGAGAGCTACAAGATGAGATTTGGGTGGGGACATGGAGCCAAACCATGTCAAAAGACTGTGTGGGGGGCAGGAGAGGGGGGTGTGTAAATCACCAAAGATTAAGTCATGTTGAAGAGAGAGTCAAAATTTCACCTCATCCCAAAAGACGAATGGCTGAGGGGTCAATAGATTACTTCAACCATGAGGGATAGTGAGTGATAGAACCTGACATGTGGCTCAAAGGTGGAGGAGAAAGAATGGTTGGATAGCAGTAATGAGCAAGGAAACCACTCAAGACATACTTGGAACAGATGTGGGCTTAATAGGAATGAGGGCTGTAGGATACAAAATGGCTGCCCCTTGAGACAACAAGTGATCACTAGAAGAAACAGTGATCTCTAGGAGGTTTCCCACTTTTATACACATACCAGCTTATAAGTGTCAACTGATTGCCTTGGGAAAAAAAATAGTAGAAAAATATTGAATTTTCACACAAAATCCAAATGATACATGGTTCATAAAGAATGCATGGCTCATAAATAACACACTGGTTTACAGGTGATAAATGATAAATCACTCACTGGCTCACAAAGGTCAAAGCACTGCCTTGGGAAAAAATCAGAGAAAAATTGTGGATTTTCAGACAAAATCTAAATAAATGATGCATTTTCCTTAGTGTTTAACCATTTGCATTATAAAAATAGTATATTTAACCCCTAGGATAACTTATCTAAAATTTGAATTAAATATAATTTAAAACTAAACTTCTCACTTAAGCCTAAACTTTGAAAGGCATTTTTTAAAGCACATGGTGATCTATAGATAAACTCATTAGAGAGCACTCTGGTTCAAAATTCACAAGATATTTTCACTTTATATTCTAAGCTAGCTCTTACTTTCACTGTGTACCTCCTTAAAAATCTCAACTTTTGTTGTGGAATGAAGTGCTGAACATATAGATTTAAAATTATCCATGGGCAGTTTGTAAGGTTCAGGTTTGGGCTTCCAATGTATAGTGTATAGTGTGACAAAAATAGCCTTTGACTTGGATCTTTAGTGTCTTATCACTAAAACAAATAAGACAAGGAATATTTTGAGAAAATTGTGCAACCCATCTTCAAACAATATGGCATAGTTTTATACTTCATGGAAGTAGATAGACTTCCTAACATGAAAATACCTCTGTTTTAAAAAACAAAGGCAAAGGCATGAATTTCTGTCATTACCTTAATAATGACTACAATCTCATAAAAGAGACTGCAGGTTTTGTACCATCACGATGTGGAATAGACTCTTGAACCACTTTTTCCATATTTGGATATGTACATAGTAATCATAATTAGTGGCATCATCTCATTAGAAAAGATAGCATTAAAAGCAATAATCAAATGAGATATATATGATGTAGCTCATACACATAAAAGCAAACTTGGTTCCCAGTTCAGGACTACATAGGCTGTCTTTGGCATATTACCACAATGTGAATCTGCACACTGTACCCTAGATGTTTCTGTTATGAGTGACCCTACTGTTACCTTTCACTGTAATACTGCATGATGTAAATTTGTCCTGACCTGTCTACTAAAACTTCTTTATATTTTGCTACTATTAGCATTCTTAAAATAATTGCCTTAGAAGAGAGTTGTTAAAAATACATTCTAAATTGGCAAGCATTATCAATGAGTATTTATGAATATGTTTTTATATCCAGTTTATCATTGCAGGAGCCTTCATAATAAGAGTAACAAAGCATCCAACTCGATCTGGAGTAAGTTAAAATGTTTGAGGTATCTCTAGAAATCACTTGTCACAAAGCTAAATATTAATTTAAATGAAAATATAATATCTAAACAATGAAGGAATCTACCCTATCTGTAAAATAAATGAAGGAATTAAGGGTGAATCTAGAAGAACATAATTTAATGTAGACAAATATACTGTATTAGTTAAAATCATGATGACTTTATATACAGGTTTCTAAACGAATATATAGTTTTTGTTTTGTTTGATATTAAACCTTTTAACATTGTATAAACTTTATAATTAGGAAACTTTTAATAGGACCTAATGACTTTAGATATAGACATTTTACTATTGTAAATCTTCGTTTTCTGAACTATCCTGTTTGGGAAAAGGATTGTATCTTGTAACAAAGTAGGGAATTGTCCAAATTAAAGACTCATGCATGGTTTAAGTAGATCGATATTGGGAAGGTGGACACTTTAGAATCTTAGAGCTAAAACATACGTTAGAAAGTAGCCTTCTCTCATAATTTTACAGATAAAAAACTGATGTCTAAAGATATTGATAGATTTCCTTAGATAATGAAAACCCAGGATTAAAATTTTATCAGCTAAATCCTATTTCTACAGGCAGTCACTTTTTATCTTCTTTTTTTCCTACAGTGCAACCACTTTTGTTCAAATCATATCTTATATGCTTTCTTCCAAATGGCTCACAATATTGAAAAATACAATTTTTTAAATTATACTTTAAGTTCTGGGGTACACGTGAAGAATATGCAGGTTCGTTATATAGGAATATACGTGTCATGGTGGTTTGCTGCATCCATCACCCCATCATCTACATTAGGAATTTCTCCTAATAATATCCCTCTGCTATCCCCCCAGCCCCTGCTATCTCTCCCTTAGCCCCCCACTCCCCAACAGGCCCCAATGTGTGATGTTCCCCTCCCTGTGCCCATGTGTTCTCATTGTTCAACACCCACTTATGAGTGAGAACATGCAGTGTTTGGCTTTCTATTCTTATGTCAGTTTGCTGAGAATGATGGTTTCCAGCTTTATCCATGTCCCCGCAAAGGACATGGACTCATCCTTTTTTATGGCTGCATAGTATTCCATGGTGTATATGTGCCACATTTTCTTTATCTAGTCTATTATTGGTGGGCATTTGGGTTGGTTCCAAGTCTTTGCAACTGTGAACAGTGCCACGATAAACATATGTGTACATGTGTCTTTATAATAGAATGATTTGTATCCTTTGGATGTATGCCCAGTAATGGGATTGCTGGGTCAAATTGAATTTCTATTTCTAGATCCTTGAGGAATCGCCACACTGTCGTCCACAATGGCTGAACTAATTTTCTGAAGTAATTTCCCACCAACATTGTAAAAGTGTTCCAATTTCTCCACATCCTCTCCAGCATCTCGTCTCCTAATTTTTAATGATCGTCATTCTAACTGGCATGAGATGATATCTCCATGTGGTTCTGATTTGCATTTCTCTAATGACCAGTGATGATGAGTTTTCACGTTTGTTGACTGCATAAATGCCCTTTTTTGAAAAGTGTCTGTTCATATTCTTTTCCCACTTTTTGATGGAGTTGTTTTTTTTCTTGTAAATTAAGTACTTTGTAGATTCTGGATATTAGCCCTTTGTCAGATGGGTAGATTGCAATAAACTTTTCCTATTCTGTTGGTTGCTGGTTCACTCTAATGATAGTTTTTTGTTTTTGTTTTTTGCTGTGCAAAGGCTCTTTAGGTTAATTAGATCCCATTTGTCAATTTTGGCTTTTGTTGCCATTGCTTTTAGTGTTTTAGTCACGAAGTCTTTGCCCATGCCTATGTCCTGAATGGTTTTGCCTAGGTTTTCTTCTAGGGTTTTTATGTGTTAGGTCTCATGTTTAAATCTTTAATCCATCTGGAGTTAATTTTTGTATAAGGTGTAAGGAAAGGATCCAGTTTCAGCTTTCGGCATATGGCTAGGCAGTTTTCCCAACACCATTTATTAAATAGGGAATACATTCCCCATTGCTTGTTTTTGTCAGGTTTGTCAAAGATCAGATTGGTTGCAGATGTGTGGCATTATTTCTGAGGCTTAGTTCTGTTCCATTGGTCTATACCTGTGTTTTGGTACCAGTACCACGCTATTTTGATTACTGTAGCCTTATAGTGTAGTTTGAATTCAGGTAGTGTGATGTTTTCAGCTTTATTATTATTATTTTGCTTATGATTGTCCTGGCTATGCAGGCTCTTTTTTAGTTCCATATGAAGTTTAAGGTGTTTTTTTTCTTCCAATTCTGTGAAGAAAGCCAATGGTAGCTTGATGGGGATAGCATTGAATCTATAAATTTCTTTGGGCAGTATAGCCATTTTTCATGATACTAATTCTTCATAACCATGAGCATGGAGTGTTTTTCCATCTGTTTGTGTCCTCTCTTATTTCCTTGAGCAGCAGTTTGTAGTTTTCCTTGAAGAGGCCCTTCACATCCCTTATTAGTTGTATTCCAAGGTATTCTATTCTCTTTGTAGCAATTGTGAATGGGAGTTCACTCATGATTTGGCTTTCTGTTTGTCTGTTATTGGTGTAAAGGAATGCTTGTGATTTTTGCATATTGATTTTGTATCCTGAGACTATGCTGAAGTTGCTTATCAGCTTAAGGAGATTTTGGGCTGAGATGATGAGGTCTTCTAAATATACAATCATGTCATCTGCAAATAGAGACAATTTGATTTCCTCTTTTTCTAATTGAATACCCTTTATTTCTTTCTCTTGCCTGATTGCCCCAGCCAAAACTTCCAATACTATGTTGAATAGGAGTGGTGAGAGAGACCATCATTTTCCTGTGCTAGTTTTCAAAGGGAATGCTTCCAGTTTTTGCCCATTCAGTATGATGTTGGCTGTGGTTTTGTCATAAATAGCCCTTATTATTTTAATATATGTTCCATCGATATCTAGTTTATGAGAGTTTTTAATATAAAGGGCTGTTGAATTTTGTCAAAGTCTTTTTCTGCATCTATTGAGATAATCATGTGGTTTTTGTCTTTGGTTCTGTTTATGTGATGGATTATGTTTATAGATGTGTGCATGTTGAACCAGACTTGCATCCCAGGGATGAAGCTGTCTTGATCATGATGGATATGCTTTTTGATGTTCTATTGGATTTGGTTTGCCAGTATTTTATTGAGGATTTTTGTATCAAAGTTCACCATGGATATTGGCCTCAAAATTTCTTTTTTTAGTTATATCTCTGTCAGGTATTGGTATTAAGATGATGTTGGTCTCATAAAATGAGTTTGGCAGGAGTCCCTCTTTTTGTATTGTTTGGAATAGTTTCAGAAGGAATGGTGCCAGCTCCTCTTTGTACCTCTGGTAGAATTCAGCTATGAGCCCATCTGGTCCTGGACTTTTTTTGGTTGGTAGGCTATTAATTGCTGCCTCAATTTCAGACCTTGTTATTGGTCCATTCAGGGATTTTACTTATTCCTGGTTTAGCCCAGGGAGAATGTAAGTGTCCAGGAATTTATCCATTTCTTCTAGATTTACTGGTTTATTTGCATAGAGGTGTTTGTAGTAATCTCTGATGATAGTTTGTATTTCTGTTGGATTGGTAGTGATATCCCCTTTATCATTTTTTATTGCATCTAGTTGATGCTTCTCTCTTTTCTTCTTTATTATTCTGGCTAGTGGTCTATTTTGTTGATCTTTTCAAAAAACCAGCTCCTGAATTCACTGATTTTTTGAAAGCTTTTTTCTGTCTCTATTTCCTTCAGTTATCCTCTGTTCTTAGTTATTTGTCGTCTTCTGCTAGCTTTTGAATTTGTTTGATCTTGCTACTCCAGTTCTTTTAATCATGACATTAGGATGTCAATTTTAGATCTTTCCTGCTTTCTCTTGTGGCATTTAGTGCTATAAATTTCCCTTTAAACACTGCTTTAAATGTGTCCCAGAGATTCTGGTATGTTGTGTCTTCATTCTCATTGGTCTTGTAGAACATATTTATTTCTGCCTCCATTTATTTATTTATCCAGGAGTCATTCAGGAACAGGTTGTTCAGTTTACCTGTAGTTCTGCAGTTTTGAGTGAGTTCTTAATCCTGAGTTCTAATTTGATAGCACTGTGGTCTGAGAAACTGTTTGTTATCATCTCCATTCTTTTGCATTTGCTGAGGAGTGTTTTACTTCCAATTGTGTGGTCAATTTTAGAATAACTGTGATGTGATGCTGATAAGAACGTATATTCTGTGGATCTAGGGTGTCTGCAGATGTCTATTAGGTCCGCTTATTCCAGATCTGAGTTCAAGTCCTGGATATCCTTGTTAATTTTCTGTTTCGTTTATCTGTCTGATATGGACAGTAGGATGTTAAAGTCTCTCACTGTTATTGTGTGGGAGTCTAAGCCCCTTTGTAGGTCATTAAGAACTTGCTTTCTGTATCTGAGTGCTCCTATCTTGAGTGCATATATATTTAGGATAGTTAGCTCTTGTTGTTGCATGGATCCCTTTACCACTATGTAATGCTCTTGTCTCTTCTGATCTTTGTTGGTTTAAAGTCTGCTTTATCAGAGACTTGGATTGCAACCCCTGCTTTTTTTTTCTTTTTTCTTTTTTCTTTTTTTTTTTTTTTTTTGGCTCTCCATTTTCTTGGTAAATCTTCCCCCGTCCCTTTATTTTGAGTCCATGTGTGTCTTTGCATGTGAGATGGGTTTCCTGAATACAGCACACCAATTGGTCTTGATTCTTTATCCAATTTGCCAGTCTGTGTGTTTTGATTGGGGCTTTTAGCCCATTTACATTTAAGGTTAATATTGTGATATTTGAATTTGATCCTGCCATTTTGATACTAGCTTGTTGTTTTGCCTGTTAGTTGATGTAGTTTCTTCAGTGTTGATGGTCTTTACAATTTGGTATGTTTTCGGAGTGGCTGGTGCTGGTTCTTCTTTTTCATGTTTAGTGCTTCTTTCAGGAGCTTTTGTATGGCAGGCCTAGTGGTGACAAAATCTCTCAGCAGTTGCTTTTTCATAAAGGATTTTATTTCTCCTTCACTTATGAAGCTTAGTTTGGCTGGATATGAAATTCTGGGTTGAAAATTCTTTTCTTTAAGAATATCTAGGCCGGGCGCGGTGGCTCATGCCTGTAATCCCAGCACTTTGGGAGGCCGAGGCGGGTAGATCATGAGGTCAAGAGATCGAGACCATCCTGGTCAACATGGTGAAACCCCGTCTCTACTAAAACTACAAAAAATTAGCTGGGCATGGTGGCGCGTGCCTGTAATCCCAGCTACTCAGAAGGCTGAGGCAGGGGAATTGCCTGAGCCTAGGAGGCGGAGGTTGCGGTGAGCCGAGGTATTTGCACTCCAGCCTGGGTAACAAGAGTGAAACTCTGTCTCAAAAAAAAAAAAAAAAAGAATATCTAATATTGGCCCCCACTCTTTTCTGGCTTAGGGTTCTGCCGAGAGATCCACTGTGAGTCTGGGCTTCCCTTTGTGGGTAACGTGACCTTTCTCCCTGGCTGCCCTTAGTATTTTTTTCTTCATTTCAACCCTGGTGAATCTGATGATTATGTGTCTTAGGGTTGGTCTTCTTGAGAAATATCTTTGTGTTTTCTCTGTGTTTCCTGAATTTGAATGTTGGCCTGCCTTGCTAGGTTGGGGAAGTTCTTCTCAATAATATATTGAAGAGTGTTTTCCAACTTAGTTTCATTCTCCCTGTTACTTTCAGATACACCGATCAAACATAGATTTGGTCTTTTCACATAATCCCATATTTCTTGGAGGCTTTCTTCATTTCTTTTCACTCTCTTTAATCTTGCCTTCTGGCTTTATTTCACTGAGTTGATCTTCAATTTCTGATATCCCTTCTTTCACTTAATTGATTCGGCTTTTGAAACTTGTGTATGCTTCACGAAGTTCTCATGCTCTGTTTTTAAGTTCCACCAAGTCGTTTATGTTCTTCTCTATGCTGGTTATTCTAGTTAGCATTTTTTCAAACCTTTTTTCAAGGTTCTTAGCTTCCTTGCATTGGGTTAGAACATGCTCCTTTAGCTCGGAGAAGTTTGCTTCTGAAGCCTGCTTCTGTCAATTCATCAAACTCATTCTCTATCTAGTCCTGTTCCCTTGCTGGTGAGGAGTTGTGATTCCTTGGAAGAAAAGATGCATTTTAGTTTTTGGAGTTTTCGGCCTTTTTGTGCTGGTTTCTTCCCATCTTCATGGATTTATCTACCTTTGGTCTTTGAAGTTGGTGACCTTTGGATGAGGTCTCTGAGAGAATGTCCTTTCTGTTGATGTTGAAACTATTTCTTTCTGTTTGTTAGTTTTCCTTCTAAGATTCAGGCCCCTCTGCTGCAGGCCTGCTGAAGTTTGCTGGAGGCCCACTCCAGACCATGCTTGCCTGGGAATCACAGGTGCCGGCTTCAGAACAGCAAACATTGCTGACTGTTCCTTTCTCTGGCAGCTTTATTCTAGAAGGGTACCTGCTAGATGCCAGCCAAAGCTCTCCTGTATGAGATGTCTGTCAGCTCCTGCTGGAAGGTGTCTCCCAGTCAGGATACATGAGGTTCAGGGAGCCATTTGAGGAGGCAGTCTGTCCCTTATCAGAGCTCAAGTGCTATGCTGGGAGATCCATTGCCCCGTACAGAGCTGCTGGGCAGAGATGTTTAAGTCTGCTGAAGCTGAACCCACAAATGCCCCTTTTCCCAGGTGTTCTGTCCCAGGAAGGTGGGGCCTTTATTTATAAATTCCTGATGGGCTGCTGCTTTTTTCAGAGATGCCCTGCCCAGCAAGAAGGGAGTCTAGTGACACTGTCTGCCTGCAGTGGCCTTGCTGAGCTGCCGTGGGCTCCACTGAAAAGTATAATATTTTTAGCCTAAATGGAAGATTGATGAATAATGAACTGATGATGTTAATGTTTCCTCTAGATTAACTGGCCTTTATATAAATTAGAAAAATATTTTCTTAATACTTGCTACTTCTAAGACTTAATACTTCTAAGACTTCAGAAACTAGATCAAAGTTCTAACTAGATGACTTTTTTCAGCAATGCAAACTATTACACCAAAATATTTATTCTGAATATATTTACCCTCTGTCTCCTTTTCAGATTATATGTACTTTAATCATAAACGTCTTCTGCATAATGACTACAATCATTGCCATAATTCTAACAATAATTGAGTTGTCTCATTTTAAGTCTGTGTCATATAGGAATTATGGACAAGCGGTAAGTGACCAGTTCTATGGGAACACATTAATTTTTAAATTATTCTTTTTAACGATTTTGAAATCTTAGGAGGTAACATGAGCCTTTTATTCATCCTTATGAAATTCTTTGATTTACTAATGAGCTCTTGATTGAAAATTTTAAATCAAAAAATTCTAGGCTGTGGGTTTTAGTAAATATTAAAAGAACGTTTGAATTCTTGACTTGCTGAATTAACGTAAATAAAAATGTGAAGCCTTCAATGGTAAGTGCCTGTGTATTAGGCACAGAGTCATTTAATGATTCTCTTAATACAAGAAAAGTATAATCCTGGACCATAAAACCATTTTGCAAATAAACAAAAAAACTCTGCTACTGACACATACAGTTCTAATTGTAGACACCTAGTAATTTCTGGCTTAACCTAGAGCTTTTCATATATAGCATATCTTTGCATCTTATGTGAATTTTGCTTTAAGTCCAAAAATGCTAAATGTAAATAAGCCTAGCTTGTTTCCATTTAGTTATCCAGTAAATGTGAAGACTTTTCCTATTAACACAATAGATTTATTTTAATTATATTGGTTTTAAATTCAGAATCATAGAATATAGCACTGCAAAAGACCTTAGCAAAGCTAGTTTAAAAAAACAATCTCACATTTAAAATGAGGACAGATTGGAGTGAAACACCTTGTTTGACCAACAGAACAAAACAAATAGCAATTTCAGTAATGAGTAGAAAAGTCACTGCAGGTGGAGGATAAACTTCCTCCTCCTCCTCTACACACTTCCTCTCCATACTGTGACATGTTATTAAGGGGACCATCAGAGGAAAGAATCCAAACCTGGAGAACAAAACCCTGGAGGACAGTGAGAAATAATAGAAAAATGCAATAATACTCCAAAATATATTATGTGTAATGAGTGATTATTTTAACAAACATAGATTTTTCCTGTAAATTATAAGAAAATTGTCCAGTTGCCCTGGACATTCAATTTAGAAATCTTTAGTTCTAATTTTGGGGGTAGAGAATAGGGAAGGAGGACTTAAGTTATTAAGTGCATAATTGTTTCAAGTTATATATCACCAATCATCTTATTCATGAACTTTCAATCATGAGTTTAATATGGCATAATTGCCAAGGATTGCCTTTTGCAGTCAGTGTTACAAATAACTGTAGTCTATATTTACCTGAATAATGATCAGTTTTACAATCTCTCAAAATCACAAGTTTCAGCACAAGTTTGCTGTATTAGTTACACAAAATGAACTTGTATATTAGAATTATATCTCTAAGCCACCAACTATTTCTAGTGGCATTATAGAATTATATACTTACACTTGCTAAGAGAGCCAACATTTTACAGGACTTTTGCATGCCAATTTTTCTAACATGAACAAGGGTCTTGTTTATGTTACAAACTTACCAAGTTACCTGTGTTCCCAGGCAGGGTCAGAAAAGTGCATGCATCTGAAATATGTTCCTCATATAGCAAAATGGTTACTAGTATAAACTCCAGAATCAGAGTGCACTTATTTAAATACTGACCTCAGTACTCCCTGTGTGTAAACCCTTGGAAATTTTTTTTAACTTCCCTGTTTCCAAGTTTTATTTTATGTAAAATGAAGAAAATGCCTATTAGTTAAGTGCTCTGTTCTTTCTTCCAAACTCCCAGTCTGTTGTTTTAAAGGCTAGTTTGACTTTTCTATTTGGCTATGCTTCTATCACTATCGTATCAAACTCAACATATATAAAATGGAAATTATTTACCTCCTCAAAAGTACTATACTGCAAGGCTTCCTTGTTTCAATCTCCCACACACAAAACCTTGACATAATACCTCATCTTTCTACTATCTTTATAATTATCAAATATTGTTTATTCTTTAAGTATTTATTAATTAGGGTTATCTTGGCTTTAATTAACAGGAAATTCCACCCAAGTTAAGACAAAAAGGGTCACTTACTGACTTAAGCTTGGTCCAGAAGCTAGCTTACAGTTTACATCATCTGCCAGGGTGCCAGGGACTCATTCTCTCTCTCTCTCCCCCTCTCTCTCTCTCTCTCTCCCTCTCTGTGTGTGTGTGTGTGCACGCACGTGCACGCGTTCGTGTCTCCTCAGTTGTTTTCATATTTGAGCTGTTCTGGCTGACCTTTTGCCACTTTCAGTCAGGGAGAGAGTTTTAAAATAGCACTCTCATATAAATTAAGGAATTCGGGGCCGAGCTCATTGGCTCTCGCCTGTAATCCCAGCACTTTGGGAGGCTAAGGCAGGTAAATCACTTAAGGTCAGGAGTCCAAGGCCAGCCTGGCCAACGTGGTGAAACACCATCTTCACTAAATATACAAAAGTTAGCCAGGCATGGTGGCAGACACCTGTAATCCCAGCTACTTGGGAGGCTGAGGCATGAGAATTGTTTGAACACAGGAGGCAGAGGTTGTAGTGAGCCAAGATTGTGCCACTGTACTCTAGCCTGAGTGATAGAGTGAGACTTGTTCTCAAAAAAAATTTAAATTAAAAAATAAAAAAATAATAATGAATAAGGGCAAAATGACTCTTCACAGTCTTGTCATCTAAGAGGCCAGAAGTACTTTCTAGCTAAAATGTTATGATTGTTATGGTTGTGCATTTCTGCCAACAAAATTAAATCAAAATTATTTACCTTGGTATTTCATACCTTCTACATCTTTTCCTTATCATCCTGTTTATATCATATATAAATGAACACTATGTTTCAGTTAAAACATGTTTTACCATTTTCTCAAAACATTATATTGCCTACATTCAGTTTTGTTCTCACATTAAAAACCATAGGTTATTCTGATATATATTTTAGCTTTATTATTGGTTCTATTTTATGTCTCAATTTTTAAATTATTTTGTGACACTTTTAATTTATGCTATTAAACTTCTTCTGAAACAAGATAGGTTAGAAAGAAGCAAATAAAAATTTAAAGTTGCCTAGAATGTTGCTTACTCCCTTCGTTTTTCTCAGTCCTACTCTTATTTCAAATGTCTTACCATTTTATGAAGCCTTCTCAGAGACTAACAGCTTAGAGTGAAACTCCTGTTCTCTATAATAATTGAGCAAGTTTTTATCCATTTTATATGGTACCTTATATTATCTTTCTGTCTCTTCTACTTCATTATAAACTCTGAGAAATCAGGAAGTTTTTATGTGTCATTGCATTCCTATCATCTAATTCTTACCACCAGATAGTTTCTTGAATATAAAAGATATTAAATAAATACAATAAAGAAAGAGGAGGAAGAGTTAGAGAAGAAATTGAAGGGGATGTCATTATTTCTAGATCTGGGTATCATTCTTGTCTTTCCACAGCCAGCACAAAACCCACATTTTCAGGATAAGCACTGATATTATTCACATAACTAACCAATCGGATTTGCAGTTGAAAATATTTGTTTTATTTATCCCAGCAACCACAGTCATCTCTGCTTCCAAGTTAAATGTTCTTTGAACTCGTTTTCAATTTACTAATCATTTTAAATGATATTAGAGCAATATCTATGTGAGAGTTCTATTACCACATATGTAAATTTGAGAAGGGTTGTCATTAATAATAGCTGTTTTAAGAGAAAAGGATTGCTTGATAAATCTGTTGGTGGCCACCTTATCATTAGAGGCAGGAGAGTCAAATCTTAGTAACTGAAGAGCTTAGTGAGCTGTGCCAACGACTCTGTAAAAGCTGTCAGAAGTGAGACAAGAATGCTAAACAATGGAGATCAAGTACAGAAGCCACAGATGCTGAATTGAGGAACTGAAAGCTAGAGAAAGTATAGCAGAGGGCAGAGGAGTAGAAATGCCTAAGGAAATCAAATGGTGAAGGGTTTATCTGTTCTTATTTTCCTTCCTGTTTTTGTCTCTCATACCAGTAACTCCTTCCATGATCATGATTGCACTCACTAAAGATAATAACATAAGATTTCTCCCTGTTTTTTGGTTATAGAAACTTGGGAGGGAAGTATCACGTATTTTACTGTTCTTCTACCCTTTGGAATTTTCTATTGCACTTGCATACTCAATATGTAGCTGTTGCAATTTGGTAAGTATTTACCCACTCTCTGGCAAATCAAAAGATGTTGATTTCTGGTAAGCACACTCTATGAGGAAATGAAATGTATTGATACAAAATGTTTAGAACTAGTAAAAATTGAATGTGTGGTATTTCCTTTATTTTTTATTTTTGTTTTATAAATAGAAAACATAAAATTATACAAGTAATACATAAAACTAAATTTAAAAGTAAAAAGCATATAGAGTAAAAAGTGATTGTTTCCTTAATATAATCCACATCATAGCCACACATCCAATTCTATACAAAAAAAGACCAATACACACACATTTTCTTTTTTACTAATTGTATGTATTATATTCACATTGTTTTGTCACATGTATTTTTACAATAATTAGAAATATCTTTCCATTACAAAACATATCTAAATAATGCCTTTTATTACCTTCATTGTTTTTCTTAGCATTAAACATTCCCTAACTACTGCATATGTAGCTTTGTTTCCAATTTTTTCTAGTGTATAAACAATGATGCAGTGAACATATGAATATAAATATTTTTGCATACAGGACCACTGTTTCTTTAGGTGGTTGATTCCTAGAAATGTAATTCCCATATCAAGTTTAACAACATCCCCAAATACTATAACAACTCACAAAAGTTTATGAGAATGATTATTTTCTCACAAGCTTAAAAGACTATATATCTTACCTTCATTCACTCATTCTTGAATATTTATGGAAAGCATGCTATTTGCTAGGCATTGTAATAGGCACTAAGGATGCAATGATTAACAAAACAATGTTCTTTCCATTAAGGAACTTGCATTCCATTGTGGGAGAAAGGCAATCAACAAACACATAAAAATATAAAATAATGTCAAGAGGTAAAAAAATATTATGGAGTACAATAAAGCAAAGTACGGAGATAAGGCAAGATTATTTTACTTAGAATGGTCAGGGAAGACTCCTGCAATCAACAACAAATTGAAATACAGAAACAACTATAAGACTATATGGTAAAAGTATTTTTAAAGAGAGGGAATGAGTTGCATTTCCAGAATGGCTGATTGAAGACATGGCAACTCTCCCTAAAAATGAAATTATAAAACTAAACAATATTATCAATAAACAACCTTCTAAAGATTAAGGAAGTTGGCCAAGCATACAAGAAATTGACAAGTGTTTATTTATGAAAATCTACTGGGCCTCAGAACAGTGGATGTCTGTTGCATGTTTGGGACTTTCCTGTTCTTCCGACCTGTAATGGTTAGGCTTTGTGCCCCCACCCAAATCTCATCTTGAACTGAAATCCCCAGTGTTGAAGGAGGATCCTGGTGGGAGAAATTGAATCATGTGGGCAGTCTTCCCCATGATATTCTCATGGTAGTGAATGAGTTCTCATGAGATCTGATGGTTTTATAAGTGCTTAACAAGTTCCTCATTCACTCTTCTTTCTCCTGCTGCCATGTGAAAAAAGTCCTTGCTTCTCCATTGCCTCCTGTCATGATTGTAAGTTTCCTGAGTCCTCCCCAGCCATGTGGAACTGTGAGTCAGTTAAACTACTTTCCTTAAAAATTACCCAATCTTAGGAAGTTCGTTGTAGCAGTGTGAAATGGACTAATACACCACCACCCTCAGATTCTGTTACACAGAAGTTTACATTGGTGGGTCAGACTGTGAGCCGCAGCAGCCTCACTGCTTGAGATAACTAGTTTTATCTGGAGCAGAGCTCAGAAAGTTCTATGACCAAGAGGGTTATTAAAACAACAGTAATCCCTGTGGCAAACAAGCAGATAAGGCCAATGTCACTACTAGCCCGACTAAGATCACAATACTTTGGGGCAAAAAATGTACTGCAACCAACTAGAAACTTAAGAGAGAAATTCGGAGAACAGGACAGTCACAGTGGACCTTGATAACGTCCTACTTTTCCCCTGTGGTCTGGAAGAATATAAATATGTGCAAAGCTATACACATACTAAGGAGACTGAAGAAGGTCCTAGCGAGCACTTGGTTGAACAAGAGGCCTTGCAAAAATAAAGTAAAAGCTGGGCAGCCTAAACTTTGAATATACTGCTCAAGCTACACTGATTCATTGAGAAAGGGTGGAAGTCTTACTGGCCTAATGTATCTAATACTTTCCTAGAGTTTTTATAACAAAGCACCACAGATTGTGTGGCTTAAACAACAAATTTATTTTTCTCACAATTTTAGAGGCTTGAAGTTCAAGATTAAGCTGTTGGCAGGGTTAGTTTATTCTGAGGCCTTTATCCTTGGCTTTCACTTGGCTGTCTTCTCCCCGTGTCTTCACATGGTCTTCTCTCTTTATGTGTCTGTGTCCTAGCCTCTTCTAAGCACACCAATCATATTCTATTGGAGCTCATTCTAATTACCTCATTATAACTTCAATGATACTTAAAAGACCCTATCTCTAAATACAGTCACATTCTAAGTTACTGAGAGTTAGGATTTCTAGTATTCCAAGATACTGGTGGTTAGCAATAACCACCACTCCTGGAAAATGAGGCAATCAAAATCCAAAATTGCTACCATATATTTTCTAAAATATCCAGTTTTCAACAACAAAAAATATGCAAATAATAGGAAATAGTTACCCTTACAGTTCAAAACAACACTTAATAGATATAGTGTCTTGGAGCAAGGGAAGGACAAATGTTAAACTTAACAAAGAAAGACTTCAAAAATAAGTAAAGTAAATATGTTTGAAGAATTATAGGATGACAACAATGATTCATCAAATAAAACCCAATAAAAGAGAGACTTTTTTTTTTTAAAGTGGAAATTCTAGAGTTTAAAAATACAAGAACTGAAATGAAAAATCCACGAGAGGAACTCAAGAGCAGATATGACCTGACAAAAGACAAAATAAAGAGACATAAAGATAGCAAAAAAGATACTACCCAGTCCGAAGAACAGGAAAAAACAAAAAAGAAGAAAACTGAACAGAGCCTCCAAATCCTTTCAGATACCATTCAAATGTATAATGAGAGTCCTATAAAAATGGGAAGAATTGTAAAAATTAAAGAAATAATGGCCCTAAATTCCCCTAATTTCATGGAAAATATTCAATATATCCAAAAAGCTCAATGATATGCAAGTAAAATAAACACAAAGATCCAATCCTAGACATCTCCATGTCAAACTGATAAAAAAAATCTTGAAAGCAGCAGAAAAAAAAAATGACACTTCATACATTAGGGAACCACAGTAATATTAACAGCTGGGTTCTCATCCAAAACAATGCAGGCTAGAAGGTAGTGGAGTCGGATATTAAAGTGCAGGGGGTAAAAACAGTAAGGCAGGAATTCTTTATCCTTTAAAACTAACCCTCAAAAATAAAGGTGAAATAGGGACATTCACAGATGGATAATGTGTTGCTAGCAGAAATTTCTTATGAGAAACACTAAAGGAAGTTCTTTAGACTGAAAGGAAGTGACATTAGATGAAACTTAAATGCACATGAATAAATAAAAAAGTACCAGTAAAAGCAATTATGTAGATGGTTATGAAAATCAGTGTAAATACGTCTTTTGTGTTTTCTTTACTGATTTAAAAGACAGTTGCATTAATTGCACTGGGCTCACCCAAGTTATCCAAGATGATCACCTTAATTTAAGGTCGTGTTATTAGTAACATTAATCCATCTATCACAACTACTCAGCTCCACCTTTTAGCTTGAAAGTATTCATAGACAATACATAAATGAATGGATATGGCTTGTTCCCGCAAAACTTTATTTAGAAAATAGGCAGTGGGCTAGATTTTGTCCATGTATCATACTAACCCTTCTTCAATACACAGCTTCTCCTTTTTTCTTTTAAATTTTAACAGATAAGATTATAAAAGCAATAATTATAACACCACGTTAGTAGTTATATGATATGTATAGATAGAATATATGACAATAATAGCACAAAGAAAAGGAAAGAGAATTTGTTATATGGGAATAAAGTTGCTGTATTTTATTGGAATTGAATCAGCATTCATTTGAAGTAGATTGTGATAAATTAAGGTGCTTATTTAGTGATTAAGAAAGCTAAAAAATATTATACCTTAAAAATCGACAAGGGAGTTAACATAAATACAGTATATTTAATTTAAAAGAAAAAGAAAGAACACAAAGGCAGTCTTGGTGGCTAACACCAGTATTCCCAGCATTTTGGGAGGCCACGTCAGGAGGACCATTTGAGCCCAGGAATTCAAGACCAGCCTGGGCAACATGATGAGACTTTGTCTCTACAAAAAAAATAAAAATAAAAACATTAGCCAGGCATAGTGGCACATGCCTGTGATCCCAGCTACTTGGGAGGCTGAGGCGGGAGAAGAACCCAGGAGGTCAAGGCTGCAATAAAAGCCATGTTCATGCCACTGCACCCCAGCCTAGGTGACAGAGCAAAACCCAATCAAAAAAAAGAAAGAAGAAAGAAAGACAAAGAAAAGAAAAGGAAAATAAAACACATGAGACCTGTATAAAACAAATAACAAAATGTCAGACATAAATCTATTCCTTGTAATAATAACATTAAAATAAATTAAAATGACAATGAGATATTTTAAAGTAGCTACTAGGATGACTGAATTTCAAAATATTGATAATGCCAACTAATACCAAAGATTATGGATAAAATAAATATCTCTCATACTCCTAGTTGAAATATAAGTTACTGCAACAACTTTTAAAACCTTTTGGGCATTACCTACTAAATATTAAGATGTGTATACCCTATGATCAGTAATTTAAGTCCTTGGTATATAACCTACAGAAATGTTTGAGCATATGCATTAAGATAAACTTAAGTTGAGGTGTACTACTCTAGCTAAATTTGACATGGTAATTAGAAGGAACTATACTTGCACTTAACAACACAGATGGATCTTATGAATAAAATGTAGAGTATAAAAACTCAAAAGAATTCACACTTTTAAAAATTCCATTCATATGCAGTTTGAAACCAGGCAAAACTAAAGCTAAACTATAGTGTTTGGGGATGCAAGCTTAGTTGATGAAACTAGGGAAAAAAATGACAGGATTGATGACCTTATCTAAAAGTCAAAATGACCATTACCTTGAAGGGAAGGAATAGGTAGTAGTTGAGAAATGCCATGAGAGGATAGGGTGCAGGCATCTATTAAGATTTATGCTCAAGAAGACTGTGGATATTTTTATTATAAAACTCTGGAGTTATACAAAAAGTTACAAGTAGGTTGAAGGCTGGGCATGGTGGCTCACATCCGTAATCCCAACACTTTGGGGATCACTTGAGGCCAGGAGTTCAAGACCAGGTTGGCCAACACGGTGAAACTCCATCTCCACTAAAAATACAAAAAAATTATCAAGGCATGGTAGCACAGGCCTGTAATCCCAACTACTCGGGTGGCTGAGGCATGAGAATTGCTTGAGCCTGAACCTGAGTCTGAGAGGCAGTTGCAGTGAGCTGAGATCATGCCACTGTACTCCAGTGTCTTGGAAAAAAGGAAAGGAAAGGAAAGGGAAAGGGAAAGGAGGGAGAGGGAAAGGGGAAGGGAGGAAAGGAAAGGGGAAAGGAAAGGAAAGAAAAGGAAAGGAAAGGAAAGGAAAGAGGGAGGGAGGGAGGGAGGGGAGGGGAGGGAGGGGAGGAGAAAGGAAAGGAAAGGAAAAAGGGGAGGAAAGAATAAAGGTATAGGACGGAAATTGGATACTTTAAGATTTTACTCTATAAATATCAATATTGCCTGTATTTTTTAAGAAAAATATCTGTTACTTGTATAAAATTAAGAAACATCATATGATTTGTAAGAGGTTAATTTTTTTCCAGTTTCAAAGACATGAAGATGATGCTACATCTCTTCCTCAGGAAGCTGAGAGCACTTTTTGAAAAATCTAGAAATGTAAGAATTTTGCTGTTGCTGATGCCTGATGTGGGTCCTAATGATATCTCTGTATACCAAAGCAGTTATGAAGCCTATAGACTTTGTGCAAAATAAAATACAAATAAGGTGAATTTTTCTCCTCAGTATTCAAGAAATTTCTCTGCTCATGTTTTTCTAGGCTGCAAGGGGAAAGCTTTTCCCTATTTAAATATGAGATTATTATAGGATGAATTTGTTATCTAGGTATTCTGAATAGCTGTCAGCTCCCCATAATAGAGCTTTTGTAAGAGACTGTAAAAAAGATTCATTATTATCTCTAGAGTGCAGGCTATAAAGACTTGGGCCATGATGCTATATAATTTACCGGAAAACTTCAAATACTTGATGTCCATACAAGTAAAAAGCACATTTTACAATCCGGTTCTTCTACATTAACTAGCTTCTACTTTAACAAAGTATGAATCAAAACGCCTCTAATTCATATTTTCTTCATTGTGCTTTGACTTCTTTTCTCCTTAAAGTTACTTTCTGCCCTGAACTTATTTGCTGTCTTTCCTATCTTTCTTTCCCCTGGCTTCTTTCTTATCATTGTTTGGATCATCTGTTCAACTGCTTCTCAAAGCAAACAGACTGCCTTTCCAAATCAGGAGAATTTTCTAGAAATCTGTTCTGAATTCAATTCACTCTCTCTTCTAATATAGAACACTACCTCAGAAAGATGTTGCACTGTTTGTTACCTAACAGTGTAAAGTAAAGTTACTTGAGTCTAAGAATATCAGTGCTTAGCTCATTTTTTTCAGAGTTTCTACTGTATACCAATGAATAGTATATTAAACTCTGGAGTATCAACAATTAATAAGGTACCTGATGGCTAGGAGACTTTATTTTAAGGGAGGAAACAAACAGCTAGCAAGTTAAGACTCTGTATGACACATAAATTAACAGAGTATAAAAAACTAGAAATAAGCCGGGCGCAGTGGCTCATGCCTGTAATCTTGGTACTTTGGGAGGCAGAGGTAGGCAGATCACAAGGTCAGGAGTTTGAGACCAGCCTGAACAACATGGTGAAACCTCGGAAATTAGCTGGACATAGTGGCATCCACCTGTAATCCCAGCTACTCAGGAGGCTGAGGCAGGAAAATTGCTTGAACCTGGGAGTCAGAGGTTGCGGTGAGCCGAAATCATGCAATTGCACTCCAGCCTGAGCAACAGAGTGAGAGTCTGTCCTCAAAAAAAAAAAAAAAAAAAAAAGTAGAAATAAGACAGAAGAAATAATAATCCTTGAGATGTGAAATAAGAGGAATAAAGCTGTAGGAAAGACCCCTGAGCAGAGAATTAGTAGTTTACCAAGCAGAAAGTTAGGAAGACATTTTGAATAGAAGAGTTTAGCTTATTAGAAATGTGGGAGAGATCATAGCTAAAATAAATATATTAAAACATAATGACATGGTGAAACTCCATCTCTACTAAAAATACAAAAATACAGCTGGGCACGGTCCGGGTATGGTAGTGGATGCCTGTAATCTTGAGAGGCTGAGGTGGGAGAATCACTTGAATCCTAGCTTTGAGACAGAGGTTGCAGTGAGCCGAGATGGCACCATTGCACTCTAGCCTGGGCAACGAGAGTGAAACTCTGTCTCCAAAAAAAAAAAAGGGGGGGCAGAATTGAGTAAAATGATAAATTCTATTAGGATAAGTTGACTTTGAGATAACTATAGAACATCAAAGTAGAGATGTCAATTAAGCAGTTTGGAAATACATATATGGAGACAGAGGAAAGATCAGTTATAAATTGATTGATTTTGATGGTAATTAAAAACATTGAGAGATTATGTCACCACGATGGCAGGCTAGAAAAATCCTACTCATATCTCCCATAACAATGACAATTCTGCACCTATTCAAAGTCAAAAGTCTCTCTGCAGAAGCCTTGGGATTCAGGTAAGAGTTCGTCAAATCCCAATGGAGCCCAAGATCCAGGAGAGTCATTTTTAGAGTGCAGACCAACACCCAAGTGGCTGATTTGCCAAGATTGCTTGTAGATTCAAGCCCATTAATGTACTAGTCCTCAAAGGGGCTTGTTTACAGCCTCACATGACTTTGAACCTACAACCAAAACCATCTATCAAGGGTTCCAGAAGGAATCATGCACGCCAGTGCCTTGGTGGAAAGACTTGTCTGCCTGCTGACATTGATCTTGGCAGTGAACCTGAAAAGTACACTGTGGCTCTGCTTTAGCCTTCCTTAGCTGAGGTCCCAGCTCAGAGCTACTCGCACAAGGACCCCAGAGGGAGATTCACTCATCTATTGTAGCCTGGAAGTCCTCTATGATGGGCTTGCCAACCTCCATCCCATAGCAGATCCCAAGGGGATCCACTCTCAGCTCCAGTGCCTCTCACTGCAGTTGAGAAACTATCCCATCTGTGCTGAGATCTGCTGGGAAATGACTTCCTGTCTGGGCCAATAAGAGGGGCTCTCCAGCCTCCATCCTACAGGAGATTTCAAGGAAGCCCAGTCTCAGCTCCATTCCCTCCTTCTGCAGTCAAGGAAGTATCCCATTTTTACAGGGTCCTCCTGGGAGACATGTGCCCTCTGAGCCAACAAGACTGGGCTTTATAACCTTTATCCCACAGTAGATCATGAGGGGGTCCCAATCTCAGCTCTGGCCCCTCTCATGGCAGTTGAGGAACTATCCTATCTGTACAGGAACCTGCTGGCTGGCATGCACCCCTCTATGCTGAGAATGGGCTCCTCATACTGTATCTCACTAAAAATCCTAAGTGGGGGGCCTGATTTTAGCTCAAAACCCTCCTGTTATAGTCAGACAGCTATACCAACATGCCAGCCTCTGTTTCACGGCAGGTATTGAGGGGGGCCAATTTTAGCTCTGGCCCTTCCTGCTGCCGTCAAGAAACTAGCCCACTTGTGGAGGAATCTGCTGGATGATACATGTTTATCCGAACTTACATGGGCCCACTAGCCTAATTCTCACAGAAGGTCCCAAAAGGGTCCAGTCTCAACTCTAGCTACTCTTGCTGCACTTGGGGACACAGCCTACCTATACAGAGACCTGCTAGGAGATGTGCCTATTTGGGCCACTGGGACAGTCATTCAGCATTTTCATACAACCACAGTACCCTTCCTGAGTCTTCCCCAAGTCCATCTGGGCCAGAAAGCTGTGTCAACCTTGGAAGTCTTCATGAGGTTCACAACAAGCCTGGGTTTAGGGTGTCTTATAATGCTGAAATAGCTGCAGTGGTCACAGGCTCTAGGAAAACAACAGTAAGTCAGCTTAGAGTCCCTGGAAATCCCTCTAAAGGACAGGGACAAACTAATCCAGTCAAACATTCAAAGGTAAAAGACAAAGAGAGGATTTGAAAAGCAGCAAAAGAAACAAAAACAAAATGTAAGAGAGATCCAATACACGTGGCAGCAGCAGACTTCTCACCAGAAATTTTACAGGCCAGGAGGGAGTAGAACAATACAGCCAGAGTACTAAAGAAAATGCCAAGCAAGAACATTGTACCCAACAAAACTATCCTTCAGAAATAAAGGAGAAAGAAAAAGCTTTAACAGAGAAACAAAAGCTGAGGAAATATATTGTTACTAGACCTGTCCAACAAGAAGTGATAATGGAAGTTCTTCAAACCCAAAGAATAACATGCTAAGGTGATTGTAAAACCAATATTGTGATTGTAGTGTTTAAACCATTTATATCTTTAGTAAGAAGACTAAAAGGCAAAACTATTAAAAATAAGAATATTTTAAACTATTAAAAATATTTTTGAATTAAACATTATTAAAAATATTATTATAAAGAAAAATGTGACTTCAAAAATTCGAAATGTGGGAGGAGAAGGGAGTTAATGTGTACCGGGTTTATCTTTTCTTTGCGTGCAATCAGTTCAATTGATTCAGTTTTAAACAACTTGCTATAGCTATAAGATGTCTCACATAAGCATCCCGTGAACCACAGAGTAAAAACCTATAATTGACGTGCTAAAAATAAAAAGCAATCAGTTAAAACATACTACCAGATAAAACCACTTACACACTAAGAAAAGCAGTAAGAAAGGAAGAGAAAAGCTACACAACTATAAAACAAGTAACAAAATGACAGTAGTAAGGCCTTATTTATCAATAATAACACTGTTATTGAGTAAATCAAATTCTCCAATTAATAAACATAGAAGGGCTGAATGAATTAAAAACAGAACCCAACTATATGCTGCATACAAGAAATTCACTTCACTTATAAAGACACATACAGATTGAAAATGAAGGGATGGAAAAAGATATCCCATGGAAATGGAAACCAAACATGAACAGGAGTAGCTATGCTTAGATCATATAAAATAGACTTTAAGTCAAAAATTATGCAAAAAGGCAAAAAGGCCGTTGTGTAAGGATAAAGGGGTCACTTCAACAAAAGGAGATGACAATAGTAAATATGTATGCACCCAACACCAGAGCACCCAAATATATCAACAAATATTAATAGTTTTGAAGTGAGAGATATACTACAATGTAATAATAGTAAGGGACTTCAACAACACACTTTTGGAAGTGGACAGATTATCCAGGCAGAAAATCAACAAAGAAATATTGTAGTTAAACTATACATGAATTGGATCTAACAGACATTTACAGAACAATTCCTTGAACTGCTTCAGAATACACATTCTTCTCATTAGCAAATGGAATAATCTCTGGGATAGACCATATGTTAGCCACAAAATAAATCTCAACAAATTTAAAAAAGTAAAAATTGTATCAGGTATCTTTTCTGACCACAATGGAGTAAAACTAGAAATCAAAAACAAGAGGAACCTGGGAAACTGTACAAATATATGAAAATTGAAAAATATACCCTCAAACAACCAATGGGCCAAGGAAGAAATTAAGAAGGAATTTTAAATTTTTTTTGAAACAAACGAAAATGGAAAAAACACACCAAAATCTATGGAATACAGAAAAAGTGTACTAAGAAGTTTATACTAATAAATAGCTATATTAAACAAACTTCAAATAAGCAACCTAACAGTGCACCTCAAGGAACTATGAAAGCAAGAGTATATCACCCTGAAATGAGTAGAAGGAAAGACATTTTTAAGAGATCAGAGCAGAAATAAGTGAAATTGAGACCAAAAAACAATACAAAAGATCAACAAAATGAAAAGTTGAATTCTGAAAATGTAACACAAAATTGACAAATATTTAGTTAGAATAAAAAAGTCCCAAATCAAAAAAATTGGAGAAGAAAAAGAAAACATTACAACTGAAACCCCAAGGAAATACAAAGGATCATTAGCAACTATTATGAGCAACTATGTGACATTAACTTGGATAACCTAGAAGAAATGGATAAATTTCTGGACACATACAACCTACGAAGATCGAACTATGAAGAAACAGAAAATCTGAACATACCAATAATGAGTAAAAAATAAAAGTAGTTATAAAGAGTCTTTAATCAAAGAAAAGCCCAGGATCTGACAGATTCACTGCTAAATTCTACCAAATGTTTGAAGAAGAACTAATATCAACTCCACTCAAACTATTTCAAAAAATTAAAGAGGAGAAAATACTACTGGAATAATTTATAAGGCTAGCATTACTGTGATTTTAAAACCAAACAAGAACACAACAAAAACTACAGGCCAATATCCCTAAAGAACATAGATGCAAAAATCCTCAACAAAATACTAGCAATCTGAACAACATACTAAGAGAGATTATTTATTATGATCTATTGGAATTCAACCTAGAGATGCAAGAATGGTTCAACATGTGCAAATCAGTAAATGTGATAAATCATATCAATAGAATAAAGGACAAAAACTATATGATCATTTCAATAGAGGCTGAAAAAACATTCAATAAAATTCAACATCCCTTCATGATAAAAACTCTCAACAAATTGGTATAGAAGGAACATATCTGAACATGATAAAGTCTATATATGACAAGCCCACAGCTAATGTCATACTGAACAACAACAACAAAAAAACTGAAAGCCTTCCCAATAAGATCTGTAACAAGACAAGGACGCCCACTGTCACCACTTATATTCAACACAGTACTGGAATTGCTAGCCAGAGCAATTAGGCAAGAGAAAGAAATGAAGGGCACCAAAATTGGAAAGGAAGAATTCAAATTATCTTTTTTTCCAGATAACATGATCCTACATTTAGAAAAATGTAAATACTCCACAAAAAAATTCACAGCACTGATAAATGAATGTAGTAAAGTTGCAGGATATAAAATAGACACACACAAAAATTAATAGTGTTTCTACATGCAAACAGCAATCAATCAAAAAAATAAATTAAGAAATCAATCTCATTTACAACAGCTACAGATAAAAAACTAGAAATAAATTTAACCAAAGACGTCAAAGATCTCTACAAGAGAAACTATAAAACCAACAAAATAAATGTAAGAGAACACAAAAGATATAAAGATATAATCATGGATTGAAAGTATTAATATTGTTAAAATATTTATACTACCCAAAGAAATCTACAGATTCAATGTAATCCCTATCAAAATACCAATGACATTTTTCACATACACAGAAAAAAAATACAAAAATTAATATGAAACTACAAAATACCCGGAAAAGCTAAAGTAATCCTGCACAAAAAGGACAAAGCTGGAGGCATCACACTACATGTTTTAAGTTCTACTACAAAAGTATAGTAACTAAAACAGCATTGTACTGGCATAAAAATGGATACATAGATCAATGGAACAAAATAATGAGTTCAGAAATAAATCCACACACAGCCAACTCATTTTCAACCAGGATGCCAAGAATATGCAATGGGAAGAGGACATTCTCTTTAATAAATAATGCTCAGGAAAATGAATATCCATTTGCAGATGAATAAAACTAGAACCCCCTTCACTATATACAAAAAAAGTCAACTCAAAATACATTAATTATTTAAATATAATGCCCAAACTCTGAAACTAGTAGATGAAAACTGGAAAAACACTACAGGACCTTGATCTGGCAAAGTTTTTGGGGGTAAGATTTCAAAAGCAACAGATAAAGCAAAAATAGACAAATAAGTTTACATCAAACTAAAAAGCCTCTGCACAGCACAAGAAACAATCCCAACCTGCACAATGGGAGAAAATATTCATAAACTCTTCATCCACACAGGGGATTAATAACCAGAATATATAAGGAACTTAAGCAACTCAATAGCAGAAAACCCAACTAATCCAATTTAAAAATGGTCAAAAGATCTAAATAGACATTTCTCCAGAGAAGACATACAAATACTCAACAAGCATATTTTTAAAATGCTCAACATTACTAATAATCAGGGAAATGAATGTCAAAATCACAATGAGGTATCATCTCACCCTAGTTAGAATGGCTATTAAGAAAAAGACAAAAAATAACAATTGTGAATGCAGAGAAAGGGGAATGCCTGTACCTCATTGAAAAGAATGTGAAATAATACAGCCATTATGGAAAACGTTATGAAGTTTCCTCAAAAAACTAAAAATAGAATTACCATATGATCCAGCAATCCCACTGCTTGGTATATAACCAAAAGAAATGTATGAAATAAATATCTATACACTCACCTTTGTTGCAGCGCTTTTCATAATAGTGAAGATAGGAAATTAACCTAAGCATCCATTAATGGATAAATGAATTTTAAAATATGGTATGCATACAAAATGGAATATTATTCAACCATTAAAAAAGAGTGAAATTTTATCACTTGCAACAACACAGATAGAACTGAAGGTCATTATGTTAAGGGAAATAAGCCAAGCACAGAAAAACAAATACTGCATGTTCTCACTCATATGTGGGAGCTAAAAAAGCTTATCTAATTGATGTAGAGAGTAGAATGGTGGTTAGCAGAGGCTGGGAAAAGAAGAGAGGAGGGAAAAATGAAGAGAGTTGTATTAATAGGTAAAAAATACAATTAGAAGGAATAAATTCTGGTATTTGATAATACAGCAGTGAAGTTACAGTAAACAATAGTTTACTATGTATTTCAAAATAGAAGAGAAGAAATGTAATGTTCCTAACATAAAAGATAAATTATTGACATATGACCATCCCAATTACCCTGATTTTATTACATACTGTATACATGCATCAAAATGTTCACATGTACCTCAAAAATATGTACAAATATGATATATTATTTTTAAATGTTTTTAAATGTTTTAACTTTAAAATATGGATATAAAAAGGTGTCAATTTCCAGCAATTAAGGACTAGCTTCCTGCAACCAAAGCCTTCTACAAAGAGCAACAAAAGGAAGCCAATTTTTTAAAACATCATGTGTTTGAAGGCTGGAGATCTGGGATTTAAGGAGACATGCTTCCAGAGTGGAACCAAGAGATAACCCAGGCTTTTGGCACAACTTTTTGCCCAGAGGCATTTTCTGAATCACAAACATCAAATTAGAGGTTAAGAAGTGGAAAACAGCTTTCATTACTCTCAAAAGATTGTAAAGAGTAACAATAAACACCCAGAACTTTCTCAAAAGGGCTATATCCTAGCAATAAAGTTGTACAAAAATAGGCTATACCTCTAATAGAATGATACTCAGACTCAAATCGGCTCAATCACATCATATTAAAGTGAGCTTCAGCAAAACTAACATTCTACCAAAAACAAAAATAAATCACTTCAGGAGGAACATATCATCCAGAGCATCAAGTTATCACTACAAATTTTCATACATACTGTCTGAAATTCTATTTAAGTAAAACAAGAAATGACTGAGTAATGTCATCAAGATGACAGAGTAGGAGATACCAGCCTGCATCTGCACTGATCCGCCCCACCACAAACTCACATACACACACAAAACATGTAGATGGCTATCCACAAACCACAATCACCCTGAGAAGGCTCAAGGGACCAACAAAAGATCTGCAGCAAAATAATAGGGCAAAAAACTGGAGAATATTCACACAGAAAGGATTGCTGATGAGATCAGCATGTCTGTGATGACTAGAGATGGCTAGGAACAAAAATGAAAGGCAGAGACTATTAGTATCAGCCATGTGCAGGAACCACCATCATCCCCAGTGGCCTGCTCCACTGACAACAGTGGCATCTTTTACCACAGAGACAACCAACAATCATTCCTTTAGAGGAACCTCAGAGACAAAGATGCAGCTGTACACCACTTTCCCCTCCAAAAGCAGCCTCTGCTGAGCCCATAAATGAATGCAACCACTACCCTTCCCAACCCCCAACCCTTGAGTAGCAGCCACCCTGCAAGTGCCCACACTCCGGACTTGGGGTCTAGGGCTGCACTGCCCATGCCCACATATCAGACACCAAAGCCATTGCCATAGCAATCTAGTTCACATTCCAGACCCTGAAGCCAAGGTCTCTTCAAGGGTGACCATATTCCAGGAAGCAGCCACCATAGAGAACTGTGTACTTGAGCCCTGTATCTCTGCACATGTCTCTGTTCAGCTTTACACTTCCTTCACAAGCACCTGTGCATTGCATACTGTTACCAACATGGCAGCAAGGGTGCCAGTGCCCAAGCCACCAATGCCAATATGTGGTGGATTCATCGACCCTCCACAAGTACCAGTGCTTCAGGCTTCATCTCTATGGCCACGCCACAGGTACCACTCAGCGGACATCAGCGCCAATGCTACTTGGACTTGCAAGCAAGATCCAGTGTCAAGAGAAATTCCATCCCTACATCAGGATCAAGAAGACCTTAGCAGCTACTCCTACCATAAACCCCAACAACTCACACTGCTGTACAAACATCCACACTGTTGCATGCTGAGGATCCACGTAATCTCTGTCACTAGCAAACTCAGATGACAGAGCTGCAAAGAGACTGCACAGCTCAGTGATGCCAGAACTGCTGCTGCATCCCACCCAGCAAACACTCTTACACCTCCTTGTTACCCACAGGAAAAGGTGTTTATACATAAAAACTAGTCTGTAAAGTCTAGTATAGACTAGACTGCTATAGGTGACTGCTCCACAAATGCACAGAAATCAACATAAGGCAGTAAGGAACATAAAGAACTAAGGAGATATACTACCAAAATAACACAATTAGTCTCCCAGTAGCTGACCCCCCAAAAATTAAGATATACGAACTGCCTCACAGACCATTTAAAATAATTGCTTTAAAAGCTTAGCAAATTTCAAGAAAATACAGATAAACAATTCAATGAAATAAAGAAAATAATAAATGACCAAATGGATACACTTAACAGAGAGATTAAAATTATTTTAAAACAACAATTATTTTTGGAGCTGAAAAAAAAAAACAATAAATGAAGTGAAAAATGCAATAGACCCAGTAAAGGGATTGCTGGATCAAAATAGCCATTCTGAGTGGCATGAGATGCTAACTCCTTGTCATTTGGCTTGCATTTCTCTAATGATCAGTGAAGTTGAGATTTCATATGTTTGTTGGCCACATTAAGGTCTTTTTTTTTTTTTTTTTAGAATTGTCTGTTCATGTCCTTTGTCCAGTTTTTAATGGGATTGTCTGTTTTTTTTTCCTATAAATTTAAGTTTATGGTAGACTCTAGATATTAGACCCTTGTCAGATTGTTAGACTGCAAAAATTTTCTCCCATTCCATAGTTGTCTGTTCACTCTGATGATAGTTTATTTTGCTGTGCAGAAGCTCTTTAGTTCAATTAGGTCTCTTTTGTCAATTTTGGCTTTTGTTGCAATTGCTTTTGGCATTTTCATCATAAAATTTTTGTACTTGCCTATGTCCTGAATGGTATTGCCTAGAATCTCTTTTAGGGTCTTTACAGCTTTGGATTTTACATTTAAGTCTTTAATCCATCTTGAGTTAATTTTTGTATAACGTGTAAAGAAGGGGTCCAGTTTCAATTTTCTGCATGTGGCTGAGCAGTTCTTCTAGCTCCATTTGTTAAACAGGGAATCTTTTCTCCATTGCTTGTTTTTGTTATATTTGTTGAAGATCAGGTGGTTGTAGGGGTGTAGTCTTATTTCTGAAGTTCTCTATTCTGTTCCATTGGTCTATGTGTCTGTTTTTGTACCAGCATCATGCTGTTTTGGTTACTGTAGCCTTGTAGTACAGTTTGAAGTCAGGTAGCATGATGCGTTCTTTTTGTTCAGGATTGACTTGGCTATACAGGCTCTTTTTGGGTTCCATATAAATTTTAAAATAGTTTTTTTTCTATTTGTGCGAAGAATGTTAATGGTAATTTAACTGAAATAGCACTGAATCTATAAATTACTTTGGGTAGTATGGCCATTTTCACAGTATTGATTCATCCTATCCATAAGCATGTGATGTCTTTTCATTAGTTTGTGTCCTCTCTAATTTCCTTGAGCAGTAGTTTGTAGCTCTCCTTTAAGACATTCTTCACTTCCCTTGTTCTCTGTATCTCTAGATATTTTATTCTCCTTGTAGCAATTGTGAATAGGAGTTCATTTATGACTTGACTCTCTGCTTGTCTATTGTTGGTGTGTAGGAATGCTAGTAATTTTTCATGCTGATTTTGTATCCTGAGACTTTGCTGAAATTGCTTATCAGCTTAAGAAGCTTTTGGGCTGAGACAATGGAGTTTTCCAGATACAGGATCATGCCATCTGTAAATAAAGATAATTTGACTTCCTCCCTTCCTATCTGAACACTCTTTGTTTCTTTCTCTTGCCTAATTGCCCTAGCCAGAACTTCCAATACCATACTGAACAGGAGTGGAGAGAGGTCATTCTTGTCTTGTACTGGTTTCCAAAGGGAATGCTTCCAGCTTTTGTCCATTCCGTATGATATTAGCAGTGAGTCTGTCATATATGGCTCTTATTATTTTGAGGTATGTTCCTTCAATACCTGGTTTATTGAGAGTTTTTAAACTGAAGAAATGTTGAATTTTATCAAAGGTCTTTTCTGCATCTATTGAGATAATCATGTGGTTCTTGTCTTTAGGTCTATTTATGTGATGAATTACATTTATTGATTTGCATATGTTGAACCAAACTTGCATTCCAGGGATGAAGCCAATTTGATCATGGTGGATAATCTTTTGCTGTGCTGTTGCTAGATCCCTTTACTGGCTATATACCCAAAGGAATAGAAATCATTCTGTTATAAAGATACATGCACATGTATGTTCACTGCAGCACTATTCACAATAGCAAAGACATGCAATCAATCCAAATACCCATCAGCGATAGACTTGATAAAGAAAATGTGGGAAATAGACACCATCGAATACTATGCAACCATAAAAAGGAAGGAGATCACGTCCTTTGCAGGGACATGGATGGTGTTGGAAGTCATTAACCTGAGTGAACTAACACAGAAACAGAAAACCAAACACCACGTGTTGTCACTTGTAAGTGGGAGCTGAACAATGAGAACATATGGACACATTGCAGGGAACAATGTGCACTTTTTTTAATAGACATCACACACACGATACACATATAACTACACAGACAGGCAGAAGAAAAGCCAGCAGCCATAAGATTTTTCATTTGCCAATATCCTAATTGGATTATTGGTCTCTGGGTGGAGCCCTTTAAGAGACGGTTAGGAAAACATGCAGCTGCCAGGGTCTAATAAACAGGCATGACTGGGGGGAAAAAACAGATTTTGAGATGAGAGATCCATCCACTTTTAATTCCTGGGGTTCCGTGACAAAAACTGAATTCTTCCCAAAATACGGTCAGTAGCACCTCGCTGTTTTTCCCAAGACCAATAACCCCAGGAGTTACCTTAGAGCCTCTCATGTGTGTATCGAGTGGCAAGACAAAATGGAGAAAAAGAATTAAGACAACTGAGAACAAAACCTTTTAACAGCAAAACAAGATCCAAGAAAAGAAAAACATAAAGCCCTTTTTAAATATACCTATAACTTGGACATCCACTTTTAATTGAGTGCTCTTGAATACTCATTTACCATTGCAAAAATCCTAAGCCTTTAACAATAATGCTAAATCTACTCTGCCTGTGCCCTATAAATGGAACAGCATATGAATGACACCTGGATAACAGCACATCTTTTTACAGCATATTTACTAAATATTTTGAGCTCAGTGTTGAAATCTAGCGTACCAAAAAAAATCCTTTAAAAATATTATTGCTCATTGACAATATACCTACTCACCCTAGAGTTCTAATAGAGATATACAAGGATATAGATAGTTCTTTCATGCCTTTTAACACAATATCTATTCTTCAGCCAATGGATCAAGGAGCAATTTTGACTTTCAAGTTTTATTATTTAAGACATACATTTTTTAGGACTACAGTTATCATAGTGATTCTTCTTATGGACCTGGGCAAAGTGAATCCAGGAAAACCTTCTGGAAAGAATTCACCATTGTAGATGCCATTAAGAACATTTGTGATTCATGGGAAGAGGTCAAAATATCAACATTAAGAGATATTTAAAAGAAATGGACAGCAATCCTCATGGATGACTTTGAGAGGTTTAAGACTTCAGTATAGGAAAGCAACTATAGATGTGATGGAGATAACAAGCAAACTAGAAGTGGAGCCTGAATGTGACAGAATTGCTGCAAAGAAACCGCTTTCTTTGATCATTCATGAGAAGTAACTCCTTGAGTTTGTGGTTTCTTGAGATGAAAACTACTCCTGGTGCAGATTCTATGAATACTGTTGAAATGACAACAAAAGATTTAGAATACTACACATAGTCGATAAAGCAGTGGCAGTTGAGGAGGACTGACTTCAATTTTGAAACAATTTTAACTGTGAGTAAAGTGCCATCAAACAGCATCACATGCTACAGAGAAATCTTTTATGAAAGGAAGAGTCAATAAACATGACAAACTTCATTGTCTTATTTTAAGAAATTGCCACAGCCATCCCAACCTTTAGAGACCACCTCCCTGATAAGTCAGCAGCCATCAACATCAAGGCAAGACCCTCTACCAGCAAAAGATTGTGACTCATTGGTGTCTCAAACGATCATTAGCATTTTTAGGAATACAGTAAAATTAGAATAAAAATAATATAAAATTACTTTATTTAGCAATAAAGTAAAATTTTAATTATGTCCAGTTTTAGATACAATGCTGTTGTATACTTAATAGGCTACAGTCTAATTGTCTAATAACTTTTTTTCTGAGATGGAATCTCACTCTGTCACCCAGGCTGGAGTAAGGTGGCACAATCTTAGGTTATTGCAACATCCACCTCCTGGTTCAAGCAATTCTCCTGCCTCAGCCTCCCTAGTAGCTGAGACTATAGGAGCACACCTCCACCCCAGCTAGTTTTTTTCTATTTTTAGTAGAGACGGGTTTCACCATGTTGGCCAGGCTGGTCTCAAACTCCTGACCTCAGGTGACCTGCCCACCTTGGCCTCCAAAAGTGCTGGGGTTACAGGTGTAAGCTATTGCCATTACGCCCACAGGGTGAATAATGTGAATCACAGGGTGATTCACATTATTGCAATATTTGCTTTACTGTGGTGACCTAGAACTAAACCCACAATATCTCCAAAGTGTGTTTGTATTTATGTATATATAATATTGAAAGAATTCAAAGACCTAAGATAGGCATTTTCATCATAAAATTTTTGCACTTGCCTGTATTTAGGACAAGTCATGTTAATAATTAGACTGCTCAAATTTTAAAGATTTCAATTCTTCCCGTGATAAATTAGAGGTGATCATAAACTCTCTGACACTCCTTGACTATAGAAAAAGTCAAGTCTATGTCCCTTTCTCTTGAATCTAAGTGGACTTTGAACATTTTGACAAATAGAATATAGGAGAAATGACACTGACTTTCTGGGCCCAGGATTTAAAAGGACAACAGCCTCCATTCTCTATATCTTAGAGCACTCTTTCTGGGAGCCCTGAGCTGCTATATAAGAAGTCCAGCTACACTGAGACTTCCCTGCTGGAGAAGCCACCTGCAGGGGCTTTCATCAGAGTATCAGCTTAGCCAGCCTTACTTGCCAGTATATCAGGCATGAGTGAAGTCCTCTCAGACCCTTCAGACCAACCTATCCATCAAGTGAATATCACTAAAGTTAACCAGCTGAGAGAATACATGGACACATAGAGGGTAACGACAGACACTGGGGCCTATCCAAGGGTGAAGGGTAGGAGTAGAGAGAGGATCAGGAAAAAATAATGAGTATCAGGTTTAATATCTGCATGATGAAATAATCTGTAAAACAAACCCCCATGACACAAGTTTACCTATATAACAAACCTGCACATGAACTTAAAATGTTTTTTTTTTAAAATAGCTGATTCTAAATTTATGTAGAAATTAAGTGATACAAGAATGTTCAAGTTTATGCTGAAGAAGAATAAAGTTGGAGAACTCATGCTACTAAATATCAAGACTTATTCTAAAGCTACTGTTTCTTGAGACACTTTCTCTTTGGGGGAGCCCTGAGCTGCCACATAAGAAGTATAACTACACTGAGACTGCAGAACTGGAGAAGCCACTTGCAGAGCCTGTCGTCAGTCATAGCAATTAAGAGTTATTTTTAATAACGGTCCCAGTTATCAAGACAGTGCATGTGTAAAATATGCCAACAAAACAGAATAGAGTTCAAAAATAGATGCACACATTTTTTAAATGATTTATAAAAGAACAGTTCAGAGCCATATAAAATATAGTTTTCAATAAATTGTCTTACACTGGAATAAAATTTACTTATAACTTTCAATAAATTCATAAAATAAGTCAGTTCCAGGTAGATTATAGGCCTAATTTTTGAAGATAATGCAATCAACAAAATATTAGCAAGTCAAACCTAACAGCTATTTACAAAAAAAAAAAAAGAATTATTTAAAATTACCAAGTGAGATTTATCCCAGAAATGCAAGGGTGGTTCAACATAAGAAAATCAATCAATGTAATTTATCACATTAATAAAACAAAGGGGAAAAAGCAATATGATTATCTCAATTGTTGCAGGAAGTTCATATGGCAAAATTCAGCACCTTGCATGATAAAAACTCAGAAAACTAGGAATAGAGGAAAAATTTTTGAACACTATAAAAGGTATTTATGAACAAATACAGATAACATGATTATCTATGGTAAAAGAATGAAAGATTTATCTCTGAGATCAGGAACAAAACAAGGATGCCCTCTTCCACCTCTGCTATTTGACATTGTACTGGAAGTTCTAGCTAGAGCAATTAGACAAGCCTCCAATCCCTCCACAAAGATTTCTTCCCTTTTTTACTTTAGGTGCTAATCTTAAATTTGTATGGCTGCATACGTGGTCAGGAAAGAATTCAAAAAGATGCACTCCAAAACAACATTCAGTATTCACTTACACGGAGAAACAGCCAACAGCTCACTCTGCTGAAAAGTATTTTTAGTTCTGATACACCAAGCACTATGTGACATATTTTTAAGTTTAAATTGCATATAATATATAGAGTCTATAAATAATATCAACTGACAAGGATATTAATAATTCATAAAATCATCATGTTATTATGGGTGCATTTTCTCTTTTATAAACTTCCTGATATATAAAATACATGTACATAATAATTATTTATATTATCTCATGCATTTTATTTTCAGGCTATGGAAAGCTATTTTATCTATATTTAGCAATTTGAATTAAACACAGAGCCTCACTGGGCATAAACTATTATCTCTAAAGAGTTTTCATAGGAAGCTGAAAAAGTCTGCAGTGACTATGCACTTCAGTTTTGGTTTTTGGGTTTTGGTTGCTGTTGTTGGTTGGTTTTTTTGTCTGGGATTTGGCAAGTCATCACCAGGCACAGGATTAAGGGCACACTGAAATCTGTGGCCTCTATATTTTATAATTTATAGTACCCCAAAACGCTCACCTTAATTGTACAGAAAAACAACGTAAAGAACAGGGAAGATCAATATTTTGCTCAAACACGCAACTATCAAATAAAAGGGGGAGTTAAAGACCAGAGCCCAGGCTTGCTGATTAGTACCCTTCCCTCTAGACCTTGTGGGGATTAAAGGTAAAAAGACTTGCCAATACTAACCTATAAGAAAAGTGATAAAGAGGGCATTTGCTTGATAACGAAGTCTCTGCAGAGGCAGCCAGAGAATCGGCCTGAGGCTGGAGTCAGGCGCAGCGAGTGTGATGCTAACATGGGCAGGAAAGGGTTCGTGTGTGTCAGATCCCATGCCACGCCTCCACTCTCACTCCTGTCCTGAGAGCCAGCAGGCTCTGAAGAGTTTCCAGGCCCCCAGAGCGCCTGCGTCCACGCAGGTGTCCACGCGCAGTCCCCTGGCAGCCGCTCGTGACCATAACCGCAGCGTTGGAACCTCGTGTCACCACCGAGGAAGCATCGCCCACCGCCCACCGGGCAAGGGCTGCCTCGGGAACTCTGAAGCCAGAAGACCCGGAACTAAGGGCACCAACTGCAGGATCACGCCCCTCTGGCCTTGTGATCGAGTCACTGCAGGGCACCATCCGGTGTGGACCGTAAGTTCCTCTTGCTCGAGTTTCAATTTTGTACCTGTTTCTCTTGCTTGCTCTCCAATACAGTGCCCCCGGGGGTTTTTTTGGCGCTGAGGAAACAGACTTGGAAAGAGTACATGATATGAACAAGGTCACATAAGGTAAGATTTGAACTCAAGGCTGGTAAGATTTGCCCTCAAGTTTGACACTTTTCACTGTATCTTTCCATTTCAAGCTCAAGGGGCCATCTCAAAGGCAATTTAAACCTTAAGAGTTCATGGTTTATATAAGTCGAAGGAAAAGTTTATAAATGAAAAATGTAAAGACAAGAGCTTAGACTTTGACAATCTCCCCTTGGAGATTGGGGAGACTTCCAAAACCACATGAGAAAAGTTATAAGACAAAGAGATTTTTCTTTTTTTTCTTTTTTTTTTTTTTTTTTGAGACAGAGTCTTACTCTGTGGCCCAGGCTGGAGTGCAGTGGCACGATCTTGGCTCACAGCAACCTCTGCCTCCCGGCTTCAAGCAATTTCCCTCCCTCAGCCTTCTGAGTAGCTGGGACTACAGGCACCTACCACTACGCCTGGCTAATTTTTGTATTTTTGGTAGAGACAGGGTTTCACCACGTTGGCCAGTATGGTCTCAATCTCTTGACCTCGTGATCCATCTGCCTCAGCCTCCCAAAGTGCTGGGATTACAGGCCTGAGCCACCACACGGAGCAGATAAAGCAATTTAAAAAAATTGGTTGCAAGAAACAGAAACTATCTTGTACTAGTTTTAGCAAAATTAAGATATATTTGTTGGCTGGGCGCAGTAGCTCACGCCTGTAATCCAAGCACTTTGGGAGGCAGAGGTGGGTGGATCATGAGATCAAGAGATTGAGACCATCCTGGTCAACGTGGTGAAACCCCATCTCTACTCAAAATACAAAAATTATCTGGGCATGGTGGCGCACACCTGTAGTCCCAGCTACTTGGGAGGCTGAGGCAGGAGAATTGCTTGAACTCAGGAGGTGGAGGTTGCGGTGAGCCGAGATCATGCCATTGCACTCCAGCCTGGGTAACGAGAGCGAGACTCTGTCTCAAAAAAAAAAAAAAAAAGATATATTTGTTATAATATATGAACAGGTATTTTACATAGTATGAGGGACAGAAATCAGCCAGGTTTCCAAAAGAAATTGGAACTAGAAAATGGAAAGCCATCATAATCTTGGGAAGTTCTGTTCCTCCATCTCTGCTTTTCTCTGGGTGTCTTCTCTATCCTCTCACTCTCATGAGAAGAGCATGACAATGCCACTGCTCCTAAATCTTTACATGTTCTCAACAAAAGACCAGCCTGAACAATCTTGGAAAGAGTAAATCATGAACTCACCTCGATTTAGATGTTTAACTTTGACCCAATCAGCTAGGATAAAAGAATAATTCTCATGGATATTAAATATGGATGCTAGGGAGAATAACAAAGGTTATATACAACTCTAATGAAAGCTGCCTGAGCTGTAGTTTTCTTATCTATTGAACACCCTCCCTGTATTTTTATTGGTTCCTAACTTATGAAGCCCACCTTTTCAAAATATAACATATCACTTCATTTTCCAGCCTCCCCTGCATCTGGTGGAGGGATGTGACATGGGTTCTTCCAGTCAGGTACCCCTGAACCAGACTTTAATTTCAAGGAAAACAACGAGTAAGAGAATAAACCATGGCAACCAAAAGTCCAATTTTTTGACCCCGTAAATGTGGGGATGTGAGTAATTTCCAGAGTGATTGATGTTATTGGGGCAGTCACCATATTCTATTTACTACAGTCTAATTTAAGGTTTGTAAGTGAACAAACAATTTGAGAGGTAACTAATGGATTTGTCAAGATAGTAATATTGGTGGTTTCATGGAAAAACCTCTCAGGGGACACAAAGTAGTGAAAAATAAGCAGCTGTAGGTTGGATTTCCCTCTAAAGTTTTAAGTTTCTTACCTCCAAAAAAATGATTAACATAAATTTGCTTTCCTATTTCCCTACAGGAAAAGGAACACATTTATTCTTCATTCCTTTATTGTATCTTAGTGAAAAATGCCACGAAATCGTCTGTGGATAAGAGAGGAAACAAGAATGTTGGGGGTAAGAACTAAATGCCACTTGAGTGGATAAATGATTATAGTGTTGTAATTTCTAAATATAAAAGGGAAGAGACTGTAACCACCTCTACAAATATGATGAACTCCTCAAATGGAGGAATGTTAATACAAGTTTCCTGAAATGGTTATGTAGCATCTGCATGTTCCATATTCAGCCTGAACATGTAAGCTATTTATCAGGCTCATGTTAAACAAAGCAGAAATTATGAATTTATCAGCTACATGTAAATGACCCAACATCTAAACCCACTCATGCTCTCAGAAAACCCTGACTCTGGAAATGGGCAAAGAGATATCTTTTTGGCATCTATAAATTATTTCAAGTTAAGCTGATGACATGGTTCTAAATTGGATGAGCAGATTGTGGAAACTACATTCAGGAGAAGCTGCAGATCATACAGCTTTATGGACAATGGTCACAATAGCACTATGTTTTCAAGATTACCCCCGAAACACACAACCCTTTTCTCAGTCAACTTCATCAAATATAGCAGTTATTCACCCACATTGCTGGATGATTTTGCATTATCCACCTATATTGTTGGATGATAGAACCAGATTAGGATTTAACCAGCAGGATTAAAATTTGGTTCAGGATAATCCCCAACATCACAAGTCTATCATTACTTCCACTTATTTAAGATCTGCCTTATCCTCTGCCAGAATTATATGAAGATCCTTACACAAAACAAACAATGAACCCAATATTTTCTCTCCTCATTTTCAAGGTTATGATGTTAAAAATGTGGATTCCTACCCCCTTACCCACTTATCTGGTCTTGGTATTGGGAAATAATTAGTTGAAATGTATTTGAGAATAAAAAATGTGTTATTAACCATATTATTGTCTTTCTAATGAGATCTACTGTTATTTAAGAAGACACAGAGCTCTGATTTTAGTTCATGCATTATGACATTCCAGCTGCCAGTTGTAGACAAGATGGAGTAAATACATTTCTCCCTGTTCCTACCACTAATTTTATATCCAAGACTTTGGATAAATACAAGAAGATCCTGAAAAGTACAGATAAAGAAGAATAAAATTTAGGGACCTTTGAACCTAAGGAATGATATGGTAGTGAGTTTCTTGGCTTTTCTTTTTATTTCATATATCTCAAACTGGGTGCCCAGGTGAGATACGCCTACTAATGTTTTGAAGTCTGCAATTTCAAAACATAAAATAAAATACCTAGGAATAAATTTAACCAAGAAGGTGAAAGGAAAACTATAAGTAAAACTACAGAAGACTGATAAAAGAAATTGAAGAGGACACAAACAAACAGAAAGACATCCCATGCTCATGGATTGGAAAAATGACCACACTAACCAAAGAAATCTACAATTTCAATGTATTCCAAATCCAAATACCAACATCATTTTTCATAGAAATAGAAAAAAGAATTGTAAAATTTGTATGGAACCAAAAAAGTTTCCAAATAATCAAAGCAATTCAAAATATCTAGAAGAGAGGGATTTGAGACACATAGAAATATTCTAAATGCCCTGACTTGACCATTACACATTTTATAAATGTAGCAAAATATTACATGTACCCCACAAACATGTATAAACATTATACCAATAAAGAATAAAATAAAATTTAAAAATAAAAATTTGATTGATATAAAGAAAAACAAGTATATGTAAGAACACAATACCAGTAAGATATAATTAATGTTTATAAAATATCTAACATCAGAATATATACTCTGTTTTCTTTTTTTTTACTTTTAGGTTCAGGGGTATGTGTGTGGGTTTCTTATATAGTAAATTTTGTGTTTTGAAGGTTTGTTATAAAGATTATTTAATCACCCAGGTAATAAGCATAGTACCTAATGGGTAGTTTTTCGATCCTCACCCTGTTTCAAACTTCTACCATCAAGTAGGTCCTGACATTTGTTGTTCCCTTCTTGTGTTCATGTGTGCTGGACATTTAGCTCCCACTTATAAGTGACAACATGTAGTATTTAGTATTCTTTCATGTGTTAGTTCACTTAGGATAATGGCCTCCAACTCTATTCATGATGCTGCAAAAGACATGATTTCATTCATTTTTATGGCTACATAGCATTCCATAGTGTATATGTACCACATTTTCTTTGCCTAGTCTACTGTTGATGAGCATTTAGGTTGATTCTCTGTCTTTGCTCTTAAGAATACACATTTATTCCTAGGTTTTTTTATTTTATGTTTTGAAATTGCAAGCTTCAAAACATTAGTAAGTATATCTCACCTGGGCACCCAGTTTGAGATATATAAAATCAAAAGAAAACCCAGGAAACTTAAAAAATGCCCATGGAACATTAACCAAAAAAAAAACTGTATTTTGGGTCATAAAACAAGCCTTGAAATATTTAAAAGAATATCTATAAAGATAGAGTATGAGGGTTATCTTTATGGTGACATAATAGTTCTGTATCTTGATTATAGTTGTGATTATGCAAATATGGTTAGGTGCCAAAATGACACACAACTGTACACACACACCATACCAAGTTGATTCCTAATTTTGATATTGTCATACAGTTATGTAAGATATAACCATTCTGAGAATCTGGATTCAGGACGAAAGGATTTGTCCATACTTGCTTTGAAAATTACTTAAAAATAAAGTGTTTTTTTTTTAAATTCCTCATCCTTCACTAAACTCAGACTTCAGAGAAAGTCATCATGTCCCATGCCAAGCAAGGAGATGAAATGTGCACAGCGTGTCAGTCAGTGGAAAAAGTCCTATCCATTCCAATTTCCCTTTGCTTCCTGCCACGGCCTGCCTAAAATACCTCTAAATGCATAGTTCTGTGTTGCGTAGGGGTTAATCTGTAAGTGAGAATAGTATTTTCGTTAATTAGCCACTTCTTGGTTCTTCCCAGAATCACACACCAAAACAGAAGCTCATTTCAAACTTCAAGTAGAGGTGTCCAGTGTTTTAAGAAAATCCGTGAGAAAAATATGTCAAGAATCCCCAGGCATTGTGAAAATATGGTTGCAGTAAGGCAAAAGATGCTAAGTTAGGAACCCCAGTTCTGCTCCTTCAGCTTTTTGAAACTTAACCCCTGTGCTTACCTGGAGGTGTAGGGAGGAAGGGTCAGAATGGTGGCTCATTCAGCTGTGGCAGAAAAAAGCACCCCTGAGAAATATCTATCTGAAAACTAACGGAAAGGCCTTACAGTGATATATCAGAGGGCTCTTCATACAACTTAGAATTGTCCTCCTCCTATGTCTGAGAAACTGTCATAGCTGGCCTATAACTTCGGTGGGTACAAATTATCCGAGACCTCCACATCAGGTGATAGCCCCTTTGAAAAGTGACAGAAAACCAAGATCCCGAACGTTCACTATCCCTTTATTCTTATTTGTAAGGGACCCAGGACTATGATACAAATCAGTTATAGATGCTATGGAGGTGGGAAGAACAAAAGGGACAAAAGTCCGAAAAGCAGGTTTGGTAAGATAAGAGAAATCTAGGTAAGATCAGAAATACCAAGTCTAGTTGCCTGTAGGACATAAGATTGTTGACCTAGGTCAGTAATTCTTGACCATACAGGTCAAGGATTGTTGACACACAGGGACTGATGACTCTCAAAAGAGATCAATTCTTCTGGACTCCAGGACTAATGCTATATAGTCTCTTGAATGAATCAGAGAAACAGACTCCTAGCACAATGTTAGATATTTACATAGTCATCATATCTACAAACTGCTCTGAAATAATAATAAATTCTCCTTATCTGAGTTGAATGTTGAGAAATTTAAAATTCTGTTAGGTCATCACCTTCCATCTTCACCTTGGCTTTTTCTTGATGTATATTCCTTTCAAAGGTTGCACTAAAACAGTAATTCATGATAGTGTTATTTTCTTCCAGGCCATGCAAATAATGACTGGCATACTTCTTCACTGCCTGGGACTGCTCTGGACATATTTGTTATTCACACAAATTGTTGCATTTGGAGCCACATATGTTCCTCTTGCACTACTAACAGGATACCCATTTTGGTCATCCTTGCTTGTAAGTAAATAATCAAATTTCTTATTGTTATTCACTAATTTATTTACTACATTTAACGACTGTTTGTCGGTCAAGCAGTGTGCTGGAGACTGAACGCTGAAAATGTACAATCTCTGTTCTCAAGGAACTCATTTTATCTGGTTGAAAATAACATACCAATATGAAAAATCTTAGATTCAAAAACTAAATAATATCAGTGATATCACTTAATAATAAAAATCTATTTTGTTAAAAGGCTACCTTGTACATTCTACTTGAATATGGAAAAAAATGGTAAGATGCACAAAGGACATATTAGGAAAACAGAAAATAGTTAGTGACTATTCAACTGCCCAAATGCTATTTATTTTGCCAGTGGGGCAAGTAAAAAATAAGAGAGCATAATTGCAGCAGAAATAGTGGGATATATACAATTTGTGTAGGGAAAGAAAAATAAAATCTACCTGTTGTATTCACAAAGTATTCGGTAAAATTGAACAGAGATTTTGAAATTGAATTTTATTGCATCTGAAGGTATGATGAGTGATGTGCCATTGTCTTTAAAGATTATCATAAAGAAGCATATTATGATGGTTGATGTGCCATGTTTCCCACAGAATCCTGAGTCCTAAATTAAAGACCAGTGAAGCATAATTCAACCACCATGAGATCATGGCAAGAGTATGAAAATATCACATTTGAAGTCTGATCACTCAACTAGTACTTACTGAGTATCATTATGTGCCAGGCACTGTTTCAGGTGCCTGAGATATATTAGCAAACTAAGCAAAGATCCCAGTTCTTATGGAGCTTTTATTCAAGCATAGTGTGGTATGTTAGAGGATGATAAGGCTATAGAAGAAAAAGAGTAGGCTAAGGGGGACTGGAATTTTTGGGAAAGTGACAAAGTATCTATTATCTATTATCGTCTAAAATTCAATGGTCAAGGTAGGGCTCATTGAAAAAGTGACTCTACACTGACCTATTGTTATATAATACATCACCAAAAACCCAGAGGCATACAATTACAAGCATTTATTTTTCTACTTGTGCAGACTTGGCAGAGATTCAGCTGTGCTTGGCCTGGTTTCAAGCTATAGGACAGATCCAGATCCACTCCATATGTATCTTACTGCCTTTCGACTAGTGGCTACTAGAGACATACTGTGCTCACATTGAAGGGCAGGAACACAAGAGGACAATCCTAATAACACAAGACCATTTCAAGCCTTGGCTTGGGTCATGTTTGTTAAAATCCCAGCTTAAACAAATAAAATCATCAAATCCTACATTAAAGAGCAGGGAAGCATAATCCAACCACCATGAAATCAAGGCAAAAGTACGAAAATATATTATTGTTACCTAAAAGTAAAAAATTGTGACCAACAGTTCAAACTACCATAGTAGCATTTGAGCAAAAACTTGAAAAAGTAATGCTTTTGACCACAAAGATATGTGGGGAAAGGTCTCAGGAGAGAAAACAGTCAGAATGAAGTCTAGTCCGGATGAAGTCTTTGGTTGAAGGGTTCCTAGAAAAATGTAGTCAGTATTTCTGGAATAGAGTGAGCAAGAGCAATAGTAGTTAAAAAAATAGAAAAAATAATGGGGTGCCTGATAATATAGGGCTATGTAAGCCATTGTAAAGATTTTAGCTTTTACTGTGATTAAAATTGTAGTTATTATAGCGTTTCATAAACAGAGTTAAATAACCTGGCTTAGGTTTTAAAAGAATCATTTTGGTTGCTGTGTTGAAAAGAGAATAAAGGGGTCCAAATAGACTTTTTAGAAAGCTACTTCAAAAGTCCAGGTGATGGAATACTATATAGCCATAAAAACGATGAGTTCATGTCCTTTGCAGGGACATGGATAAAGCTGGAAACCATCATTCTTAGCAAACTGATACAAGAACAGAAAACCAAACACCGCATGTTCTCACTCATCAGTGGATGTTGAATAATGAGAACACATGGACACATGGAGGGGAACATCACACACTGGGTCCTGTCAGTGGGTAGGGGGCGAGGGGAGGTATAGCAGAGGGTGGAGGATAGGGGACAGATAGCATTAGGAGAAATACCTAAGGTAGATGACAGGTGATGGATGCAGCAAACCACCATGGCACATGTATGCCTATATAACAAACCTGCATGTTCTGCACATGTACCCCAGAACTTAAAGTATAAAATAAAAGTCCAGGTGAGACTCAAACAAAGTTATTCATAGTGAAGGTGGTAAAAGTAGTGATTTAGGCATATGTTGAGGTAGAGCCAATTGAATATATAGATGGATTAGGTGTGGAGTGTGAAAGAAGTTAAAGATGATGGCAGGGTTTTTGTTTAAGCTCATAGAAGGAATGACTTGAAATCAACTGATACAGGGAAGACTGTGTACAGAACTGGTTTTCAGAGGAAGACGATGAGTTTGTTTTGACAATGTTGAGTTGGAAATATTTATTTAATATTCAATCGGAGATGTCAAGTAGCCTGCTGGTCATGGAATGCAGAGTTCAGAAGACAGCATTAGAATAAGAGATACAGAATTCCAAAAAGGACAAGAACTCACCAACTAAGTTATCTGCTGCCTTCAAGAGACTCATCCAACACAGAAGGACTCACATAAACTTAAGGTAAAGGGGTAGAAAAAGATATTCCATGCAAATGGATGCCAAAAGCTAGCAGGAGTAACTATTCCTATATGAAGCAAAACAAATTTTAAATGGACAGCAGTTTAAAAAGACAAAGAAAAACCTTACATAATAATAAAAGGCCTTGTCCAACAGGAAAATATCACAGTCCTAAAAATATATGCACCTAACACCGGCGATCCCAAATTTACAGAACAATTACTACTAGATCTAAGAAATGAGATAGCAACAAAATAATAGTGGGGGACACTGACAGCACTAGACAGGTCATCAAGACAGAAAGTCAGCGAAAGAACAATGGATTTAAACTTTACTCTGAAACAAATGGGCTTACAGATATTTACAGAACAATTCTACTCAACAACTGCGGAATATGCATTCTATTCATTAGTGCATGGAACTTTCTCCAAGATAGACCATATGATAGGACACAAAACAAGTCTGAATAAATTTAGGAAAATTGAAATAATGTGAAGTACTTTCTCAGGCCACAGTGGAATAAAATCAGAAATCAATTCAAAAGGAACCTTCAAAACCATGAAAATACATGGAAATTAAATAACCTGTCCCTGAATGATCATGGGGTTAACAATGAAATCACGATAGAAATTTAAAAATTCTTTGAACTGAGTGATAATAGTGACACAACCTATCAGAACTTCTGGGATACAGGAAAGGCAGTGCTGAGGAAAAAGTTTACACCCTTACATGCCTACATCAAAAAGCCTGAAAGAGCACAAATAGACGATTTAAGGTCACACCTCAAGGAATTAGAGAAACAAGAACAAAACAAATACAAACCCAGCAGAAGAAAAGAAATAACCAAGATTAGAGTAGAACTAAATGAAATTGGGAGGAAAAGCAATACAAAAGATAAATGAAACAAAAAAAACGGCTTTTTGAAAAGTACACAAAATTGATAGACCATTAGCAAGATTAACCAAGAAATGAGAGACAATCCAAATAAGCTTAATTAGAAATGAAATGGGAGATATTACAACTGATACCACAGAAATACAAAAGACAATTCGAGGCTACTATGAACACCTTGTGCACATAAACTAGAAAGCCTAGAGCAGATGGAAAAATTCCCGGAAATTTACAGCCCTCCTAGATTAAACCAGGAAGATATAGAATCACTGAACATATCAATAACAAGCAGTGAGATTAAAAAGGTAATAAAAAATTGCTAACAAAAAAACCATCCAGGACCAGATGGATTCACAGCAGAATTCTCTCAGACCTTCAAAGAAGAACTGGTACCAATCCTGTTGAAACTGCTCCAAAAGATAAAGAGGGAATCCTCCCTAAATCATTCTATGGGTGAAAGTCTCATTGCCAGGAAGAACCACAACTGTAGCAGCTCTGCTCCCACCTCAGGCCTGCAACACAGGAAAGCACAATTCCAGTGCTTACTGCTGAGGCACTTTCCACAATTCTAGCTGCGGAGCCTCCTAACCCACTCCAGGGCAAGAACTCCAATCTCTGGCCCAAGACTATGATCCTTGCGTGGCCATGCTGCAGGCTCACCATAGAATGACTGACTTTGTACACACTCAGATTAAAAATGATGTCCTGTGATGGGGCCTGGGTTTTGGAAAATGTCTGCAGCTTTTCCCAGCGTCTTCCCCTTTCTGTATCTCCAAGCTTCTCCCTAAATTAGCTCCAGAGCTTGGGAGAAACAAAATGCTCACCCTCAGCCTGGGTTGCTTAGATTTCCAGTGGAAAGATGAGTCGCAGGAGGCGGCTTTCTGCTTCTCTCACACACTGGGACTTCACTCACTTTTATCAGCCAGACACCATCACAGGGACTGTTTGCCCATGCCCTTTTCCCTAGGATCTGGGTGTCCTTAACAACACCAGTGAGTTTCTATTTTCCTTCTTGAATTAAAGCTCACAGAATTGATCATTATGCACTGTTTTCTTATTTCCAAGTGGCTAAAGTATGCTAAAAGCCCCTAATTTGCCACAAAAAAATGTTGAAACATTATATGTAACTATTACAACAACATCACAATAACACAATGTAACCAAATATCCTAATTTTACCAATGGAAAAAGCAAAACTAAGTTATAGGTTAAATAATTTTTCCTGAGTCACAGAGAAAGCAAAGAACAAAGAACTCAAACACAGGTCCTTCTTACTTCGAAATTCTATTTAGTATTGACATGTTAGTTTCCAGATTTTTCTGGGAAAAGAACATCCCTCTCCCATACTACTAACTGACCTGTTCATTTCTTAATGCTGTGGAAAGTTTTATGTATTTGTAAATGTTGCACCAGTGAGGAAAATAAATTTCTGATACACCATAATTGCCATCTTTCTAACAGGTGTCACGAAATAATGGAAGATCTCAGAACAAGCTACTTATGGAAGACATTATGTAATTCTTATATTTAAATATGTAAACTGAATAACATTTTATGAATGATATTTTCTATTAATAAAATATTTAAGCATTACATTAAAAGTATTTTCATATGAAGTCACTGAGATATAACATTGCACAGTAGTAAATTCATTAATTGGGTGCATTTTCTTATAATTCACATATGGGCTTAATGAGTTGTGATTGACAAAAACTAAGGAAACATCGATACTCCTTTTTCCACAAAGTCACTTCAGAATGCCCTGAGATTCTATTTCCAATACATATATTATATTAGTAACCAGAAACTTTATGGCTTTCTCCCATCTCCACAAATGTAAAAAATCCTGGAATTATATCCTGGATGATTTTCTCAATGGTCTCATATTGTTTATGTTAAAACATTCCAGAATTCTCTTACTTTTTAAGTTTATACATAAGCATAATGATTGGAAATTAATAAACGTGATCTTTGTTTCCAGTTTATCTTCTCAGGAATCTTTGCAGTATTGTTAGAAAAGAGACGTTCACCATTCTTGGTAAGTCAGAATGCTTATAACAGTTCTAGAGTTTTATTTGCAAAAAGAAGGAAAGTCAGTGAGTAGGCAGCATTGTCTCTGTGTCACTAGAAGCCTACATATAATTGAAGAATAGATTTTTAAAATATAACAAATGTAAGTTTCCATTGCATTTTCAAATAAAAACAGAATACGTGCTAGTTACTGAAGTCACTGGGTTTTTTTGTTTTTTATTATACTTTAAGTTCTGGGGTACATGTGCATATTGTGTAGGATTGTGACATAGGTATACACATGCCATGGTGGTTTGCTGCATCCGTCACCCCGTCATCTACATTAGGCATTTCTCCTAATGTTATCCCTCCCCAATCCTCCCATCCCCTGCTATCCCTCCCCTACTCTTCCCACCCACCAACAGGCCCTGGTGTGTGATGTTCCCCTCCCTGTGTCCATGTGTTCTCATTGTTCAACACCCACTTATGAGTGACAACATGTGGTGTTTGGTTTTCTGTTCTTGTGTCAGTTTGCTGAGAATAATGGTTTCCAGGTTCATCCATGTCCCTGCAAAGGACATGAACTCATCCTTTTTATAGCTGCATAGTATTCCATGGTATATATGTGCCACATTTTCTTTATCCATTCTATCACCGATGGGCATTTGGGTTGGTTCCAAGTCTTTGCTATTGTAAACAGTGCTGCAATGAGCATACGTGTGCATGTGTCTTTATAATAGAATGATTTATAATCCTTTGGATATATACCCAGTAATGGGATTGCTGGGTCAAATGGTATTTCTATTTCTAGATCCTAGAAGAATCACCACACTGTCTTCCACAATGGTTGAACTAATTTACACTCCCACCAACAGTGTAAAAGTGTTCCTATTTCTCCACATCCTCTCCAGCATCTGTTGTCTCTAGATTTTTTAATGATTGCCATTCTAACTGGCATGAGATGGTATCTCAATGTGGTTTTGATTTGCATTTCTCTAATAACCAGTGATGATGAGTTTTTTTTCATATGTTTTTTGGCTGCATAAATGTCTTTTGAGAAGTATCTATTCATATCCTTTTCCCACTTTTTGATGGGGTTGTTTTTTTTCTTGGAAATTTAAGTTCTTTGTAGATTCTGGATATTAGCCCTTTGTCAGATAGGTAGATTGCAAAAATTTTCTCCTGTTTTGTTGGTTGCTGGTTCACTCTAATGATAGTTTCTTTTGCTGTACAGAAGTTCTTAAGTTTAATTAGATCTCATTTGTCTATTTTGGCTTTTGTTGCCAATGCTTTTGGTGTTTTAGTCATGAAGGCCTTGCCTATGCCTATGTCCTGAATGGTTTTGCCTAGGTTTTCTTCTAGGGTTTTTATGGTGTTAGGTCTTATGTTTAAGTCTTTATCCATCTGGAGTTAATTTTAGTGTAAGGTGTCAGGAAGGGGTCCAGTTTCTGCTTTCTGCACATGGCTAGCCCGTTTTCCCATTACCATTTATTAAACAGGAAATCCTTTCCCCATTGCTTGTTTTTGTCAGGTTTGTCAAAGATCAGATGGTTGTAGATGTGTGGCATTACTTCTGAGGCCTCTGTTCTGTTCCATTGGTCTATATCTCTCTTTTGGTACCAGTACCATGCTGTTTTGATTACTGTAGCCTTGTAGTGTAGTTTGAAGTCAGGTTGGGTGATGTCTTCAGGTTTGTTTGTTGTTTTTTTTTGTCACTATTATATTTCATTAGTTATAAAAATAACTTGGGATGTAAGAAGTTAATCAAGAAGTTAAATTGCTACATGATAAATCATTTAATGCAAATGAAAATTCAATGAAGACATAAATATAGCTATCTTAAAATGACCTAGTTTCTGTTATTACCTTCTTCTTTCTTGCTTCTTTCTTCACATGTCTAAGAACTTTTCATTGTATGGGGGCTACTGCGTATGAGGTGTTTAAAAGAGTCTGGATTATGTTGATTCCCTTTAGTGAGTATTGCATTTTATATTGATAGGTAGTGAGGTAAAAGAATAAGAAATTAGAATAATTATGTATGTAAATGCTAAGAGATTGACTTCTGGAATGGCAGATTAAGAACACCATGAAATCTTTCTTTAGCAAAAACAGAAAAAGCACTGACAAAACAACCAAAATTAATGATTTTATAGCATTGGAAATTAATCAAAGCCACAGCTAAAACAGAAAAGTATCTGAGATAAACTTCAGAAAGACGGAGAGACCTATAATGTTGTAATTTGAGGCTATTTCAATCCCCTCTCCCTTCAAGCTCATTGGCAGAGTATGTATTAAAAGCCAGAAGTATAGCAACCAGCTGAGATTATTGACATCATGTGATGTTCTATTAAAAGTGCTATCATCTGAGCACTGTTGATACTTTGTCTGAAATTGCACCTCTGTTCCCAGGATATTTTGGCTATTTTTTGGACAAAGATTTCAGCTCAGTGAAAACAAAGTCTTACCACTGGATGGCTTAAACAGTATCGATCTGCTAGCAAAAGCACAGCTGAATAAAACTATGACTTCAGGTAAATAAGAGATTGGTCAGAAATTTAAAAGAAAATCCTGAATATCTAGATAATCATAAGGAGCTTTGAAAAGCTCTGACATGTTATTGGAGCTTTAAAGTCCCTCACAAATATGGAAAGCTATGTGCATGCCCAGGAGACAGCTGAAAGAAGAAAGGCCCACCACTCATTTACCTCTGGCTGACTCTGAGGCTCTAGGCAAAGAAGAAGTGAAAGCTAAGGCTGTCTTATAAACTAACTGAAGTTTTAAGCACGTATTCTCATACACACTATCCTTGGCAAAGGATTATCAACCAATATTAAATTACACTGAGTCAGGGGTGGCTCCCAGGAAGCAGACAACCCATGGGCTTGACATTGAGGGAATAAAATATTTACAGAATTAATCCTGGAAACTTAACAAAGAAGAAGGAATAAGAAAAACACAACAAAAAAAGCAAAAATAGCAAACCCTGAAGGTGGGGAAGCAATTAAATAACAAATATGCTGTAATATATTATGTGAAATGTCAATTTTTCTAAAAACTATAAAACATGAAACTGAAACATATTTTACGTACACAGGAGGAAAAAAGTAACCAACAGAAAAATATTCCTGTGAGAGTTAAAATTTGTTACTTACTACTCAAAGACTTTAAATTAGATCTTTTAAGTATTGTCAGAGAACTAAAAAAAATTGTTTAAAGAATTAAAAGAAAGCATGAAAGTGATATCTTACCAAATACAGAATATCAAGTAAGAGATAGAAATTATAGATTTTTAAAAATTAATATGCTAATTGAAATTCCCATGGAAGTCACTTTAAAACATAACTGAAAATATACACAATAAGAAATAAGGCCATCTCCAGTGATGCCAGGCACAAGTTCAGTTCAAACCATCCTAGACTCCAGACTAGTCCTACGGACCCAGACTCCACACCTGCCCCAGCACCAGGCCAACCCCAGGCTGCAGGCCAGTCTCTGTAGCTCAGGTCTCCAGAGGACCCAGGGCCTAGGCCTGTTCCAGCAGACCCAAGGTCCAGGCCCACCCCAGTGGACTCTGTTGCCAAAATGAGCCACATGGACTGAGGCAACAAGACCACCCCTACAGACCCAAGCTCAATTTCAATTCCCATGGACTCAGAACCCAGACTCATTCCTACAGACTTGGTTTAGACTTGCACCAGTACCAGGCCAGCCCCATGAACTCAGACTGCAAGCCCATGTCAGTGGTCCCAGGTGCCAGGCCCATTGCAACATGTGAATGACCCCTAAAGACACACGTTCAAGATTCATACCAGTGTCAGGTTGGCTCTTGTAGACTCAGGCTTCAGGCTGGCCCCCATGGATACAGGATCCAGGCCCATCCCTACAATCCAATCAACAAGTCCACCCTGGTAGATCAAGGCTACAGGTATAACCCCACAGAACCAGGATTCAGGGCCACTTACCTGCTAACCCGGTGTCAGGCCAGCTTGCCTGAGGACTCCAGTAGCAAGCCAGCCATACCAGATGTCCTTCCCAGAATCTTTGAATGAACTAATTAATGAAAGTGAGGCAGGACTCCACCCAGCTGAACCCATGAATAGAAAGGGCACACTGCCTAACTCTCTGGGACACCCAGAGCCATGAGCCACCCCACCTGGCCCAGTGGCAGCTGTTGCATCTGCTGAGCCCTCCTGAAGGACATGTGCTTCCCTTGACCACAGAAGGCAAGCCTGTTTCCAGGCATCCTTGGTACCCAGTTACCTGGTGATGCCCCAGTTCCTGACAGGGCTGTGCCAGCCTCTGTTCTGCCATAGGCATGTGCTGGCCCCATCTGGGTGGGTGAGGAAGGCGGCCCTTGGCTACCTTCTTGCTCAGAAGCCACTTGTTTCCCCTCTTAGCCCCAGGTCCACATGCCTGAGAAGCTGCTCTGAAACTGTCCTGGCCCTACTCCCCTCTAAACCTGTGACTCTGGGAAAGGCTCATCATTCCAAATGGACAGAACCTGCTTCTGCTTTCACCTTGAAACTAGAAATTGAGGCTTCAATTTGCTGTTGCATCACCTGCAACTGGGAGAGACAGTGTGGGGGCGGGGAGGTTGGGGAGGGATAAAACTGGGAGAAATGCCTGATGTAGGTGATGGGGGGATAGAGACAGCAAACCACCATGGCATGTGTGTACCTATGCAACAATTCTGCAGGATCTGCACATGTACCCCAGAACTTAAAGTACAATGAAAAAATAAAAAAACCAGATGTAACAGAGGTGTTGGAATTATCACACTGTGATTTAGAAAAGCTATGATTAATACGCTAAGAAATCTAATGGAAAAAAGTGGGCAACATGCAAGAACAGATAGGAAATGTAAGCAGAGAAATAGAAATTCTAAAAAATAATAAAAAGGAAATGCTAGAAGTAAAAAACATAGCAGAAATGAAGAATGCCTTTGACGTGCTCATTAGTAACCTGGACATGTCTGAGGAAAGAATTAGCGAGTTTAAGGATCAGTAAACAGAAGCATCCAAAACTGAAGAGTAGAGGGAAAAAAACTGAAAACAAAAGCAGGACAAAAAATCCAAGAACTGTGAGCTAAAGACAAAAGAAGTAATATGTGCATAATGGGAATGCAAAAAAAAAAAGAACAAGAAGGAACAGAAGAAATGTTTATGGCAATAATGACTAAGAATTTCATAGAATTAATATCAGACCAAACTACAGAAACTTACAGGACACTAAGCAGAGTAACTGCCAAAAATATACACTTAGGAAAATTATATTTAAATAGCAGAAAATCAAAGTTAAAAACTCTTGAAAGAAGTTGTATTAGTTTGTTCTTGCACTACCATATAGAAATACCTGACAGGGGTATTTATAAAGAAAGTGGTTTAACTGGCTCACAGTTCCACAGGCTGTATAGGAATCAGGACAGCATCTGCTTGGCTTCTAGGGAGGCCTCAGGGAACTTAAAATCATGGCAGAAGGTGAAAGGAAAGCAGGCATATCTTACATGGTAGGAGCACGACCAATGTGGGGGAAGGTGCCACATACTTTTAAACAATCAGATCTCATGGTAACTCACTCACTATCATGAGAACAGAGGGGTAAATCTACCCTTATGATCTAATCACCTCTCACCAGGCCCCACCTCCAACATGAGAGATTGCAATTCAGCATGAGATTTAGACAGTGACACAGATCCAAACTATATCAGAAGCCAAAAATAAATAAAAAATAAAATACCTATAGAGGGTCAAGGATAATAATTACATAGGATTCCTTCTTACATGCCATGCAACTAATAAGAATGGAGTTAAATAAAGTATTCATAGAAATGCCAACCTAGAATTCTGCACTCTATGAAATTATACTTCAGAAGTGAAGGAGAAATAAAGGCTTTCTCAGACAAGCAAATCTGTAGAAATTTGTTGAGAGTAAACCTGCCTTTCAAGAAATGTTAAACTTTTTCAGGAGCCAAAAAATTGATATTCATCAGACTCAGAACTTAATAAAGAAAAAAAAGATAATTAGAGAAAGAAAAAGTGAAGATAAAAAACTAAAATTTATTTTTTCTTATATTTAACAGTTTGTCAAAAATGATGATAGCAGTAATGTATTCAATGATAATACCCTATGATCAGGTGTAATGAAAGACAGCAATGATACAAAAGATGAGAGGAAGGAATTAGGACTGCTTGTTAATGTAAGATACTTGCACTATCTGTCAAGTAGCATATTGTTATTTGACAAATAGAGTTGGATTAGTTGTAAATGTGTATTGAAAACACTGTGGTAACTAAGAAGTTTTTTAAAAATATTTAATTTGCTAATAAGAGAAAATGGAATCACATAAAATGTTCATTTAAGCCAAAAAAAAAGATAGAAAAACAGCATAATCTGAAAAAAAAAAACAGGCAAGAACAAAGGAAATGAATAGAAAACAGTAATAAATATATGACAGATGTTAATCCATCTCTATCAATAATCACCATAAACATCAGTGATCTAAATGTACCTATCAAAAGACAAAGATTTTTGAAGAATGGAACAAAAAAAATATTCAATGATATGTTGTCTACAAGAAGCCTGCTCTAAATATAAAGACACATATAGATTGAAAGTAAAAGGATGGAAAAAGATATTACATACTAACACAAATTGAAAGGAAGTGGGAGTAACTATATTAACTTCAAACAGAGCAGACTTCAGAGCAAGGAAAATTATCAGGAATAAAGAAAGGCATTACATAATGATAAAGGGGTCAATTCTCCAAGATGACACAACAATCTTTAGTGTGTATGTGACCAACAACTAAATAATAAAATACATGAGGCAACAGCTGATAGAGCTACAAAGAGACATATATGGAGCCACTATTAGAGTTGAAGACTTTAACACCTGTAAGTAATAAATACATCTGCAAGCAGGAAATTATGTACAGAATTGAATTCAACAGCACCATCAAACATCAGGATATAATTGACATCAATAGAATACTCATACAATAAAATAATACATTTTTCTCAAGGACACTTATAACATCTCCTAAGATAGACCATGTTCTGAGTTATAAAATACATGCTAACTAATTTTTAAAATAACTATTATACAATTTATGCTCTCAGATTACACTATGATGAAAATAGAAATCAATACCAGAAAGATGTCTGTAAAATAACAAAATACTTGGAGATTAAACAACATATTGCTAAACGACAAACTGATCAAAGAAGAAATTGCAATGAAATTTTAAAATATTTTGAAATAAAAGAAAATGAAAATACAACTTACCAAAATTTGTTGAAGGTAATAAAAGCAATGCTTAGCAGGAAATGTATAGCATTGGGTAAATATAGTAGAAAGGAAAAAATATCTAACCATCTAAAGCTTTCACTTTAGAAAAGAAGAAAAAGGAAAGCCAATATTAAATCCAAAGTAGCTGAAGAAAATAAATAATAAAAATTAGGGTGGAAGTCAAAGAAAATAAAATAGAAAATCAGTAGAGAAAAATCAATAAAACCAGAATCTGGTTATTTCAAATATCAATAAAATCAATAAAGCTACATTTCCTTACTAGACATAACAGAGAGAAGACACAAATGACTAATATCAGAAACAAAAAAGAAGGCATCACTACAGATACCATGGACATTAAAAGGATAATAGGATAATAAAAGAATATTATGAAGAATCTTATATCCACGAATTTGGTAGCCCAAAATGCATCAATTCTTTGGCCAAACTCACAATCTGCCAAACTCACAGAAGAAGAACTAGACAATCTTAAAAGCCTACATCTTATTAGAGAAATTGAACCAATGGTTACTACCTCCCAAAAACAGATGGCCCAGATGGACTCACTGGTGAATTCTCCCATTTAAGAAAGAAATTGTAGCAATTTCCTACAATATCTTTCAGAAAACAGAAGCAGAATGAATGCTTACTAACTTATTCTTGAAGCCAGGATTACCCAAATAGCAAAAGCAGACAAAGATATTACAATAAAACTGCACACCGATCTCTGTCAAAAATATAGATGTAGAAATCCTCAACAAAATATTAGCAAACTGAATTCTTCAATCTATCAAAAGAATTATACACCACAAGCAACTAGGGTTTACTCTAAGTATGCCAGGTTTGTTCAATATTTAATAATTAATGTAAGCTGCTGCATGAACAGGTTAAAGAAGAAAAATTGGAAAATGACACTATCAAGATGGCAAGATAGGAGTTTCTTGGCTCCAGTCCTCCTCATATAAAGCCCAGCTAGCATCTCTCCACAGACAAGTATATCTTCAGGAACATCTCAGAACTTGGAAGTGATGTAAAGACACTCTCCTGGACCATCAAACTGCAAAAAGCCACATTAGAAAGGTTAAAGAAATGGTCTCCTTTTGACCATGTCACCTCTCCACAATAATGGCATAGCACCACACAGAAAGGGTTCCCTTAGGCCCAAGATTTCTACAAGAGAATAAAAAGGGAATCCATGGTGGAAATCCAGCTTCCTCAGCATTCTTGGGATGCTTTGCAGGAAGCCCACTTCTGTCTTGCCAAATGGGGAACATTGGAAGTATCCACAGGGGTACACTATGTGGGGTCAGCTAGAAAAAGAAGGGTGGGGCCCACAGCAACCAGTACATGAATCTTGGCTACAGCTCTGTATTCTGGTCAGCAGAGGCATTTGACCAGAGAGATCAGCCAAAAGCATGTCTCTGCAGAAAGCACAGTTGAGAGATTTGCCAGGCTCGTCTTTGTCTAGCTTTGACACTCAGCATCAGAGCTCTGTATTAGGCTGTCTCAGGCTGAGAAGCAAGTCTGCTTCTGGGCATTACTACAGATGGTAGCTTCTGGCCCTGCTCAACCTGATTAGCTAAGCAGTAACCTGGCCTCAGAGATCTGCATAAGGATTTATCAGACTGGATGGCAAGCCAATATATGTACATATCTATGCAGCGGAGCATCTGGCTCTGCTTGACACTAGCAGTTGAACAGAGGCCCCATCAATCTTCAGAGGCTAGCCTGAGGTTCTGTCCAGACCCAGGCAGAGAGGGAATCCTATGACTACACATATCTGTTGATTATAGCCTCTGACCCTGACCATTTCAAATAACATTTTCATAATTGAATTTATAGAAGGAAAAGGGAGAAAGGAATAGCAAGCATATTTAAGAAAATTATGGCTGAAAACTTTCAAATTGAGAAAGATGGCAACATGCATATACAAGAAGCTTAGAAGTCTTCAGTCAAATTAAACCCAAAGAAGGGTTAACCAAGGCATATCATGTTCAAACTATCAAAAATCAAAGACAAAGAATTCTGAAAGCAGCAAGAGATAAGAAACATACCACATTCAAAGGGGTTCCAATACAGCTATCAGCAGACTTCTCAACAGATATCATGCAGGCCAGGAAAGAGTGGAATAATATATTTAAAGTGCTTTAAAAAAACAAGCAAACAAAAAAACCTGTCAACCAAGAATATTTTACCTTGCAAAGCTATTTTAAGGAAATAAGGGAAAATTTTAAGCTTTCCCCAGCAACAACAACAACAACAAGAAGCTAAGGGAACTCATCAGCACTACACCTGCCATACAGGAATCATAAAAGGGAGCTATTTAAGCTGAAACAAAAAAACACACACACAAATTAATAACATAAAACATATAAAAGTATACAACTTGGTGATATGAATAATACAAAATCATATTTAAAATATTCTAGTACTGTAATGGTACTACATAAAGCAATTTTATCTCTAATATATGAGTGTTAAAAGACAAAACTATTAAAACAACTATAATTACAATAAATTAAGGGATACAAATTATGAAAGATAAATAACATCCAAATAACATTATGTTATTTGACATCCAAATAACAAATAGGGGGAAAAGTAAAGTGTAGACATTTTGTATGGAAAGCTAAGTTGTTATCTGCCTTAAAAGTCTGGTATAACTACAAAATATTTTATTTATGCCTCATGGTAACTACAATACAAAAACTTAAAATAGTTGCACAAAACATAAAAACTAAGGAATCAAATCTTACCACCACAGAAAATCATCAAATCACAAAAGACAGTAAGAGAAGATGAAAAAAACAAAGGAAAAAAAAAAAAAAAAGAAACCACAAAACAGCAATAAGAGTCCTAATATGTTAATAATTACCTGGAATGTAAATTGATTAAATTCTCCAGTAAAAACATAACTAAATGGTCTGCAAAACATTGTCTTTCTTTAAGGGAGATTTGTTCCAAAACAATAAATTAGTTGAGATCATTATACAACATACAATAGCAATTTAGATAAACATATCCTTTATCCAGTGAAATTGGTTTCATAATTCAGTAGTTTAAGCTTTCGTACTTATTATCTAATTCATATTAGATAGAAGGAAATATATACCTTTTTAAATTTAACTTTCACTTTAAGTTCAGGGCTACATGTGCAGGTTTGTATATAGGTAAACCTTGTCATGGGGGTTTGTTTTACAGATTATTTCGTCACCGAGGTATTAAACCTAGTACCTATTTTTTTTTCTCATCCTCTCCCTTCTCCCACCCTCTCCCTCCAATAGGCCCCAGTATATTGTTTCCCTATATGTGTTCCTATGTTCTCGTCATTTAGCTCCCATTTATAAGTGAGAACATGCCGTACTTGGTTTTCTGATCCTGCATTGGTTTGCCAAGGATAATGGCCTCCAGCTTCTTCCATGTTCCTGCAAAGAAAATGGTCTTGTCTTTTTTATGGCTGCATAGCATTCTGTGGTGTATATGTACCACATTTTATTGGTCTGTTCTACTAGTGATGGGCATTTAGGTGGATTCCATGTCTTTGCTATTGTGAATCATGCTGCAATGAACATAAACGTGCCTGTGTCTTTATGACAGAATGATTTATATTCCTTTGGATAAATTCTCAGTAATGGTACTGCTGGGTTGAATTGTAGTACTGTTTTTATGTCTTTGAGGAATCACCACACTGTCTTCCACACTGGTTGAAGTAATAATTTACACTCCCATCCATAGTATAAGATGATATCCCATTGTAGTTTTGATTTGCATTTCTCTAGTGATCAGTGATATTGAGCTTTCTGTCATATGCTGGTTGGCCACATGTTTGTCTTATGAAAATGCCTGGTCCTATCTTTTGAATGGTTTTTAATGGAGTTGTTTGGTTTTCTCCTTTGTGAATTTTTGTTCCTTATAGATGCTGGATATTACACCTTTGTCAGATGCATAATTTACAAAAATTTTATCCTATTCTGGAGGTTGTCTGTTCACTCTGTTGATGGTTTCCTTTTGCTGTGCAGAAGCTCCTTGGTTTATTAGATCCCATTTTTCAATTTTTGTTTTTGTTGCAATTGCTTTTGGTGTATTTGTCAGGAAATCTTTGCCTGTTTCTATAACCAAAATGGTATTGTCTAGTTTGTACAGGATGTGTGTGTGTGTGTGTGTGTGTGTATACACACAATTTATATATATATATATATATATATACACACACACAATTTATATATATATATATATATACACACACAATTTATATATATATATAAATTCAAATGTAGATAAGAAAATAAATATAATAAATAAGGATCTTCTTAATATCATACCACCTCTCTGATCCTATACATGGACAAAGTGCAATTATATGGCAACATTATATGTATGAATGCAGTTCTCCACCATCTTCAAAATAAAATCCTAAACGTCAAGCTAGATAGCACGTGTCTTTCCAACAATATTTTCTACAGCTCTCCTTCCACTCCAAAATGAACCATAAACTGACTCCTGAAATATTAGCTCTCTAATATTCTGAAACTATATGGTACTATGAATTTGCCTACATTGTTAACAAATTTTTACATTCTATTCACATTTAACAGGCACTTGTTTGTCTTCCTCAATAGTCTGAAAATTCCTTGAGCACAAAGACCATTTCTTTTCTGCCTTGTTATCAGAGCACAGACTGCAGAGTATAGAATACACATTCAATAAATTGTCAGTGAAGAAATAAACTTGTTTATTATATCAAAAGTTTTATCATCTCCAAAATTGTTTCTTTCTATTGGGGTCTGACAAATCTGCGGTTCTGTCAGTCTTTGTAATGATCCTACTATACTGAAAAGATCAAAATTTATATAAAACTTTTACTTAAAAAAGAAAACTTTAATATACTTGTCAATGATGCATATGGATAATTTCCAATGACCAAATGATTCTTTTTCTCTATTGCAGGCGTCTTATGCTTTAGTAGCAAACATCGTAAGTGCCTGTATTTCAGTAATTGGTCTGCTTTTACTATCACATGAATTTATAATATATAATATAAATGTAGAAAAACCTATTTGGCCACATGTAAGTACCAGATTTCTGTGAGAATTTTATCACAATTTTAGAATTATATGTTAAATATTTACTAAGTGATCAGAGCACTTAAGTACAATGCAAGTCATGGAGGTGACCCTCACTGTTAGTTTACTTCATGGCATATGCATCTATTAAAAATGTGAATCAAACTACAGGTTTTATTTCTAAACCTAAGACCACCCAAAACCTCAAGTAAACAAATAAAAGGTACTATAAATATTAATAGATGCATTTTGAGTGACTAAGCATTATCTTCAATTCTGGACTCACCTGATGGCCATGATAATTTTATGATGGGCAGCTCAGTTCACTCCAGGTACCTGCATCTCTGAGGTCAGTTCTTCCAGGCCTTAAAAGATCAAGTTTGTTATAACAAGACTTGATCTTCCAAGAAGGAACTGGCATATTTACGTACCTGTGATGCCCAGGGGCTTATGTTCAGTGTCAGGGCTGTGGTTTCTGTACACATATGTAATGTTAAATGACAGTGTACTCAGTTCTATATTGTTCATTGACTATGTGGACATTTTTGCACTGCCTGCTTTGAGTCTGTCAGTCTTTCAGCAGGTCAGTGGGAATCTGTGTGTGTTCATATTTGTATTTCAATATCTGTGTATATCTATGTTTCCATTCACGTGGAACTGTGGACATATGTGCATTTATTTACATACATTTGTTGGTTTAGAGAGAAGGGGCTAGGAGACCAAGATGGAAGTCAGTGCTAAGCAAGTTGTGTAGAAATTGAAGCCGTAAGGACCAAAGTCTTCTCTAGGATTTCTGTCCTCCTCTATCCCATCTGCCCAGGGCTTGACAAAGGGCAAAACGGTAGGGACTTTGACCAATACTTAGAAATCAACTTTTCTAAATTGAGCCCATTGGATATTGCCTGTATTTAAGTTCCTAACTAATTAAGTAAACTCTCCTTACTTCAACATCCAAAACTCTTGGTTAATTATCTAGTTGCAAAAAATATGCCAATTTGCGTTTTGCTGGGTTTTTCTTACTTCTGTGTAGCTTTGAAAGTGATTTTACAGTGAGCACAACTGCCAACCTCCTTAGGGAATGATTTATATCTCTGATTCAATAAAGAAATGAGTTTAGAAATTTTAAATTACTTGCTCAGAGTCACATGGCTAGTCACAGATCATTTTTTCTAATGCAGAATGGTTTTAAGTTCTAAATTATCTTACCCCACAAAATTGAGCTTTTACAAAAGTCAATTCAGTAGCCATCATTTTACTGCAGCATTTTCCTGCTGCAGAGAATGCTAATATTTTATGACACATACCCTGATGGATACCTTAAAGTGATATCTTAAATAAATAGAAACATAAAGATACTGCTTAAGATTATATTTGTATAACGAGAATGGATCATTTTATTGGATTGATCTGTAATTATGATGTTAACTTTTTCATTTTTCTAATTTATCTCTTAAATCATCAATATTCATATTAGTAGGAAATCCAGGATCTTCCTCCTGAAGGCCCTTCCCCATTTACCCTCTCAAGTTATTCAAAACCACCGGGATCCAAAGATTCAATATTGACTCCAAACCCTTAGTTAACAGAATCATGGAGCATCTCATCAGTCTATCAGTGTGCCCTTAGTTTCCACTTTCGTGGATCAGTTACTATTAAATGATGTCATTATTGACCACTGATTTGAGTAGCCCATGGTGACCTTGTCATAAAAGTGCATTGAGTACTGAAGAGTCTTGGGCTTTCAATATTACAGATTCTGTATTCTTATTTCCAATCCAACTATACTGTGAGGATATGGGTCTATTGCACACAGAGGCATAATCCCAGGAAGAAATCCCTACCCCCAGGACATATAAACCCTTGTGTTGAGTTCAGGTTACAAGTCCAAATATTCTCTTCTTTCACTATTTCTCTTTAGTGTCCTTTTCTATCAACAGGGCAGATTTGTATACATTTCTCTATTAAATAAGTTGCATAACACTAAACATCAAGAGTGTCACAATTCAATCTTCTCCAGAGATTTATTGGCCTCGGTGAAAATTTCCTTATCTTATCCATAACAATAAACAGGAAAACACAATCGATGATTCTCATCATCCATTTGGCAGAAGTAGATTAGTTTATCATCATCCTCAATAATTATCATTTACAATTATGATTTTAAAATATTTAAAATTCTGTTTTGAGGGTGGACAATATGGTGGGTGGCTTTTCTCTTCTATTTTTCTTCTTCAATTTTATGATATCTTTGTTAGTTTTCAATTACCAACATAGAAAGATCTCTAAGGAATGTACATTTTCTTTTTGGATATTTTTGGATACAGAAAAGTGGTGAACTCCTTTCGGAATATCTGTTTATATTAACCATCTTGGAGTTGTCTGTGGCAAGTATAGTCATCAAATGGGCATCCCAAGCAAAAAACACAGGAAGATAAAGATGCAGTGAGTATCCCATCTCTCCCTTAAGTAAATCAGAAGATGTTGGCTTCTGTTATGAATGCTATTTGAACAACTAAGGTTTTTATATGAATTAAGTGTAAATAATGCCATCACTAAGCTGTGATTGTAGGTTGCTGAAACCACTTGGCACTAACTATCATGCACTTATATGGGTCTCTCCATAATTGAGTAAATATTTTCTCTATTATAAAAGTGTTTTTCATTACAGGATAGTTTTATGTCCACACCCTATGAGAGAAAAAGGTAGAAGACGTGTGATTTTCTGGCTTAGGTTTGTTTAATTCAGCATATATTAACCTGGAAACAAAAAGCTTTGTAGATGTTGTTACCAGGCACAGGGATATGGGACCACTGAAGCCTGAAGCCTTTAATTCTCAAAATTTGGGAGGACAAGTTGAATATTTAAGTGTAGAACTTTAGTGTCTTCAGAAACCAAGATATGGGAGTAACGGAAAGTTTGAAAAAAAATTATTAAAACCTTTTTCAATAAAGCTATTTTCCTACTTTCTCCACATCTACTACTTCATGTCTAAAGGAAAACTTAACCTCCATTTGACCTCAATCAGAGAACTTCAGTGAAAGATATGCCCACCCTTTTTCCCCAGTACCCACTCAGCAGTCCAAGACTTATCATGAGATCATAAAAAACAACTGAGAAGGAGACCTAAGTTAACACAAAGAAGAAAGTGAGTTGCCCATACATCCTAGACCACATGTGTAGAAACGTTTAGGAAATTTAAGCTTTCCCCCTATTTTACCGCTTTCTAATCTCATATATTTGACCCTTTGACCTGCCTTCTTACCTAGGTCTTAATCTCTTTAGGCTGCTATCCTTTCCCTTGACTTTTCCAACTGTACCTCTATAGTTTTTGTATAGGCAACACCATATATACCTAGAGCTTGGTATATGTATACCACCTATAAATTTATAATAATCCAAATGTTGAATCTCTATCCTAGACCTTTCTACTGAGCTCTAGGCTCATATTGCCAACTTATCCCTAGAGAATTTGATTCAAATGATTCCAAAGCACCTCAAATAAAACATATCTAAAACTTAACTAATCATCTCACTCACAAAGTCATTACCTTATCTTTTCCATTTAAGAGTACCACTATCTACCTGACTGCCCTGGCCAGGGAGCTGAAAAATACTCTCAAATGGAAACAACCTGACAATCCTTTTTATATGATCCCCTAAATGTATTCCAGTGCTGTCCTCTGTTTCTACATCCCCCGTAATGAAAGTTTAAACAGGCAACACTTACCACAGGAAAACCTGATGTTCTAACACAACATTCATTTCTGTAACAATTTAGCCCAATCTACTTTCTTGACTTCATTTCCTACCACTCACTTCCACAAATGCTGTGCTCCAGCCTCACCAATTTATTTACCATTCCGTAAATATACCTTGCTAAGTTTATCATCTTAATTTATAAATAGCTTTGTTTAAGGGATCTCCATTTTGAATTAACCTGATAAAATGAATTAGGAGAGAGAGGAATTTATCATATAGATTTCTTTCCTTGCATTTCCCACTTCTCTTGACCCTCAGAGGCTGTATCTTCATTTGTGCTGCAAAAGTCATTTCCCTTTAAAAACATGTGAATTAGCTGTCATTCCAGATGAATTCGGGTATTGAAAACCTGTTGTCTGGAACACTGATTGCCTTTCAATACATTTTCTTTAGTAAGATATTAAAATGGGGAACTGAAGTTCCATCTAAAGGCGTTCAAACTCATAATCTCAAAAAAAGTATGGCTCTCCTTAAAAGTAAAGTAAACACAAACAACACACACACACACACACACACACACACACGCGCGCGTTATTCTGAATTCTTCTCTGAAAAAAGTGAAAAGAAAACAAACGTGGATTGGGTGTATAAGAACATATAGATTTCTACTCAAACTAAAGAGAATTTAAACTGACAGGTATTCAATGCTATATTTAATAATGCAATCAAGTTTGAGTAGAAAACAATATGTCCTTTATGATCAATCGCTGTTTTGGGGACTGTCTTTTCATGTAGCATTGTCTTTGGATTTCATCTATAGAAACAAAAAAGAAGGGAGGATGGAAACCAGAGAAAAATGAAGAGAGGACAAAGAAAGAAACTAAAAAGTATCAAAAGCACATGGTTTGATTTAAAAATCTCACCTGGTGGGGTGGTTCACACCCATAATTCCAGCACTTTGAGAGGCTAAAGCAGGGGAAATGCTTGAACTCAGGATTTTGAGACCAGTCTGGGCAACACAATGAGACTCCAACTCTACAAAAATAAAATAAAATAAAAAACACAAAGTTAAAAAAATTACCCAGGAGTGGTGGTGCATACCTGGAGTCGTATAGCTACTGAGGAGGCTGAGGTGGAAGGATGGCTTGAGCCCAGGAGTTCAGGGTTACAGTGAGCGATGATAGTGCCACTGCATTCCAGGCTGGGTGACAGAGAGAGACCTCGTCTCTAAAAAAATACATAAAATCAACATCTCAATGATGAGAATATTTCTGTTAGAATTAGTTCCAAAATGCTACCCCAAATCTTATAGTTCTTTATTTTAGAGTGTATTAATGATCAATTTACTGATATCTAACTTACTTCAGGTTCATGGCCAAAGGAGATCCTTTCTCTACATATTAAAGAAACCATCATGAGCTCAGTCAAGGAAGAAAGTTAAGTGGTGAATGAAGAACTTTATTCTGTTCAAGAGGCTTCTTAGAAATGTAATTTCATTAAATCCATCTCTGTATTCTATTTCATTAATAAAAATTAAAATTGATGAATATGATTATTTTCGTCTATATGGAGAACTAAGCATGAATTTATCTCAGTTTGAATATGGTCAGCCTGAGTTAAGGGATTCTTTCATACAAGAGAAATTCTGTGAATGGGCACATGTTTCTAGAGTAGAATCTATACCTAAAATTGATAATGTTGTAATAAATGGTGACTTGAGAAAATTATTTCATTGTGAGAAGGGGACTTCACATAAATGATAAATAATCCCATCGTTTGTGAAGGCTTCTTTGTTGATTAGCTCTAAATACTACTTCTATACTTCTAATAATACTTCTTTTAATTATTTCTTTTTCACGGGATAGTATTAAAATATACATAGCTTACCTAAAATGAAGAAGGTATATTACAGCTAACCATGTCTTTATGTTATTGAGACTGTATGAATTAATGGCTACTGGATTTAGTTTTTCTAGAAAGTCCAGCTCCCAAACGTTACATATTTTTGCCTATAATTTTACACTGTGGCTTATCACACTTAAACTTCAAGTAAATTATCTTGTTAGAAATGTTTTGTTGGCCGGGCACGGTGGCTCACACCTGTAATCCCAGCACTTTGGGAAGCTGAGGCAGGCGGATCACAAGGTCAGGAGATCGAGACCATCCTGGCCAACATGGTGAAACCCCGTCTCTACTAAAAATACAAAAATTAGCTGGGCGTGGTGGCGCACGCCTGTAATCCCAGCTACTCGGGAGGCTGAGGCAGGAGAATTGCTTGAACCCAGGAGGCGGAGGTTGCAGTGAGCCAAGATTGCACCACTGCACTCCAGTCTGGTGCCTGGCGACGGAGCAAGACTCTGTCTCAAAAAAAAAAAAAAAAAAGAAAGAAATGTTTTGTTGTGTCTATAAGGATGCTTCCTATTTTTTAAATTTTCTTTGATCTCCATACCCCAGTCCCCCTTCTTTCCCTCTGTTAGCAATTGTTCTACTTTACAAAACATGAACATTTTATTTGTAAGTATACCCCAGAACTACGTGGCATTCTATTGCAGGCATGTATTTGGAATCCATGAAGATCATACATACCCACAAACTTTACTCCTTTCAACAGTATGTTTTAAAGATCTATCCATATTGTTATCAGTACCTCTATCAGTTGATTTTAGATGCTGCCTAAAAGTCTGTGTCATGCATCCAGCACATTTACACACTCGCTGCCCCAGGAATGGGCAACTGGGTTGCCCCCATCTTGCCTCCTTAAGTAATTTTGGGGGATATAAATTCAGGATTAGAGTATCTGTGTAATTTACATATATGCCATTTGTTTATGACGTGCAAAAATTTCCACCATTTAAAACAGTCTTCTGTTGCAAGTCCTTTAGGTTGTGTACTTTTTCTTCACTCTGGTTGTACACTTTTGGTATCTTAGGAATTCACAAATTCTGGTTCACCAAGAGAGTTGCTTCCTATTTTTCAATATGGCAATGGAATTTTTTATAGAGGTGCTCCTTGAAATTCAAGTTTATATGAGGAATAAGTAGCATCTGTTCAGTCTACCTTCATGAACTCGGAACCTCAACTGTGAAAGAGACTTGCATACATGTATGGGTTGAGAAGAAATATAAATCAGGTAGTAATATTTGAATACACCGGGGAGAAAGAGATAATTGATGAAATAGGATTTATAAGCCCTTCGAAGGAAATGAGATTAGTAGCTCAGGGACAGATTATACTTTAAAACAGAGGGAAGATAACTAATTCTTATCAAGTAAGAACATAGTGAATAATTAGTTTTCATGCAAATGTTCTTTATCCATTCATCCATGTGGGAGGGATAAGAAAGAACATGAGAGCCTTTGCCATTCTTTTGAAAAAAAGTGACAAGGAAGTTAATTAGGAGTGAGGGGTGGCAATTAATAAAGTATTTGTTTGAATTAAGAGTTGCCAGGAATCAGAGGCAGAAATGGCCAAATTATACTCAATGAATTAATTAGACACACAGATGAAGACACTGGTCTTTTGGATGACATATTGTTGGGTGTCTATCCATGCCATTGTGAGAATGTCCCTAAAATATCCTACACAGAGAAAGCGGCATTACAAGGTAGGAAACTTGCATTTGTGGGTTTTAATAGCAGGATAATTAGTTGGATCTGTGGGATCCAGGCTGAATAGGGAAGGACATGATGCAAGAAAATTTGAAAGAAATGAAAGATCAGGGGACCAATAATCTGAAAAGGAGCTACTAACACATAAGATGCCTTTGTGCAAACTAGACAAAAGTACCCCATTCAAAAGGACAGGTTGCTCAATAGCACTTCCTCTGGGAAAATGAAATAGAAGACAAGTCCCCTCTGAACAGTACAATTAGAAATTGAGGCCCCTTCCTCCTAGCTGATCAACCCAGCACCAAGGGAGTCTGCCTTGCAAGTGGAGACCAGGTGCAATTGCAGCCCCAATCTCTGACCCCGTTGACATACATCCTTGAACAAAGTCCCAACTTCAGAGTCTGATCGACTTTAACAGGGAGAATAGCTCGAGATAGGGAGGCATGCATGACATGTCAGATCTGAAGGGTATTTGTTTTTGATCACAGAGCAGGGTATTATAACTGGGATACTGGAAAGAATGAGCTGCAAATGTAAATATAGGGTAGCTCTTCCATTCATTCATACATTCATCATAAACTATTTTTGGACGATCTACTTTGCACCAGGCATAATTCTTGCTTCTGGGAATAGATGTAAACAAAAGAGACAAGGTACTGCCTTCAGGGAGCTTATATTCTAGGGAAAGGAAGTCAGTGACACTATATGGATCACGCACTGGTCAACAAAGCAAATACATAAAAATTTAATAGGCCAATCTCCCCCTCTCCCATAAAAAGAAAGAGAAAGAATCATAGTCACCTTTGGAGGATGTTCATTATTTCAAAATTTAATAAGTAAAGAGATGAAGCATACATCTTGCTTTTCATTTTTATAAGTTTCATTGAGATATAATTCACATATTATAAAATTTACCTATTTAAAGCGTATAGTTTAGAGGCTTTTAGTATATTCAAGAGTTGTGCAAATAACAGCACCTAATTTTGAACCCAGACCCATTAGGAGTCATTCTAATTCTTCACCCATTTACCTCAGTATCAGCAAACCATTGGTCCACTTTCTGTCTGTGCGGATTTGCCTACTGGGGCTATTTTATATAAATGCCTTTTGGGACTGGCTTCTTTCACTTACCATAATGCTTGCAAGGCTTATTCACACCGGAGCATAAACTAGAACTTTGCTGTGTTTCATTGTCAAATAATACTACATTACATGTATATACCAAATATTGTTTGTTCATTCATTAGCTGATAAGGATTTGGGTTGTTTTCATTTTTGGCTATTATGAATAATGCGTCTATGAACATTTGTGTGCAAGTTTTTTGTAGTGAGGACTCTCCTGACTCCCCTCACTCACATTTCTCTCCACCCCACCTCCCTTCCATACTTTTTTATCCTCCTTAGCTCTCATTATTCATAACATGCTGTAAATTTTCCTTATGAATCTTGTTTGTTATTGGTTTCCTTCTTATTAGAATTTCATCTGTTTTGTTTACTACTGTATCACCAGCATTGAGAACAATGCCTAGCACATACTGGCACCCAGTGGAAATTTACTGAATTAATCATAAAAACACCAAACATAAAAGAGCTCAACAAACATAATTGTCATCTACTACTCACAATTAGCCTGCAGATGCAAACACTTTAGTAAGTTAGACAAAATCTTGCAACTATTCATTTGTTCCTACTATGTGTTGGAGACAGTTGTTAAACACTGAATTTAAAACTTAAACTGAGCCGGACGCAGTGGCTCACACCTGTAATCCCAGCACTTTGGGAGGCCAAGGCGGGTGGATCACTAGGTCAGGAGTTCAAGGCCAGCCTGACCAACATGGTGAAACTCCGTCTCTAATAAAAATACAAAAATAAGCCTGGCAAGGTTGCAAGTTGCCTATAATCCCAGCTACTCAGGAGGCTAAGGCAGGAGAATCACTTGAACCCAGGAGGTGGAAGTTGCAGTGAGCCAAGACCGTGCCACTGCACTCCAGCTTGGGCAACAGAGTAAGACTCCGTCTCAAAAAAACCAAACAAACAAACAACAACAAAAAAAAACATTTAAACTGTCAGGTTCAGCATGAAGGACATATATACACCTGGTTATACATCACAGTGGAATGTGTTTGTAAAACATCTTTGGTCTTCAGGGTTCTGCAGCATGTGTATATGTGGTACCTGAGTACTTAACTCAGGTATAAACTGAGGACTAAAGGAGTTAAGTGCAGTGCTGTAGGCACCACATCGTGCAGAGGATTCTTGGTGGTGAGGAGCTTCTGACAATGATGCTGCTTCTAAACAGGGGTGTGTCTGGGGTTAGCAATGGGGCGGCCATGTGATCAGTCAGCGACAGATCACGCACAGCCTCTTCCCCCTGGGTGTGCCAGGCCCAAGGACGGAGGATGATGCCTACACAGCCAGGAGAGGGCGGCATCGTTGCCATCCCCTAACCCACCCACGTGTCAGGAGACTGCAGGCTCCGTGGAGCCGTGGGAGCCCCACCACGCGTCAGGTGTCCGCGAGGGTCTCTCACACAACCGCGCTCTTGGACGTTAGAACCCCGTGACGGGGGATGAGGGGCGCCACCGAGGAAGCAGCCCCCACCAGGCTCCCGGGGCTGCCAGGCCCGGAATTGAGGAAGTTGACGGCCAGATCACACTCTCTAGGCCTACGCGTGAGTGTAGGGATCCCTTATTGGATTTTCACTGGTGCTGGGAATAAAACTAGCACCTGCTGGGGGTCAGGTGTTCCCCACCACTCCATAGTCATAATGTTTTGCAAACCATTTCCAGTTGGAAAGAGCCTTAATTAATACATTGTGGCACGTTTCAGGTGTTCCTTTCAATACCCTTTCTTCTAATGTCTGTTTTCAGTAAGAGACCTGTTGGACACACCCAGCATCCTCTCAGGTAAAAGTAAATTGGCTAATTCACAAGAGGAGAACATGGAGATAATGTAGTGAATTGGGGATCCCAGCCCTGGTTGTGGCAATAATTACTCTTACTTTCCATCTTTTACCATATTTCTATACTCTTTTTAGCATAGGAGATGGGCCTTGTTTTCCACACTAGAGATTATATAACAGAAACTCATATTTTGGATGATAGGAATGGTTGATTTCCAAGAACAGTGACTTAAGAATCTCCGTGATTGTGTATTCCCTTTTCTGGCTGAACTACCAAGCTTTAGTAGGGACAATCCTTAACCAGGATTACATAAGTAGATTCTGCTGCTGCTTGTCTGGAGCAGGCCACAGAGTCCCCATGTGAAAAGTGGCTCTTCTGAGAATCACCTTCTGAAATTCACATTGTCTGCATGTATAAATTCAATTTGACCCTTAACATTGAAACCAAAGTTTGCTTTGTCTACTCAAGACTTTTCAGTACCTGCCATATATCTCAGTCAAGTCCGTTCTTTCTCCTTGGGTTCACCTGCTATAAAGACAGTATGTGTCGTCTTTGTAGTTGCTGGCTTTCAGATTGGGTCTCTCAGTGGACGTTCTGTTTGTTGATGATGAGGTTATTTCTGTTTCTTGGTTTTCCTTCTGACAGTCTGGCCCCTCTGCTGTAGGTCTGCTGAGGTCCACTCCAGGCCCTGCTTGCCTAGGGATCACCTGCAGCAGCTGCCGATCAGTTGGGGGGAAATAGGGGAGGGACGGTGGGGGGTGGGGAGCTGGGGAGAGATAGCAAGGGGAGAGATGCCAGATGCAGGTGATGGGGAGGAAGGCAGCAAATCACACTGCCACATGTGTACCTATGCAACAATCTTGCATGTTCTTCACATGTACCCCAAAACCTAAAATGCAATAAAATAAATAAATGGGAAAAAAAAAAGACAGTATGTGTCTTTGGGCAGCCTTCCAAGGCTGCCCAAAACTAATTCCATAAATGCCAGAGAACCTATGCTTTAAGGCTGAACTTTCCAAACATATATTTCCTGACTGGCATTAAAAAATCTACCCATTTATACATAAAGTAGTAATGCATCATGGATTTCCTGGTAATGCATCAGCCAGGAAAGGGAATACACAGTCATGATGAGCTTTTTTTCAGATGTTTGTTGGCTGCATAAATGTCTACTTTTGAGAAGTGTCTGTTCATATGCTTTGCCTAGTTTTTGATGGTTTTTTTTTTCCTTGTAAATTTGTTTAAGTTCTTTGTAGATTCAATCAGGGAAACTCCTAAATCACTGTTCTTGGAAATCAACCATTCTTATCATCCAAAATATGAGTTTCTGTTTATATAATCTCTAGTGCAAAAACCAAGGCACAAGATATCCAAAATGGGTAGAAAGGATTCTGCAGCAATTACTGTATTCCAACAATGTGCAAACACATTGCTAGAGCCAGATACTGTGACACATGAGATTTTACAGCAGCAATGATGTATATGGGAAGGTACTTAAAACCATAAGGTAGTTAAATATCACATGGTAGTGGAAATGTCAGTGGTCAGGAATGGATGCAGTGCTGTATGGGAAAAAGAAAGTGTAGACAAAATTATACCCGGCTCCGATGAGCCACACAAAGAAATGTGTACTATGGCCTGATGACAACAAGGAGATACTGAAAGATTTTTTTTCTTTCCAACTTTTATTTAAGGTTCAAGGGGTATATGTGCAAGTTTGTTACGTAGGTAAATTGTATGTCACAGGGGTTTGGTGTACAGATTCGTTTATTACCCAGGTAATAAGCACAGTACTTGATAGGTAGATTTTCTATCCTCACCTCCTCTCACCATCTACCCTCACATATGGCCTAGTGTCTATGGTTCCCTTCTATTGTTCTATACTCAATGTTTAGCTCACACTTATAAGTAAGAACATGCAGTATTTGGTTTTTCTGTTTCTGAATTAATTTACTTAGGATAATGACTTCCAGCTCCATTCATGTTGCTATGAAGGACATGACTGTGTTCTTTTTTATGACCACATAGTATTCCATGGTGCATATGTGTCACATTTTCTTTATTCAGTCCACTGTAAATGGGTATTTAGGTTGATTCCATGTCTTTAATATTGTGAATAGATAGCATGGCAATGAACATACAAGTACATGTGTCTTTGTGGTAGAATGATTTAAGCAAGTGGTTTCTACATGTGATTTCTATTTTTAAAATGCCACTATGGTCTTATTTTAGAGGATATATTTAAGCCATTAGGTTCCCTTGCTGTGGTGATTGGGTTATTGTTTTATATTTTACTATTTTGTAGCAAGTTGTATTAAGGGGGCATCTCTAGTTTTGACTGTTAGACAAGTGCAGATTGTGAAGCTACTGCAGTTGCACTGAGGCCTCAGGAGAAGCACCCTGCTAGGGTCATAGGGAAGGTGCAGGCAGACCAAGGTGTCTCCCAGCCTGATGGAGTTATAGAAATGGCAGAAGCCGTTATAGTATTTGGTGTACAGTATCCAGACACTCACAGAAAGGTGTCTGGATACTGTACCTCAAATACTATAATGGCTTCTGCCATAGTACACTAGGATTGTTGTTGCAGTGCTTAGGAGTTAGTTTATAATTACCTATGCTAAACTCAAGGGAATAATTCAAAGCAATGGTATGAAATAATCGATGAGGTTGTTTCTAATAAAATCTGGAAAAGAAACCAAAAGTAGTGTCCAAAACTATACGGGAGTCAGGAATCTGATACAAGTAACTGGAGAGAGGCTGAAGGGAAATAGGAGAAAAACATTATTGGCATTTGACTTTGTGCCAGTTCCTATTATTTGCCTCCCAAAACAACTCTGTGGGATTTTACAACTAATCCTCTGAAATATTAAGTAGAACTTAACATTAGTAGTTAATATAGACAACTATTATTAGTCTAAAAGTAGTTGTACCAATTATACAATTAGCAATTAACACCAAAAATTTGAACTCAAGTCTATATCCATTTGTTTCACAATACTGTGTTCCATTTTGCAGTTTCATGTGCCATTGGTACATCTATTTGATAACTGATCCTTAAGAATTAATGGCTTATGTAAATTGGAAAGAAAAATACTATAAGTAGTGATTTTGAAACCAAAACCTTTGACTTCAGAGTTGGCTACTGGCAAAATATTGAGAAAAAAATCTAAACTAAGTAAAGAACAAAGATCCATCAGATATTGTAAAATCTAACGAGTAAATTCTCAAAGCCATAGGGCAAGAGTTATAAGAAACACAAAGCAATAATTTAAAAATACTTCAGCTGCAAGTAGCAGAAAACAACTCTTGTTAGCTTAAGCAAAACAAAAAAACATGTATTTTCCAAGGGCAGGAAGGTATCTCAATTTCAAAAAGGACTATAACTAAGAAATTGAAAGTTATTATGAACTCCAGCAGTTCTCTTGTCCTATTTTTTCATTTTTCTGAATGTCTTCTCAGCTTATATGGTAGAACACATTAATGCTCTTCATTTCAAGAGTTTATATAATTTTATCAAGAGGCAAGCCCAGACTAAGGTTATAATAGCTAAGTTCTAAATATACAATTCCCAGGAAAGTGACACTGAGAGATCCAACCTGAGTCAGATTCCCCACCTCTCTTCCAGTTAGTACAATAAGGGAATAATTCCTACAGATGACATGCAAGAAACTGAAGTGAGTGGGCCACATTCCCAAGATGGTGTCCACAATAGCGAAGTAATACAGATAATTTATGGCTGCCATCTTTTAAACATTCATGGCTGCCATGTTTTAAACATCTTTTCTACTTTTTTTATTGGTCACTACGTTGTAAAAGCTACCTTTCCAAAAATGAAATGCAAAAAAATTATATTCCCTTGCCTCCCTTGAAATTATTAAAGTGCAGGCATTTGATCTAGGTTCTGCCTATTACATATTCTTGCACTAAAGTTTGATTTAGAAGAGAACAACAAAAAAGACCCTACAGTAGGCATCAATTAGACAGATGATGGCCCAGGAGACAGGGAAGGTTTTACCTTGATGCCAGTTCTACAACAGAGTTCTGGGGCAGGAAATGGCAAGAGCATTTCCTCCTCAGTCTAGGTCAGCAATTTGTCTCTGGGCATTGTTTGAAAATAATCCTTTCCAATTATTCTGTGAGCTCACTCATGTTCTATTTTGCTTAAACAAGCCATATTAAATTATGCTGTCTGCATCTAAAAATCCTAAAAACTCACAGGGTGTCATTTAAAATTGGTAAAAATGTATAAAATCTAATAGGACAATTAGAATTGCCAAGGGGTTAGCTATGTCCAAGAGAGCATATCAATTGATTAATTTTTAAATATTTATTTCAGGGAACTGTTTCATTATTTAAAAATTGAAGACAACGATAATAGGTTTCTCAATGACTTTTAAGTGCTTATCTTAGGTCACTATTTTTAAATCACTATGTTTATTTTTTCTATGTTGTCTTTTAGAGATGGATTACATTCATTCTCTCTAAATGTCTACATCATATTTTGGATAACATGCCATCATCTCACATTGTGTTGAAAGAAGAAACTAGAATGTTGGGGGTAAGATTCAGTGCTACTTGAGTGGATAATGACTTTGGTGTTTCAGATCCCAAATATTTAAGGAAAGAGACATTGATTTCTCTATCTCAACTACCCAATGTGGGAGATTTGATAAACTGAGTTCCAGCAATCCTACCGCTGTGATTTTCCCTTAGTCTATGTGTGTTTATAAAGAGTTTAAAATAAAGCTGAGACTGGGTCCTAAAGGAGATGACAAGGTTGGGGTTATGTCAAGAGATAATCTAGATCATAGGGCTTCACGGACATTGATCATCTCATAGCACCATGTTCTCGACACACTTTCTCTACATTTATCTCAAGGAAGTTGATATTTTGGATCACTATCTACTCCTTTCCCCCACCAAATCTAGTATGCTGCATATTTTTGCATAATACACCCTAATTATTGGGGCTTTGTGTCAGCTCAAAAACCAGAACTATAAGATAGTATGGTTCAAGAAACTGCCTAAGATCACAGGGGCCAGAATCTTAGGATTCAGCAGGACTGATTGCAAGTGGTTTATCCCACCCCCTAGTGTTAAAAATCAAAATTGCTATCAGAAGAAAACCATTTTCCCATTACTGGTTGATGGGTATGGTAAAAATGCATCAGAGAAAAGAGCTGGATCCATGCGTTTTGCTGACCTGGCCCAAAAACAAGCCACAAGAACACTTTCATTTGCCTCAAAGCAACCATACATCTACTAGTTGCTAAAAGCCATCATGAACAATCCCTGTGTAAGCTACATGTAGCAAATTCTAAGTACCTTTATGGCTCTACCTTCTTCTAGCACCTTGGCTTCTCCCCAGTTTTGGAAAATTTTGAGGGCTGAACAAGGATAGTAGCAGAGACCCCTAAGATTCAAAAACATGGAAGCTATACTCCTTTCCTTCCCTTTCTATCACCTAATTTGTAACTCTCTCAAATATACGTATTGCATAATTGATTATGACATTCTTTTCTTATAGGCTGCTCAAATAATGATTGGTCTGATCCACTGTGCTTTGGGGAAATTATGGATACATTTATACATTAATCAACCTGCTTCATTTTCAATAGTCTACTTGCCTATAGTCTTGTTAACAGGATTCCCATTTTTGGCATCCTTAATGGTGAGTAAATTGTTTTTCTGATGAGCATTTATTCACTCATTCAATATATTTAACTACCGCTTCTGTGGCCAGTACTAGAGATGCCATCTGTGAAAACGTATGATCCCTGCTGTCAAAGAATTCAGTCTTGTATCTTTGAAGATATTTTAGAGTGGTAAATTTATTTACATAAAATTCTTTTATACAAAGAGTTTATTTAGTTAAGTAAACATTGGGGGTCAAAGAACAGTAAGTTTCCAAAAGGGTATTTTAACCAAATAGTAAGTGGTTAATGAGTGTTCAGCTTACTTGTAAGTCTCATGTTTCCCAATAATATGGGCAATCTAAGAGCCAGAACCTTATTTCTGGGGCAATAGAAGGAACTATTAGAAGTAGTCCCACGAAGAAGAAAAGAAGAGAGATCAGGGCATTATTGGCCCAAGAGGAATTTGAAAGAATTCAACAGGGATTTCTAACGAATTTATAGTATGTCTTATAGCACAGGGTAAAATATTCCTCATTCCATTTTTCCACACACTTCTCAGTATTATCTATCTCCCAAAAATTGTTTTAGTTCATTCACTCAGCAAAAAATTTAGTGAATACTTAGTATAGACCAGGCTTTGTTCTAAGTGCTTCACTTACAGCAATGGATACAATAGACCAAGATTAGAAACATATAACCTACCAACACTGATTCATGAAGAAATAGAAAATCTGAACAGAACAATATTAGTAATGACTCAATTAATAATCAAAACCCTCCCCTGTGAGACTGGCCTTTAGGACTGTGGGCTACATGGGAGAAAGGTAAGGCCTGTGACTACAGGCTTTCCCCTACTTCCCTGGTGACCTATATGGCTCAGCAGAGGCACCCATAATCTCTCTGAGAATATAACTCCATCAGACTGGGAACCACATCCCCAGTCCACATAGCAGCCACAGCAAATCCTGCCAGAAAAGAGGCTGAGATCAGACACGCTAATCCCTGCCCCCACCTGCTGGTCTTTCTCTACCTGCCCTGGTAGCCAAAGGCAAAGGTCATAATCTCTTGGGAGCTCTATGACCCTGCCCACTGCCTGAAAAAACTGAAGACTTAATCAGGTGTTCCTAGGACAAGTTTGCATCCTCCCTATAGGACCACAGTTGATACACTCTTGAAAGCATCACCTCCTGGCTGGAAGCCAATCAAAACAAAACCAGTGCACTAAACAAAAACACAACCAAGGATCCTCACAGAGTCCACTTCACTCTCCTGCTACCTCCACCAGCGTAGGTGGCGGTATCCATGGCTGCAAGTGAAGCAGATCACATCACAGGACTCTTTGCAGACATTCCACAGTACCATCCTGGAGCCCAATAGCCATGCTAGGTGGCTAGACCCAGAAGAGCAAAAGCAATCACTAAAGTTTGGCTCTTAGGAAGCCCCACTCCTAGGGGAAGAGGGAGAAAAACACATCAAGGGAGAAATCCATGGGACACAAGAATCTGAACAGCAGCCCTTGAATCTCAGATCTTCCCTCTGACATAATCTACTTAAATGAGAAGGAACCAGAAAAACAATTCTGGTAATATAACAAAACAAAGTTCTTTAACAACCCCAAATATCATACCAGCTCACTAACAATGGATCAAAACCAAGATGAAATCTCCAAATTGTCAGAAAAAGAATTCAGACGGTCAACTATTAAGCTAATCAAGGAGCTGCAAGAGAAAGGTGAAGTTCAACTCAAAGAAATCAAAAACGTGATACAGGATATCAAAGGGAAATTCTTCAGTGAAATGGATAGCATAAATAAAAAATAATTACAACTTCTGGAAATCAAGAACACACTTAGAGAAATGCAAAATGCACTGGAAAGTCTCAGCAATAGAATTGAAAAAGCAGAAGAAAGAACTTCAGAGTTTGTAGACAAGGCTTTCAAATTAATCCAATCCATCAAAGACAATGAAAAAAGAATTTAATAAAATGAACAAAGCCTCCAAGAAGTTTGGGACTATGTTAAATGTTCAAACCTAAGAATAATTGATGTTCCCAAGGAATAAGAGAAATCTAAAGGCTTGGAAAACATATTTGAGGGAATAATCAAGGAAAACTTCCCCAGCCTTGATAGAGATCTGGACATCCAATATGAGAAGCTCAAAGAACACCTGGGAAATTCATCACAAAAAGATCATTGCCTAGGCACAGAGTCATCAGGTTACCTAAATTCAAGATAAAGGAAAGAAAAGTCTTAAGAGCTGTGAGGAAAAAGCATCAGGTAACCTATAAAGGAAAATCTATCAGATAAATAGCAGATTTCTCAGCAGAAACTCTACCAGATAGAAGAGATTGGGGTCCTATTTTTAGCCTCCTTAAACAAAACAATTATCAGCCAAAAATTTTGTATCCAAGCAAAACTAAGCTTCATAAATGAAGGAAAGATACAGTCTTTTTCACACAAACAAATGTTGAGAGAATTCACCACTATCAAGCCAGAACTACAAGAAATGCTAAAAAAAGAGCTCTAAATCTTGAAACAAATCTCAAAATACACAAAAATAGAACCTCCTTAAAGCATGAAACTTACAGGACCTATATAACAATAACACAATGACAAAAAAAAAAAAAGGTTTTTAGGCAACAAATAGTACCATGAATGGAACAGTACCTCACACCTCAAAATGGGTTTAACAGATATTTAAAGAGCAATTCTACCCAACAACTGCAAAATACACATTCTATTCATCAGCTCATGGAACTTTCTCCAAGATAAACCATATGATAGGCTATTAAACAAATCGCAATAAATAATTAAGAAAATGGAAATAAAATCAAGTACTCTCTCAGACCACAGTGGAATAAAATGGAAATCAACTCCAAAAGGAACCTTCGAAAGCGTGCAAATACTTAGAAATTAAATAAACTGCTTCTGGATGATCATTGGGTCAATAATGAAATCAAGATGGAAATTTAAAAATTCTTTGAACTTGACAATAATAGTGACAAGACCTATCAAAACCTCTGGGATACAGTAAAGGCAGTGCTAAAAAAAAAAGTTCATAGCCTTAAATGCCTACATTACACAGTCTGAAGGAGCACAAGTAGACAATCTAAGGTCACACCTCAAGGAATTGGAGAAACAAGAACAATCCAAACCCAAATCCAGCAGAAGGAAAGAAATAATGAAGATCAGAGCAGAACTAAATAAAACTGAAACAAAATACACAAAAAATAAATGAAACAAAAAGCAGATTTTTTGAAAAGAAAAATAAAATTGATAGAACATTAGCCAGATTAACCAAGAAAAGAAGAGAGAAGATCCAAATAATCTCAACTAGAAAGAAAAAGGGAGACATTACTACTAATATCACAGAAGTGCAAAAGATTATTCAAGGCTACTATGAACATCTTTACATGCATAAACTAGAAAACCTAGAGGAGATGGATAAATTCCTTGAAGTATATAGCCCTCCTAGATTAAACCAGGAAAATGTAGAATCTCTAAACATACCAATAACAAGCAGCAAGACTGGAAATTATATTTTTTAAAAAAACTACCAACAAATAAAGTCCAGGACCAGACAGACTCACAGCTTAATTCTGTAAGATATTCAAGGAATAATTGGTACCAATCCTATTGACACAATTCCAAAATATAGAGAAAGAAGGAATCCTTCCTAAATCATTTTATGAAGCCAGTATCACCCTAATACCAAAACCAGAGAAAAAATAACAAAAAAAGAAACCTACAGACCAACATCCCTGATGAACATAGATGTAAAAATAATACTAGCAAAATGAATCCAACAGCATATCAAAAAGATAATCTACCATAATCAAGAGGCTTTTATATCAGAGAGGCAGGGATGATTTAACATATGCAAGTTGATAAATTGGAGACCCACATAAACAGAATTAAAAACAAAAATCACATGATCATCTCAATAGATTCAGAGAAAGCATTTGACAAAATCCAGCACAGCTTTATAATTAAAATCCTCAGCAAAATTGGCATAGAAGGGATATGAAGGTAATGAAGCCATCTACAACAAACCCACAGCCAACATTATACTGAAAGTGTAAAACTTGAAATTATTCCCCCAGAGAACAGGAATAAGATAGGGATGTCCTCTTTCACTACTCCTATTTCAAATAGGATTAGAAGTCCTAGCCAGAGCAATCAAATAAGAGAATAAATAAAGGGCATTCAAATCAGTAAAGAAGTCAACACATTGCTGTTTGCTGATGACATGACCGTATACCTAGAAAACCCTAAAGACTCATCCAAAAAGCTACCAGAACTGGTAAATGAATTCAGCAAAGTTTCGGGATATAAAATTAAGTACACAAATCAGTAACTCTGCTATACACCAACAGTGACCAAGCTGAGAATCAAATCAAGAACTCAACCTCTTTTACAATAGCTGCAAAAAATAAAATAAAATAAAATAATTAGGAATATACCTAACAAAGGAGGTGAAAGACCTCTACAAGGAAAACTACAAAACATTGCTGAAAGAAATCATAATGACACAAACCAATAGAAACACATCCCATGCTCAGGGATGGGTAAAATCAATATTGTGAAAATGATCATACTGCCAAAAGTAATCTACAAATTCAATGCAATTACCATGAAAATATCACGATCATTCTTCACAAAACTAGAAAAAAAAATCCTAAAATTTATATGGAACCAAAAAAGAACCTGCATAGCCAAAGCAAGACTAAGCAAAAAGAAAAAATCTGGAGGCATTACATTACCTGACTTCAAACTAAACTATAAGGCCACAGTTACCAAAATAGCACAGTACTGGTGTAAAAATAGGCACATAGATCAATGGAACAGAATAAAGAACCCAGAAATAAACCCAAATACTTACAACCAGCTGATCTTCCACAAAGCAAACAAAAACATAAACTGGGGAAAGGACACCCTATTCAGCAAATGGTGCTGGGATAATTGGCAACCCAGATGTAGAAGAATGAAACTGGATCCTCATCTCTCATCTCCGACAAAAATCAATTCACGATCAAAGACTTAAATCTAAGACCCAAAACCATAAATATTATAGAAAATAACACTGGAAAAACTTTTCTAGACATTGGCTCGGGCAAAGACTTCATGACCAAGAACCCAAAAGCAAATGCAACAAAAAGAAAGAAAAATAGATGGGACTTAAACTAAAAAGCTTCTGCATCATAAAGAAATAATCAGCATAGTTAATAGGCAACCTATAGAGTGGGAGAAAATCTTCACAATCTATACATCTGATGAAGTACTAATACCTAGAATCTACAAAGAACACAAACAAATCAGCAAGAAAAAAACAAACAGTCCCATCAAAAAGTAGGCTAAGGACATGAATAGATAATTCTCAAAAGAAGATATACAAATGGCCAACAAGCATATAAAAAACATGCTCAACATCACTAATTATCAGGGAAATGCAAATCAAAACCACACCTCATACCTGCAAGAATGAGCATAATCAAAAAATGAAAAATAATAAATGTTGGCATGGATGTGGTGAAAAGAGAACACTTTTACAATGTTGTTGGGAATATAAAGTAGTACAACCACTATGGAAAACAGTGTAAAGATTCCTTAAAGAACTAAAAGTTGATCTACCATTTGATCCAGCAATCCTGCTACTTGGTATCTATCCAGAGGAAAATAAGTCATTATACAAAAAAAGATACTTGAACATGCATGTTTATAGCAGCACAATTTGCAATTGCAAAAATATGGAACCAGCCCAAGTGCCCATCAATCAGCAAGTGGATAAAGAAAATGTGGTATGTATATACAATGGAATACTACTCAGCCATAAAAAGTAACAAAATAATGGCATTTGCAGCAATGTGGATGGAATTGGAGACTATTATTCTAAGTGAAGTAACTCAAGAATGGAAAGCCAAATCATCATATGTTCTCTCGCATATGTGGGAGCTAAGCTATGAAAACACAAAGACATAAGAATAATACATTGAACTTTGGGGACTTGAGGAATAGGGAGGCAATGATGAGGAACAAAAAACTACACATTGGGTACAGTGTACATTGTTCAGTTGATGTGTGCACCAAAATCTCAGAAATCACCAGTAAAGAACTTATTTATGTAACCAAACACCACTTGTTCTCCAAAACTCTATTGAAATAAAAATAATAAAAATTTAAAAACCCTTCCAATAAAGAAAATTCCAGGACCTGATGGTTTCACTGGTGAATTCTACTAAACATTTAAAAAATTAACGCCAATCCTCAAACTCTTCCCAAAAATTGAAGAGGAGGAAATACTTCCAAACTCATTTTATGAAGCCAGCTTTAGCCAGACATCAAATATAAACAAAATACTGCAAGAAAAGAAAAGTATAGGCCAATATCCCTGATGAATATAGATGCAAAAATCCTCAACAAAATACTATAAACCAATTTCAACAGCACATTAAAAAGATCACATCATACATCATGATAAAGTATGATTTGTGCCAGGAATGCAAGGATGGTTCTGCATATGCAAATCTATAAATGTGATGTCACATTATCATGATAAAGGGTGAAAACCATATGATCATCTCAATAGACACAGAAAAAGCATTTGACAAAATTCAACAAACTTTCATGATAAAAACTCTCAATAAATTAAGTCTAGAAGAAATGCACCTCAACACTATAGAGCCTGTATGTGACAATCCCACAGCCAACATTATATTCAGTGGTGAAAATCTCAAAGCTTTTCTTCTAAGATCAGGAACAAGAAAAGAACATCCACTCTCACCACTTCTATTCAATATGGTACTAGAAGAGCTAGCTGAAGCAATGAAGCAAGAAAAAAAAAGCCATCTAAATCACAAAGAAGTCAAATTCTTTCTGCTTGCAGAAAGAATTCTACGTATAATATGTATAATATTCTATGTATATTCTATGTATAATCGTATACATAGAAAACTCTAAAGACTTCACCAAAAAAAAAAAAAAAAAAAAAAAGGCTTCACCAAAAAACTGTTAGAAGTGTTAGAATTCAGAGGACGATCCAAGATGGCCGTTTAGGAACAGCTCAGGATTGCAGCTCCCAGTGAAAGCGCAGAGGGTGAGTGGACGCCGCGTTTTTATTGCCCACAGACTAGGAAATTCCCGGGCAGAGGAGCTCCACGGTCGCCAGCACTGCTGTTGTGGCCAGCGCCGCCGCTTTGCCCCACGCGGCTGCTTTGTCGGCGCCCCGGAGCCGCGGTTCTCCGTACAAAATACACTGGTCCGGGTGCCCTTTTGGCTGGCGATTGGAGCCACGGGAAGTCGCCCATATGCTGGTTCAAAAAGGGGACTGAGCAGAGAACCAGGACAGTAGATTCCAGGGCAAAAAAAAAGAAAAAAAAGCGCCACAAACCTCAGTGCCGCTGTTTAAGCCAGCGCAGTGAGTGGCCGCAGGGGAAAACAAACAGACCCCGGCGCCTCTTCAACAGGCGACTGGAACACCAACTTAAAAAAGGCTCTGAGGCAGGGAACCAGGCGATCAGGCTCGGCTGGCCCCACCCCCACAAAAGAACAGCAACCAGAAACTCTGGATTGAGAGTTTCACAGCAAGCGCAGCTGAACCCGGGACAGTCCAGCTCTGTGGGGGAGGGGCGTCCGCCATTACCAGGGAGCCCGCCGTTGCCAAGGCAACCCGCCATTGCTGAGGCAGCCCGCCGTTGCCAAGGCAACCCGCCACAGCAGAGACTCCGCCCCAACAGAGGCAGGCCACCATCGCCAAAGCAGTTCTAACTACACCCACATAAACAGGACTGCACAGAAGTTCACTCGGCAGCTGGGCGGAGCCCACAGCAGCTCAGCAAAGCTGCTATAGGCCGACAGTGACTAGGCTGCCTCCCTGCTGGGCTGGGCAGGTCTGAAGGAAAGAAAAAAAAAAGAAGGCGGCAGCATAACGGAAACTCATAAATAAAGCCCTAAATCCCTGGGACAGAGCACCTGGGAACAAAAAGCAGTTTATGAGTTCTGCTGCAGCAGACCTAAACATACCTGCCCAGCAGCTCTGAATGAACAACAGAGCTCACAGCTCACCATTTGAGCTCCTATAAAGAAGAGACCATCTCCTCAAGCAGCTCCCTGACCCCTATATATCCAAAGAGACACCTCATAAAGGAGAGATCAGATTGACACTAGGCGGGTATCCTTCTGGGACAAAGATAGCAGAAGAAGAAAACTGGTAACAACCCTTGCTGTTCAGCAGCTGCTGCAGGTGAACCCCAGGCAAGCAGGGCCTGGAGTGAACCTCAGCAGACCTACAGCAGAGGGGCCACACTGTCAGAAGGAAAACCCAGAAACAGAAATAACCTCATCATCAACAAACAGAACGTCAATCTGAAAGATTTGAGACCCAATCTGAAAGCCAGCAACTACAAAGTCGACAGGTGGATAAATCCTTAAAGATGGGAAGAAACCAGTGCAAAAAGGATGAAAACACCCGAAACCAGAACACCTCTCCTCCTACAAGGGATCACAACTCCTCACCAGCAAGGGAACAAAGTTGGAGGGAGAACGAGTGTGATGAAATGACAGAATCAGAATTCAGAAGGTGGGTAGTAAGAAACTTCTCTGAACTTAAAGAACATGTTCTAACCAAATGCAAAGAAACTAAGAACCTTGAAAAAAGATT
>NW_022436954.1:10631698-10656795 GCF_009761245.1 Sapajus apella | reverse complement strand
AATCTTTTTTCAAGGTTCTTAGTTTCTTTGCATTTGGTTAGAACATGCTCTTTAAGTTCACAGAAGTTTCTTACTACCCACCTTCTGAAATCTGACTCTGTCATTTCATCACACTCGTTCTCCATCCAACCTTGTTCCCTTGCTGGTGAGGAGTTGTGATCCCTTGTAGGAGGAGAGGTGTTCTGCTTTCGGGTGTTTTCATCCTTTTTGCACTGGTTTCTTCCCATCTTTAAGGATTTATCCACCTGTCGACTTTGTAGTTGCTGGCTTTCAGATTGGGTCTCAAATCTTTCAGATTGACGTTCTGTTTGTTGATGATGAGGTTATTTCTGTTTCTTGGTTTTCCTTCTGACAGTCTGGCCCCTCTGCTGTAGGTCTGCTGAGGTTCACTCCAGGCCCTGCTTGCCTGGGGTTCACCTGCAGCAGCTGCTGAACAGTAAGGGTTGTTACCAGTTTTCTTCTTCTGGTATCTTTGTCCCAGAAGGATACCCGCCTAGTGTCAATCTGATCTCTCCTTTATGAGGTGTCTCTTTGGATATATAGGGGTCAGGGAGCTGCTTGAGGAGATGGTCTTTTCTTTATAGGAGCTCAAATGGTGAGCTGTGAGGTCTGTTGTTGTTCATTCAGAGCTGCTGGGCAGGTATGTTTAGGTCTGCTGCAGCAGAACTCATAAACTGCTTTTTGTTCCCAGGTGCTCTGTCCCAGGGATTTAGGGCTTTATTTATGAGTTTCCGTTATGCTGCTGCCTTCTTTTTTTTTTCTTCAGACCTGCCCTGCCCAGCAAGAAGGCAGCCTAGTCACTGTCTGCCTGTAGAGGCTTTGCTGAGCTGTTATGGGCTCCGCCCCCCTGCCGAGTGAACTTCCCTGCAGTCCTGTTTATATGGGTGTAGTTAGAACTGCTTTGGTGATGGTGGCCCACCTCTGTTGAGGCAGAGTCTCTCTGCTGTGGCAGGTTGCCTTGGCAACGGTGGGCTGCCTCTGCAATGGCGGGTTGCCCTGGCAATGGCGGGCTGCCTCAGCATTGGCCGACTACCTCCATCGCGGTGGGCTGCCTCGGTAATGGCGGACGCCCCTCCCCCACTGAGCTGGACCGTCCCGGGTTCAGCTGCGCTTGCTGTGAAACTCTCAATCCAGAGTTTCTGACTGCTGTTCTTTTGTGGGGGTGGGACCAGCTGAGCCTGATCGCCTGGCTCCCTGCCTCAGAGCCTTTTTTTAAGTTTGTGTTCCAGTCGCCTGTTGAAGAGGCACCAGGGTCTGTTTGTTTTCCCCTGCAGCCATTCACTGCGCTGGCTTAAACAGCGGACTGAGGTTTGTGGTGCTTTTTTTTTTTTGCCCTGGAATCTACTGTCCTGGTTCCCTGCTCAGTCCCCTTTTTAAACAGACAAATGGGCGACTTCCCATGGCTCCAATTGCCAGCCAAAAGGGCACCCGGACCGGTGTATTTTGTACGGGAACTGCTGCTCCAGGGCGCTGACAAAGCAGCCGCACGGGGCAAAGCTGCGGCGCCGGCTGGCACAGCCGCGCTGGCCAAAACAGCTGCGCTGGTGACCTGTGGAGTTCCTCCACCTGGGAATTTCCTAGTCTGTGGGCAATAAAAATGCGGCATCCACTCACCCTTTGTGCTTTCACTGGGAGCTGCAATCCTGAGCTGTTCCTAAATGGCCATCTTGGATAGAGCAGGTCTGTTTTGTTTCATCAATAAGTTTTAACAAAGAGACAATAGTAAGTTCTTTCTAATGAATAATTACTTTAAATGTAAATGGATTAAATTATCCAATCAAAACACATAAAATCACTGGATGAATAAAAACAAGACCTACCTATCTGTTACATACAAGAGACTCACTTTAGCCTGAAGAACAAACGTGAACTAAGAATGAATAGATGAAAAAAAAATATTTCATGCAAGTAATAACCAAAAAGGCCAAGAATAGCTATGCTTATATCAGACAAAATAGACTCAAAGACAAACACTGTAAAATGAGACAAAGAAGGCAATTATAAAATAATAAAGGGGTCAATTTATCAAGACAATATAACAATTGTACATATATATGCATCCAACATCAGAGCACCTAACTATATAAAAGGAAATATTAATATACCTGAAGAGAAGATTAAAATAGACTGCAATAGAGTAGTCGGGGCCTCAGCACAAAGTTAGTAGAAGTAAGGAAATAAAGATCAAAACAGAAATAAATGAAATGGAGACTAGAAAATAATATAAAAGATAAACAAATGAAGATTTGTTTTTATAAAAAGATTCATAAAATCAACAAACCTTTAGCTAGACTAAAATAAAAGACAAAATTTGAAATGAAAGAGGAGACAAGGCAACTGATACCACAGAAATACAAAGAATCATAAGACACTACTATGAACAATTATACACCAACAAATTGAATAATCTAGAAGAAATGAATACATTACCAGAAATGTAAAGCCAAGCAAGACTGACTCCTAAATAAATAGAAAATCTGAATACACCAATAATGAGTGAGAAGATTTAGTCAGTAATAAAAAGTCTTTTATCAGAGAAAATTCCAGGACCTGATAGCTTCACTGCTGAAATAAACCAAACATTTAAAGAACTAACAACAATCCTTGTTCAAATATTTCCAAAAAATTAAAGGAAAATAATTTCAAACTAATTTTACAAGGCCAGCATTACCCAGATACCAAAGCCAGAAAAGAGCACTCTGAGTAAAGAAAATTAAAGGCCAGTATCCCTGGTGAACATAGATGCAAAAATCCTTAACAAAATTCTAGCAAAACAATTTCAATAACATATTAAAAGGAACATTCTGCATCCCATGTGACACCCCCAAAAACTAAGAATCAGAATGTCCAACATCTGCTGTCACCAGCAGCCCTTCCTCCTTGCCCAACAGATCCACTGTGCACTGAGCATGCCCTCCCAAAAAACAAAGACCAGACCTCCCAGGATCCGCCCCACTGATAATTCCACCATCTCAACCAGCAGAGAAAATGTGTGAACATTCCCCAGGGTCCAAGAATAAGACTGTCCATAACCTACCAATACCAGTGACCTTGCTCAATTAACTTACAGAGTAACCAGATGTCACACCTACCCCTGGGTTCCAAAGACTGGCTCACCTGATGGCCCAGAGAAGCTGCACCACTAAATTCATAAGTACCTGAAATCTGTACAACTAAGGCATACACACAGGCACCATTGACATTAGTTACAGTCAAAGAAATCACACAGAGACTTCACTATCATGCCCACCTAGAACCACCAAAGCACCCTACTCACACAACGCTGTAGAACACACCTAAAAGAAAAATATTTTCCCTTGAGAAAGCTACTCCATAAAATTGGAAAAGGCACTTTTATGTGAGATGTACAGATATCAAAGTACAGACACACACACACACACACACAAACATGAAAAAGCAAGTAAACCCAAAACCTTTAAAGAATACAATAATTCTCCAGTAGCAGAACATAAGTAAAAGGAAATCTATGAAATATATGAAAAGGAATTCAAAATAATAACTTTAAGACACTCAGTGAGATACAATAGAATACAGACAGACAGGCCGGGCACGGTGGCTCAAGCCTGTAATCCCAGCACTTTGGGAGGCCGAGGCGGGTGGATCACGAGGTCAAGAGATCAAGACCATCCTGGTCAACACGGTGAAACCCCATCTCTACTAAAAATACAAGACATTAGCTGGGCATGGTGGCGCGTGCCTGTAATCCCAGCTACTCAGGAGGCTGAGGCAGGAGAATTGCCTGAACCCAGGAGGCGGAGGTTGCAGTGAGCCGAGATCGCGCCATTGCACTCCAGCCTGGGTAACAAGAGCGAAACTCTGTCTCCAAAAAAAAAAAAAAAAAAAAAAAAAATACAATTGAGAACTTCAACAATAGACTAACTTAAGCAGAAGAAAGAATTTCCTAACTTGAAAACAGGTATTTTGAAATAATTCTATCAGACTAAATAAAAATAAAAATAACTTAAAGAAATGAAGAAAGCCAATGAGACTTATGGAACACGCTTAAGCAAACAATTATTTGCACTACTGGGTTTTTGGAAGGAAAATAGATTAGGAAAGATGTAGAAAACCTATGTAATGAAATAATAGCTTAACACTTCCCAAGTCTTGGGAGAAATATGAATATCCAGAGTTCCAGGAAGCTTAAGTGTCTCTGATAGACTCAACTCAGAAATGTCCACACCATGGAAAGTTAGAGTCAAACTGTTAAAAGTCAAAGACTGTAGTGGAGCATTGCCAGGGACACCTATCCCTCTAGACTCAACTTGCTCCCATAAGAGACTTTAGCCCTAGGGGAACTGTCAGACCCTGTGATCTTCCACATTAGATAGAACTGGTCTGACCTGGACCCTCCTTGGTTTTATGGCCTCTCTCAGGGCCCCAGCCTGGCCGTGCCTGCTTACAGAGCAGTCTTGGATGCCCTGGGGAATCCAGGGCATAGTTTTTGTCCCAGTGGACACTGTCTGATTGGTGGAGAGCTCCAGTGAGGTGGCCCCTATAGCCACACATGAGTCCACACATTACCTCCCCATACTATAGCTTCCCCCAAGCCCATGGCAACTCCCCATATCACTTCGATGGCACACTCTGCAATGGCAGGTTTTGCTTTACTTGCCCCACCAGCATGCAGGAGTGCAGTATGCCTTCCCACCCTTGCTGACCATCATTCCAGATGAAGTCTTGATGGGTAAAGGGCCAGCAAGTCCCATCCCCACCAGCCCCCAATCCTTGCACCAATACTGTGTAGAGAACAAGGCATCTTCCCACACCCTAAGCAATCACTCCTGCTTGCAGAACACAGAGAAGGCACTCAGACTGGCACTGGCCAGCACCCTGTCCCAACCCAATACCACCTCCAGTGTAACAGGGCACACAGTCTCCAGCAGAGGACCCAACAAACTTGCCTCTGGCACTGTTGTGAATGCACAAAGGGAGGCAGACACCCTGCATCTACTAACACTCTGCTACAGATGCTGCACCCCAGTTTTCCTGTGCAATGGAATCCAAAACTCGAGTAGCCAGAGAACAAAGCTGGGGCCCAATACAAATCCCCCAGAGTTAGAGCAGGCAGTTCATGAGTTGGGAGCTGAGCACTAGCCCCCTAAAATCTCCCAGAAATGAAGCCAGTCAGCTGAATCCACCTTATACCACAATCAAACTTTCAAGGTCATCAAATAGGATAAAAGAAAAAAAAATCCAAAGGTCAACAACCTCAAAGACTTAAAGTAGATATCCCACAAAGATGAAACAGAACTAGTGCAAGAATGCTGAAATGACAGAAATAGAATTCAGAATATGGATAGAAACAAAGTTCATTAAGCTACAACAGTATGTTATAACTCAATGCAAGGAAGTTAAAAATCATGATAAAACATTGCAGAAGCTGACAGACAAAATAGACACTACAAGGATTTCTGAATGCAATCACAAGTATTAATAACAAAATAGACCAAGCAGAGGAAAGAATCTTAGAGCTTGAAGACTGGCTTTCTGAAATAAGACAGGCAGACAAGAATAGAGGAAAAAAGAATTAAAAGGAATGAACAAAACCTGCAAGAAATATGAGATTATGTAGACTGAATCTATGACTGATTGATGGATCTGAAAGGTATGGTTGGTTCTATGGGGAGAATAGAACCAATTTGGAAAACATATATCATGGTATCATCCATGAGAACTTCCTCAACATAGTGAGAGAGGCCAACATTGAAATTCAGGAAATGCAGAGAACCCAAGTAAAATACTCTACAAGAATATCGTCCCTAAGATGCACAATTGTCAGATTCTTCCAACGCCAAAATGAGAGGGAAAATGTTAAAGGCAGTGAGAGAGAAAGGCCAAGTCTTATACAAAGGGAAGCCCATCGGACTAACAGCAGACATCTCAGATGAAATCCAACAAGCCAGAAGAGACTGGAGGACAATACTCCATGTTCATAAAGAAAAAATATTCCATTTGACCCAGCAATCCCATTACTGGGTATATATTCGAAGGATTATAAATCATTCTACTACAAGGACACGTGCACACGAATGGTCATTGCAGCACTGTTTACAATAGCAAAGACCTGGAACCAACCCAAATGCCCATCGATGATAGACTGGACAGGGAAAATGTGGCACATATACGCCATGGAATATTATGCAGCCATCAAAAACAATGAGTTTGTGTCCTTTGTAGGGACATGGATGAACCTGGAAACCATCATTCTCAGCAAACTGACAGAAGAGCAGAAGATCAAACACCGCATGTTCTCACTCATAGGCGGGTGTTGAACAATGAGAACACATGGACACAGGGAGGGGAGCACTACACACTGGGGTCAGTTGGGGGGAAATAGGGGAGGGATGGTGGGGGGTGGGGAGCTGGGGAGAGATAGCAAGGGGAGAGATGCCAGATGTAGGTGATGGGGAGGAAGGCAGCAAATCACACTGCCACGTGTGTACCTATGCAACAATCTTGCATGTTCTTCACATGTACCCCAAAACCTAAAATGCAATAAAATAAATAAATGGGGAAAAAAGAAAAAAAAGAAAAGATATTCCAACCCAGAATTTTATATCCAGCCAAAGTAAGTTTCATAAATGAAGAAGAAATAAGATTATTTTTAGACAAGCAAAGGCTGAGGGAATTTCTTACCACCAGACCTGCCTCATAAGAGCTCCTGAAGAAGGCACTAAATATGGACAGGAAAGACCATTACCAGCCACCACAAAAACACTCTGAAGTACACACACCAGTACTCTATAAAGCAAGCACATAAACAAGTCTGCAAAATAACCAGCTAGCATTATGATAACAGGATCAAATACACACATATCAATATTGATCTTAAATGTAAAATGACAAGCTGGATAAAGAACCAAGACCCACCACTATGTGGTCTTCAAGAGATCCACCACACTTGCAATGACGCACATAGACTGAAAATAAACAGATGGAGAAAAATCTACCAAACAAATGGTAGACAGAAAAAAGCAGGAGTTGCAATCCTAGTGTCTGGCAAAAAAGACTTTAAACCAAAAAATATTAAATAGCCAAAGTAGGGCATTACATAATGATAAAAGGGAGGTAAGGAGGTATATGGAAAATTTCTGCTCAACTTTTCTGTTAATCTACAACTGCTCTTAAAAAATAACCTATTTTTAGAAAGTCAAGTGGATCCCAAAATATATGTGGAAATGAAAAAGGCCAAGATAATCTTGAAGGAAAACAAAGTGGACATATTCTCTCAAATTCTAAGACTTACTAAAACTTTAAAAAGACAGTATGGTATTATCTCCAATAAACCAATAAAATAGAACAGAATAGAGTTTCCAGAAACAGACATAGGTCTACATAGACATTTGATTTCTGACTAAGGTGGCACTGCAGATCAATGGGAACCAAGCAATCCTTTCAGTAATTAGAGCCACTTAAACAGGACTACTTCATCTTAACATGACTCACATAAAATGAGTAAAACTTTATTCCTACCCTATACCATACGCTCAAAAAAATCAATTTCAAAAAGATTGCAGATATAAATGTGAAAAGCAAAATCAAAAACTTCTAGATGAGTGTATATTTTCATGATTTTGTGGTGGGTAAAAATTTTTTAAACCAGATATAAACAGGAAAATACATTAAAATTAGAAACTCTGATTCATCAAATGGCACTATTAACAAAAACTAGGTAAACCACACAGGGAAAGCTATTTTTACAATCAACACCAACAAAAGACTTGTATCCACAATATATCAAGAACTTCTGCAAATCAATAAAAAGTTCAGATAACCCAAGAAAAATAGACAAAATCCTTGAGGAGTCACCTTATACAAAATGATATTCAAATGGCTGATAAATTCATTAAAATATAATTAAACTGAAAAGGGAACCCTTGTATACTGTTGTTGGTAATATAAATTGGTACATCCATTATGGAAGACAGTATGGGAATTCCTCAAGAAATTACAAATAAAACTACCATATGACCCAGCAATCCCTCTTTTACCAAAGGAAATGAAATCAGCAATTCATAGGCATATCTCTACTCCCATGTTCATTGCACCATTATGCACTATAGCTTATATCTGGTAACAAGCTGTGTCCATCAATGACGAATAAAGAAACCGGTACACACACATAAACACACACACACACACACACAAATGGAATATTGTTAAGCCTTGAAAAAGAAAAAAGGAAATACTGTCATTTTCAACAATATGGATGAACCTGAGGTACGTTGTGCTAAGTACAATAAGATATACACAAAAAGAAAAAGAATGTATAATCTCACTTATATGTGGAATCTACTAAACACCAAATACATTGAAACAGAGAGTAGGGCAGTGGTAATCAGAGACAGGGAGGGGAGGAAATGGGAAAAAATAGGTCAAAAGGTACAAATTTGCAGTGACGTAGGATGAATAATTCTAGAGATCTAACATACAGCATGAGGACTATAGTTGATAATATATATTTAAAATTTGCTCAGTGAGTAGATTTTAAGTGGTCTTACCACAAAAAAAGTAATCATGTGATGCGATTAACATGATCTTTTGCTTGGCAGTAGTAATCATTGCACTATGTATATGTGTATCAAAACATCATACTGTATAACTCAAATACATTGCAAAATGGTACAACTGTTTTGTAAGACAGTTTGGAAGAAACAGAAATATAAAAAATAAAAGTGATATGCTCAAACCCATTAAAAATTAGGAAAATAAAAAAACTACAGTGAAATACTACAGCAAGCGTGCCAGAATGGTTAGCTTATTGGCAAGAATATAAAACAACTACTAGTGCTAGTGGAAGTTTAAATTTCTGCATCCGCTTTGGAAATTTGTTTGGCCATATCTTCCAAAGTTGAACATATGTATATCCTAGGACTGAGTAATTCTACTTCTAGATATAGGCCTAATAGAAATGCTTATCTATGTTTTATGAAAGGAAATACAAGTGTAGAGCCTCCTTTTTCAGTGGCCAAAACTGGAAATAACCCAAATGGGCATTGGTAAAAAATGGATAGACAAATTATAGCACACTCATAGAATGGAAAATAGTATGGCAATGAAAATGAACAAAACTACTACTAAACATAACAACATTGATAAATTTCGTGCAAACATAATTTTTAGTGAAAGCAATAAGGCACTAAACAGTACATACTGTGTGATTACATTTATATAAAGTTCAAAAATAGACAAAACGAATCAGTGGTATTGAAAGTCAGCTACTGGTTTCTCTTATGGAGGAGGATGGGAATAGGGAGTGAAGTGAGATGTAAGTGACTTCTGGTTGCTGAATATGTTTGCTGCCTTGATATGGGTGGTGGCTACATGAATGCTTATACTTTGTAATAATTCTCTAAGCTATATACTTTAGAATTAATGATATGCATCAATGTTTATTTTTAAAATGATTTCAATGTAATTTACTGTACTAAAGGATAAGAAAACGTTTGATCGTCTTAAAAGATGCCAAAAAAATCAATAAAATCTGTAATCATTTATGGTAAAAGCATTAGGAATATCTAGGAGTGGCCTTTTGATGACAAAAGATATTTATTAAAAATTTACAGCAAATATCATACTTGATATTTGATAATGCAACTTTAGAAGCATTCCTATTAAACTAGGAACAAGACAAGAATAAACACTTTCACTGTTACTACTCAATAAAAAAATTTAACATCCTGGTTAATGAAATAAGACCAAAAAAAGTTAAAAATGTAAATATTGGAAAGGAAGAGCCAAAACTCACTATTTTAAGATGGTAGGCATGGTTTCTCACAGGACCTTGGAGAAGACCTATGTATTTGGGAAGCTCAGGGGCTTAAGTGCCTTTAGCTTCATGGTAATCTGCCCCTGCAGAGAACATGGGCTTATTCATGATGTCAGTATTTACTGCATTCTCTTCACATTAACTGCTACTAGTTTTTCTCTCCCATTAGAATGTAGCCCTTTCTTGTTTGCCTCAACACAGCACCCTTAAGAATTTTACATTTAATGAGAAAATGAAAGGTCTGCATATCAGAAAGCCATGTGTATTATTTAAATCCTGACACATTTGGAGGGTGGGAACCCTTAGAGTCAACTTTGATTCTGAAAAAAAAACAGAAGTTATAACAAATCTTCAACTTTTAACATATTAATGAAAACCAATAACTTCATGTCAGCTTGTTTGTTCCGCATATAACTAGTTGACATTTTGTATCTATTCCAGCTGATGCACGCCAGAAAGATGAATTTAAGCAGTTCCGGCCTTGCAATAATTGGTTTACTTCTAGTTGCATTTGAAATCACGTACTTTTTAACGGACGATGAAAATATTCAATGGCCACACGTAAGTACAAGGTTTCATAACATTTTCTTCACAGAAACTTACACTTTAAATGTGTTTGTAAATGAGCAGAGCCTACCTTGGTGTTGGACAAATGCAGAGGTGATCAAAATTATCAATTCACATTTGGCATGACCACAAGTAAGGATCCAAACCACTGAACAGACCTTTAAAACTGTGACCTTGACCACAACAAACCTTAAGAAATCAAATAGTGTTACATAAAATAAAATAACTAAAATGTAGATGATTGAGATTCAGATGAAGGATGATGGTAAAGATACAAAAAACTTAAATAAATGTAGATATCTCTTCAAAATAAGGATGTATTGGAAGTTGGCAGGCTCACTGACTGACACAATGTACTAGATGCATTCTAGTTGTCTACGTTTCCCCAGTACTTATTTGCAGTGCCTAGAACTAAATAGTTGTCTAATAAGTGTTTGTTGAGTGAATGTAAATGTTTTTTATTTAACGATCCTCTCTAAAAGTATTCCCAGCAAAATACTGCTGAAAATCAGTAATCAGAACTTCTCTGTACACAATAGGCAGGTTAAGTCCCAAGTCCCCTGAATATGCTGTAAATTCGCCTTCTTTTCACATGGCTCTAATCCTTTGATTTTAAGGAAAATGTTATGGATATGAAAATTGAAATGAATAAAAAGGTGAACATATTGGTCACTGGTTAAATGTACATGAGATTCCTAGTTGCTTAAAGTTAGAAACCTATGTATATCGGGATGGGGGAGGCGGTATACTAACACTTCAGGATGTCAAAGACCTGATGGAACTAGGACAAAGAAAGGAAGTCCAATTCTTTTTCAAATTTTAAAAATGACAGGATAGTTAGGACAGATACTTTCAGTTCAGAATTTTTACTCTCATAAGCATTATTGGCATTTTGGTTATTTTAGGACTACACTTAATATTTTATGACACCATGTATACTGCATATACTGCATGCCTTAGGCAGAAAGAAGGCCTTAAGAACTCTGAGGCCTATCAAGTGTTCATATCTCTTCTTCAAATCCTGCTTATCCTTTACTGATGTGACAGTTCAGTACAAATCTGGAAGTTTTGTTTCTATAGACTACAGGAGTAAATAAGAACACTTTAAATACTCGATTGAGTAGCTTGCAGGTCTTACAGCATATCACTCTCATGCAACAAAAGATATAGAACAAAGGCCTAAGAAATCACAGTATTCAAAGGTCAGCCTGCCTTACAACCTGGAAGTTCATTTTGTCACACATCACGGGAAGAACCCTATCCAGCAAATTTAATGACAAGGATGTTGAAGTATGATGACTTTCCATACCTAAAGCTATTACAGAGGTCAAATAAGAACTAAAGCCCTGTGGGGTAAGACCGAGTAGAGAACAAAAAACCTCTATATGAGTTTTTTTTTTTAATTTCAGTTCCTAAAAGTCTTTTTTCATGACCAATGCTGAAATACACCACACTAGAGCTCATACTCCATATTCTCGGTTGCTAGCATTGTCATTTATACATAACAGATTCATTCCCAAATGCAAGAAGTCTAAGGATTAATCAATATGCTGTTCAGGCTGAGGGGTCAGACACAGCAAGCTCTGAGGCCTTTCCTTATGGCTGACCAATTTGGAAATGACAGAATATCAATTCCTTTCCTCCCAGGAGGCTCTTGGCCTCTGTGAAAATTTGCCTATATTATTGCCAACAAGAAGCTTTGTTTACCAAAAGCTACCAGAATGAGCAGCCTTTCTCAGGCATTCCACAACTATTCTTCCAAAGAAGATACTCAAGTGTTCAAGAAAGAATCAGAAAATATCTGCTCCAAGTAACTTTCTAAATCTTTAGAGACAGAGAAATGGCCAGCAGCTTCTCTTGCTAACAACAGTTTCTATTTCTCTTCTTTCTCCATAGGCACACAGCTACATTTATTTTATAATAAATTTATTTATATAATTATTGGCTGAAGATAAATATATAACTAATCATAAATTACTTCCTTTTTAATATTCTATTCCATTTCACATAGGACTTGAAAGAGCTTAATGAATACCTATAGTAGTATAATTAAAATATATGTAAAACGAGTAAATACTTTAAAAATGTTTATTAGCCTAAATTGTTATAAGTATATAGTATAGTCATATATGTGAGGGGACTTCAAAAATGTCTGGAAAATGGAATGAAAATATTAAAAATATGAACTTTATTTCCCCACATAAGATCCATCAAGGTCAAGACACTTTTGTAAGCAACAGCAGCCATAGTACAACTTTAAAAGACCGAGGGTCCTGGTATTTAACCATGTCAGTACAGCGTTTTTTTACTTTATTAACTGAAGAAAAATGGATGCCTTTTAAAGATGTTTCTTAAGATTAGAAAACAAAATAAATCCAAAGGAGCCAAATCATGACTTAAGGTGGATGCCTAATGATCCCTCATCCAAGTTCTCACTAAATTGCCCTTGTTTGTCAAGAGGAATGAGCAGAAGCTTTGTTGTGGTGGGGAAAGGCTCTCTGGTGAAACCTTCCCATGCATTTTTCTGCTAAAACTTTAGCTAATTTCCTCAAAATACTCTTATAATAAGCAGGTATTACTGTTCCTTGGACCTCCAGAAAGTCAACAAGCAAAATGTCTTGAGCATACCAAAGAACTGTTGCCATAGCCTTTGGTGTTGACTGATTCAAACTTGCTATGACTGGCCCACATCCACCTTTCGGTAGCCATTGCTTTGACTCTACTTTGTCTTCAGGATCACCCTGGAAAAGACATATTTCACCCCCTGTTAAAATTATTCCAAGAAATGCTTCAGGATCTTAATTCCTCTTGTTTAAAAGTTTTTTTGTATTTTTTAATTATGTTCTGGGGTACATGTGCAGGTAGTGCAGGATTTTTACGTAGGTATACACATGCCATGGTGGTTTGCTGCATCCTACACCCTGTGATCTACATTAGGTATTTCTCCTAATGTTATCCCTCCCCAATCCCCCTACCCACTGTTATCCCTCCCCTAGTTCCCCCAACCCCAAACAGGCCCCCATGTGTAATGTTTCCTTCCCTGTGTCCAAGTGTTCTCATTGTTCAACACCCACTTATGAGTAACACCATGTGGTGTTTGGTTTTCTGTTCTTGTGTCAGTTTGCTGAGAATGATAGTTGCCAACTTCATTCATGTCCCTGCAAAGGATATAAACTCATCCTTTTTTATGGCTGCATAGTATTCCATGGTATATAGGTGCCACATTTTCTTTATCCAGTCTATTATTGATGGGCATTTGGGTTGGTTCCAAGTCTTTGCTATTGTAAACAGTGCCACAATGAACATACGTGTGCATGTGTCTTTATAATAGAATGATTTATAATCCTTTGGGTATATACCTAGTAATGGGATTGCAAGGTCAAATGGTATTTCTATTTCTAAATCCTTGAGGAATCACCACACTGTCTTCCACAATGGTTGAACTAATTTACACTCCCACCAACAGTGTAAAAACATTCCTATTTCTCCACATCCTCTCCAGCATCTGTTGTCTCCAGATTTTTTAATGATTGCCATTCTAACAGGCATGTAATGGCATCTCAATGTGGTTTTGATTTGCATTTCTCTAATGACCAGTGATGATGAGCATTTTTCCATATGTTTGCTGGCTGCATAAATGTCTTCTTTTGATAAGTGTCTGTTCACATCCTTCACCCACTTTTTGATGGAGTTGTCTGTTTTTTTCCTGTAAATTTAAGTTCTTTGTAGATTCTGGATATTAGCCCTTTGTCAGATGGGCAGATTGCAAAAATTTTTTCCCATTCTGTTGGTTGCTGATGATAGTTTCTTTTGCTGTACAGAAGCTCTTAAGTTTAATTAGATCTCATTTGTTTATTTTGGCTTTTGTTGTCATTGCTTTTGGTGTTTTAGTCATGAAGTTCTTGCCTATGCCTATGTCCTGAATGGTTTTGCCTATGTTTTCTCCCAGAGTTTTTATGGTGTTAGGTCTTATGCTTAAATCTTTAATGCATCTGGAGTTAATTTTTATATAAGGTGTTTAAAATTTTTTATTGAAAGCTCTTCTGTTGTCTGCAGCTGATCTAGGCTCAGCAGTTTCAGCACCTATCAAGCAGAAAGTTTGCTCAACTTTAATTTTTCAGCCAAAATTGTGTAAGCAGAGCCAACTGAGATATCTATGGTGTTGGCTATTGTTCCTACTGTTAATCATGGATCCTGCTCAGTTAGGGAATGAACAAGATGAACTGTTTTTTCTTGTTAATTGATATGGATGGTCTTCAACTACAGGTTTCATCTTCAGCATCATCTCATCACTTCTTAAAACAAGTTATCTATTTTTTGTTTTTCAAAATGATAGACTGGAGTGTTTGTTAGCACACTGCACACACTTGATAAGAGTAAAATAGTGTGTAGATTAATGCTATGAACTTTTATCCAAGAAGGAGCGCAGGAACTCAACAGAAAATGTGAAAGAAACTTTGAATACCTTGAAAGGAGTGGCAGACAGCAACTTGCCTTATGAGTCAGATCGAAAACTATGAGTCTTGAGAACATGAAAGGGAGACAGACTGTCTCCATGGCACAAATTTGGGAGCTGAGCAATCCAGGTCATGAGGGAGTGACTTAACCCTACCTGGAGCTAGAGCTGATTTGCTGAGTAGTGGGGAGTATGAGAAGGAATGGCATCAGGATGTGCTTTGCATGCACTCCCATATGTCAGTGGGGACAGAAGGAAGGCATTTCTGATCCTAACTCATAGGGGATCTTTCAGAAATCCCCCAGCTAACTCATGCAGTGGTCATAACTTGGGAGAAGCTCCAAGCTGAGATGTGTGATCTAATCCCATGCAAGAATGAGAGGTATTCTGAATAATCTCAAAGCCAGAACCAAGAGGCAAGAAGAAAGCATGCTCTTGCTACAGGTCCAAGAGCTGGGAACTCCTGCTTTGCAGGTCATATTGGGAAAAATGTGGCCTGAGAGCCACAGTTTCTGTCTCGGTTGGGAAGATTTGCATTCCGGGCATGGACTGTCTAGAACTCAGCTGCTGTTTCAGCTTTCTGCCAGCAGAAGCTTGTGTATGTGAGACCCACTATGCCAAGGGCATGGAAGCTGAGTGGATCTTACTGCCACCTGCTACCCCTTTTCCCCATGCAGACTCTTTTGTGCAGCAAAAATGGTTCTGCGCATCCCTGCAACATTGTCCCAATGGCCAGAGAGCTGCCCTCTGACCCCTATCAGGGCCACTATTTGTACCCACACTTGGGGAGCTAAAGCATGGACTTGCCTGATCCAACCCCCACCCGGCTTTGCCCTTCCACTTGCTTTGGTAGCAGAACATGGACAGGGATTTTTGAGAGTTTCATGGGCTCACCCATTGCCTGGGATATCTGAGAATTTACCCTGGGTAATACAGACCAAGCATAATTCCACAGCTGCCACTGCATTACAGTGCTACAATGCACTGTATGTAGCCCATTACAATGTCTGATGGCACAAAAGCAGCACTCAAGAAGGAGAGGCTTTTGCATGATCTCAGTTAACACCATTGACCACACCACCACAGCTACTTAGGAAGACCTGAGCCCATTCACATGCCCAGTACATTACTACTACATCTAGCAATGGAGGAAGCCACCACACCAAAGCTATTTATAGCCAAGAAAATCTTACAGAGTGTAAGCCACTCCTGTGCCACCATCATTAGAGCTGGTGCTTGCACCTGCCACTGGGAAACCATAGGACAGGTCAGCCTGGTCCAGCTCCACTCAACATCACCTCTGGAGCTAAGAGTGGAGTCCAGACAACTGCATGTCCCACAGACCAGTCCACACCCTGAAACATCAGAGAGCTTCTCCAGATACCTGACTAGAGATATCAGTGACAAATTGTCAGAAGGAAAAACCAAAATTGGATGATCATAGCTGAAATGGAGTATTAAGGGGAGAGTGCTGGAGCCTATTGGAGAGTTCACTAGAAAAATCTATGATACACAAAAAAGAAAGAAAGAAGAAGCTAGTAGAGCCTAAATCCCAAGACACTGAGTATTCTGTGCCAAGTGACTGGAATGCTTTCAGTCTCTGTAGCCCTTGTGGCAGCCTGCTGGTATCTAAACTCAAGGAGAACTTATTTGTACTTCTAAGTGCAAGTACCAGAGTGACCTGTGATTTGGGGACTTCTCAAGGGCATTACACTGGGCTACCAGCTTGTGCAGGTTCCTTCCTTTCCCCCTAGACCTGAGCTGTAGAAGCAAGTGCCATACTGGATGTGCATTCATTATGGGACATTGTTCTGCTAAGGGACTTTCAACGCTTGTGTCTTCACATCACCAGATCACTTGCAGACATTTCCCAGCATCAGCCTCGATTGCGGCAGGCCCACAAGATGGCTAGAGCCAGAAGAGCATCAGGATTCACAGTAGTCTTGTTCTCAGAGATTGCCACTCCTGGAGGAAGGATGAGTGTGCCACACCAAGGGAGCACTCTGGGGAACCAAAGAAACAGGAGTGTGGGCTTTTTGTGTCCCATATCTTCCCACTTTGGGCAGGCAGCACCTGTACCTCCTTCAACAGAGGTACAGGCGCAGTGCTGGGCTTAGTAGGGGAAGACTGGTTCTGCCCTCGCAGTTGAGTAGCCCTGGTGCTCATGAAGGGACTTCTCATCTCTCTCACCCTTTTGCGTAAAGGGAGTTTTTATCCCTCCCACCCAACTCTGAAGATACCGCCAGAGCTTCTCCCATGGGAGCTTGGCAAGAGTGCACCTGTAGACGGCTTTTCTGGAACATTTTGAGGTGACAGCATCACCATAGGAGGTATGCCCTCTGGGTTCAGGATTGCATGAGGAGTTCTATACAAGAAACATCAGCATTTCTGCAGATGGACAAGGTCCCTGTCTAATCTGAATATCCAGAGCACTAGGACAGGGGTGTGACAGGGAGGCTGATCACTTTCCTCCTGGCCTGGTAGTGGAAATAAAGTGGCTCCTTCCTTCCCTGCACTGAAAGACAGCAGTGAATTTCACGAGGAGCTCCCCAAACCGCCTCATCAGGGATAGGGCTTTTGCTCACCGATGGGGTATTGCATATACCCACCTGCTTCAGCTACAGCCAATTCTTAAATGGGAGAAATGCACCACTGGGGAACGAGATAAGCTTCATAAGAACTCTGTCATTCTGGCCCCAAAGGAAACAATGAGCCTGCTCATATACCCAGTATATCACTACTATGAGCAGCATCTGAGAAAGTATAATATAAAGATTCCCTATAACCAAGGAACTCATACAGTGTCTTTACCACTGAAAGCACTACCCAGAGCTGAAGCTAGGTGATTATAAACTATACATTACACTCATATCCTCAAGGTGAAAAAAAAACAGAGCTCTGGGGAGAGAGATCCAAGATGGCTGATCACTAGCAGCTCGGGATTGTAGCTCCCACTGAAAGCACAGAGAACTAGAGGACGCCACACTTTCAGATCAATTTTTGCTGCTCACGCACCAGAAGATTCCCAGCGGAGGAGTCCCACGGATCGCCAGCGCGACTTTTGTGGCCAACGAGGCGGTTTTGCCGCTGCCTTGGTGCGGCAGCTCTTGGTGCAGAGTCAGAAAAGCACCATCGGCCAGGCGCGGTGGCTCACGCCTGTAATCCCAGCACTTTGGGAGGCTGAGGCGGGTGGATCACGAGGTCAAGAGATCGAGACCATCCTGGTCAAAATGGTGAAACCCCATCTCTACTAAAAATACAAAAAATTAGCTGGGCATGGTGGTGCGTGCCTGTAATCCCAGCTACTCAGGAGGCTGAGGCAGGAGAATTGCCTGAACCCAGGAAGCGGAGGTTGCGGTGAGCCGAGATTGCGCCATTGCACTCCAGCCTGGGTAACAAGAGTGAAACTCCGACTCAAAAAAAAAAAAAAAGAGAAAAGCACCATCAATCTTAACGCTGCTGTTTTGGCCGGCGCAGTGGGTTGCTCAGATTTTAGCTCTGGGAATCAACAAGTTGGACGTCCATTCAGAAACCCAACTATAAAGACGGTAATTATAAAGACCACAGATGGATAAATCTATAACGAAGGGAAGAAACCAGCCTAAAAAGGCTGAGAATACCCAAAATCAAAATGCCTCTCACTCTACAGGGGATCACAGTTCCTCATCAGCAACGGAACAAGGCCTGCTGGAGAAAGACTGTGTTCCATTAGCAGAAGCAGGCTTTAAAAAGTGGATGATAAGAAACTTCTGGGAATTAAAAGAACTTTTTCTAACCCAATGCAAAGAAACTAAGAACTTTGAAGAAAGGTTTGATGAAATGTTAACAATAATACACAATTTAGAGAGGAATATTAGTGAATTAATGGAGCTGGAAAACACGACACGAGAACTTCGTGACGTATGCACAAGTTTTAACAGCCAAATCAATCAAGCAGAAGAAAGGATATCAGAGGTCGAAGACCAACTTAATGAAATAAAACGTGAAGACAAGATTAGAGAAAAAAGGGTAAAAACGAACGAGCAAAGTCTTCAAGAAATATGGGACTATGTGAAAAGACCTAATCTACGTTTCATAGGTGTACCTGAATGTGATGAAGAGAATCAATCCAAGCTGGAAAATACGCTTCAGGATATTATTCAGGAAAACTTTCCCAACCTAGCAAGGCAGGACAACATTCAACTCCACGTAATACAGAGAATACCACAAAGATATTCCTCAAGAAGACCAACCTCAAGACACATAATTGCCAGATTCACCAGGGTTGAAATGAAAGAGAAAATACTAAGGGCAGCCAGAGAGAAAGGGCAGGTTACCCATAAAGGGAAGCCTATCAGACTCATAGCAGATCTCTCAGCAGAAACCCTACAAGCCAGAAGAGAGTGGGGGCCAATATTCAACATCCTTAAAGAAAAGAACTTTCAACCCAGAATTTTACATCCAGCCAAACTAAGCTTCATAAGTGAAGGAAAAATAAAATCTTTTGTGAACAAGCAAGCACGCAGAGATTTCATCACCACCAGGCTTGCTTTACAAGAGCTTCTGAAAGAACCACTACAAATAGAAAGGAACAACCAGTATCAGCCTTTCTAAAAAATACCAAAAAATAAAGAACATTAACATAATTAAAAACTTGTATCAACTAATGGGCAAAACAGCCAGCTAACATGAAATGGCAGTATCAAACTCACATATATTATTATTAATTCTAAATTTAAATCAACTAAATCCCCCAATCCAAAGTCACAGACAGGCAAAAAAAGCCAAGACCCATTGGTATGCTACATCCAGATCCATCTCACATGCAAGGATACACAAAGACTCAAAACAAAGGATGGAGAAAAATTTACCAACCAAATGGAGAGCAAAAATAATAAATAAATAGAAAGCAGGAGTTGCAATTTTTGCTGATAAAATAGACTTTAAAGCAACAAAGATCAAAAGAAGCAAAGAAGGATATTGCATAATGATAAAATGATCAATGTAACAAGAAGAGCTAAAGATCCTAAATATATACGCACCCAATACAGGAATACCCGGATATATAAGACTTATAAAGAGACTTGGACTCCCACATAGTAATAGTGGGAGACTTCAACATCAATATTAGACAGATCTATGAGACAGAAAGTTAACATCAATATCCAGGACTTGAACTCAGATCCGGAACAAGTAGGCTTAATTAACATTTATAGAACTCTCCACTTTAAATATACAAAATATACACTCTTATCAGTACCACATCACACCTATTTACAGGTTTAAATGAAATATTGGTTGGCTGCTTGTTCGTTATTTTCTTCCCTCATTTTTTTTTTCATGTCTCTATTATTAAACACAATTACAGGCATACCCATTTTTAGACTGCATTCTAGCCCGGGCAATAAAGCAACACCCCTGTTCTCTCTCCCTCTTCCTCATTCTTCCTCTCCTTCATTCTTTTTTTTTCTTTTTTTTATTCTTTCTCTTTCTCTCTTTCTCTCAAAAAAAAAAAGAAAGAAAAACTCAGTCCGATCAAAAATAAATTCAAAAATAATAAAAAGAAATAGGAACACTTTTACACTGTTGGTGGGAGTGTAAATTAGTTCAACTATTGTGGAAGACAGTGTGGCGATTCCTCAAGGACCTAGAAATAGAAATTCCATTTGACTCAGCAATCCCATTACTGGGTATATATCCAAAGGATTATAAATCGTTCTACTATAAGGACACGTGCACACGAATGTTCATTGCAGCACTGTTTACAATAGCAAAGACCTGGAACCAACCCAAATGCCCATCGACGATAGACTGGACAGGGAAAATGTGGCACATATACACCATGGAATATTATGCAGCCATCAAAAATGATGAGTTTGGGTCCTTTGTAGGGACATGGATGAACCTGGAAACCATCATTCTCAGCAAACTGACAGAAGAGCAGAAGATCAAACACCGCATGTTCTCACTCATAGGCGGGTGTTGAACAGTGAGAACACATGGACACAGGGAGGGGAGCACTACACACTGGGGTCAGTTGTGGGGAAATAGGGGAGGGACGGTGGGGGGTGGGGAGCTGGGGAGAGATAGCAAGGGGAGAAATGCCAGATGTAGGTGATGGGGAGGAAGGCAGCAAATCACACTGCCATGTGTGTACCTGTGCAACAATTTTGCATGTTCTTCACATGTACCCCAAAACCTAAAATGCAATAAAACAAATAAATGGGGAAAAAATAAAAAGAAATAGTCTCTCCAGATGAAAAGAAGCCAGAAAAATAACTCTGGCAATATGAAAAGGCAGAGCCTTGCAACACCCTGAAAGGATCACATTAACTCTTCAGCAATGGACCCAAACCAAAATGAAATATTTGAAATACCAGATAAAGAATTCAAAATATTGATTGTAAAGTTGCTCAGTAAGACCCAAGAAAAATTTGAAATCTAACAAAAATAAATTCAGGATATGAATGAAAATTTTCTAAAGAGATAAATACTTCAAAGAAAAAAACCAGAGAACTTGTACAAATGAAAGACTCATTTAGGAAATTACAAAGTGCAGTGGAAAGTATTAACAATAAAATGTAAGGTGTTGGTGAGGATGCAATTAAGTGGAACTGCTTATGCACTATTGATGGGAATGTAAATTAGAACAACCTCTATGGAAAACAGTATGGAGATTTCTCAAAGAACTGCAAGTAGGTCTACCATTCAATCCAGCGATCCCAATACTGGGTATCTATCCAAAGGAACAGAAGTCATATCAAAAGACAGCTGCACTCATATTTATCACAGCACAATTCACAATTGCAAAGATACTGTGATGGTTAATACTGAGTGTCAATTTCTTTTGGATTGAAGGATGCAAAATATTGCTCCTCAGTGTGTCTTCGAGGCTGTTGCCAGAGGAGATTAAGATTTGAGTCAGTGGGCTGGGCACCATCTAACCAGCTGCTGGCACAGCTCGGATATAAAGCTGGCAGAAAAATGTGAAAAGGCTAGAGACTGGCTTAGCCTCCCAACCTACATCTTTCTCCTGTGCTGGATGTTTCCTGCCCTCTAATGTCAAACTCCAAGTTCATCAGCTTTGGGATTCTGACTGGCTTCCTTGCTCTTCAGCTTGCAGACACCTATTGTGGGACCTTGTGATCATGTGAGTTAATAATACTTAATAAGAACCCTGACTGATACGGATATGGAATATTCCTAAGTGTCCATCAGTTGATGAGTGGATAAAGAAAATATGGGAGATATATATACACACACACACACACACACACACACACACACACACACACCATGGAATATTACTCAGCAATAAAAAAGAACAGAAAAACAAATATATGTGTTCCCACTTATAAATGGGAGCTAAGCTATCAGGTACTAAAGGCCATACAGAGAGGTGTAATGGATATTGGAGACTCAGAAAGGGGAGGGTGGAAGGGGAGTGAGGGATGAAAAATTACCTCTTGGGTACAGTGTACACTATTCGAGTGATAGGTACACTAAAAGCCAAAACATCACCACTTTATAATTCATCCATATAGCCAAAAACCATTTGTACCCCTAAATCTATTGAAATTTTAAAATTTGATTCAATTTAAATATAAAAGTGATGCTTTTAGAATCTTAAAAAAAATTATCCATTTGTAAACTGCCTATTTCTCTGGAGCATTGTCTTCATAAACTTTTGGGGTTTTTTGTATTTTGTTTTGTTTTGCTTTTGAGACAGGGTCTTGCTCTGATGCCCAGGTGTGATCACGGCTCACTGCAGCCTGGACATACTGGGCTCCATTGATGCTCCCACCTCAGCTTTCTCAGTAGCTGGGACTATAGGTGCGTACCACCAGGCCCAGCTAATTTTTTTTTGTAGAGACATGGTTTTATCATATTACCTGGGCTGTCCTCAAACTCCTGGGCTCAAGGGATCCACCCACCTCAGTCTCCCAAAGTGCTGGGATTACAGGTGTGAGCAACCACACCTGGCCCCTCATAAACTTTTTGTAAAGCATCAATAATTTATGAATTCATTAGTCTTCCACCCAAGCTTTGACATTAATTTTATGTTTGTTCTTTGTTCAATTTTAGCAAAACTCATGTTTCTCTGGTAGGGACTGTTTTCAAACTGACTTCTTACCTTCTAAGTGCCTCAAACTAAATCCTGTAAAGACATGTTATAACAAGTTAGTGGGAGTTTATTTTGGTGCAAAAAAAATTTTGAAATCTAGGCATAGTATTTCCATAATATGCATTTCCCATAAACTTTTTGAAGACACCTTGTATTGGGTTGAACCTTTTGAAATTGCTGATATCAGACCATTTTTAATCTACAAAAACGTCAGTATTGTATGATTCAATCCAATATATTAGACTATTCCAATATATGCAATTTGGAATATGCTCCTTGTGAAATCAAGAGGAAAATCATAACACAGATACATAGGTTTTAGAATACTATGAATTACCAAAATTGACTCACAGTTTTTGCACTAAGTTTCCTGATAGGCAAAGTGAAAATGAAATTCAATCATCATGTGATTAAATCATCTATTAGGCAGAAATGTTTCAGTTCATCATGGATAAAAAGATTCCTGTCATAGCACTTTAAAACCACTTACTTGTGTATAGTTCCACATAATAGACATTGTGTCATTAGGTAGACCAGCGAAAATAAACTCCTTAAAGGCTCTGATTCTGTCTGCTTCGGATACTGCTACATCCCCAGCATCTTAGATAGGACTTGGTACAAAAGAGACATTAATTTTATATGTGAACATTCCTATAGCAAAGGCTACAGTAGCTTCCAAAAGCGATTTATTATTTAAAAAAAAACTTCTAAGGAAATACTAAGGAAACACTAAGGAAACTGTAAGAACTTTTATAAAGGGTCAAGAAATTGTGGACTAAGTGTTGCTTCCTAATGGCCTGTTGTGATCAAGACATAAATAAAGCCTTGGAAGTTGGGAAGTTCATGAGATTATGTACTTCAGAATGTTTCATAAATAAATAATGGATCATGGTAAGAACTGAGTATCAGATCGCTTTCAGGTGTGTGTGATTCTGGGATGATTAGAACATGAAGATATTTGTAATGACATAAGGGTTGTTAAAATTAAGCTAGCAGGGAGAAAATAAGCAGATTTATGCTCTTTAATACCATTTGAAAAGCAAGGTTTCCAACAGAGGGGCTGTCATTCATTTTGACATAGTTATTGTTATAACTGGGACTTTTCTTAAGTCCATTCCAGCACATAAACCAGGTTTCCCATATTTTATATCACAAATCATGTTTTTAAATATATTAACTGGAATATTTTGGTGAAAAGCATGTCACCCAAACCAGCCTTAAAGAATTGCTTAATAATACTCTTGGAAAAAAATCTGGATTCAAGGATTATAACTTTCTAGTCATCTCATTAGAAAAATTATTTATAAGATTAATAAAAATAAACTGACTAAAGAAATTGACACTTAGAAAATATATGAAATTGTTAGATTAAAAACAATAAAATTGAGATACATTTATCCAAATTAATTCTTTTCCCTTTAAAATAATTGATATCAAATATTTTTAGTGGAAATCATTATTTAACATGATCAATTGTCTCTAGTGGCCAATACTTTGTGACAATTAAATAATGGTGTTAGCATTTAGGAAGATACCTATCCTCTACCCTAAGTAAAGTATGCCTGAAGATCTTTTGAAAAGCATTCCAATTATTAGAATATCATTTAAGATTCAAGAGAGACAAAACATGATTATTTTTATATCACTGTCTGTCAGATCTTTATTACCAATAGTATGAAGAGCAATTTCTGCTTGTCCTAATCCTCAGTCAGGTTCAAATGAAAGAGTCTCATGAGAATCACTCATTATAATAAATTCATTTAGTATAATCTATTCATATTCAATCTATTATATTGTATAATCATTAATTATAGTACATTCATCTATTCATTATGAATAGATTATAATATATTCATTTAGTATAATCTATTAATATGATTATGCTAAAAGAATGTATATGATTCATTTAGTATATGATTATGATTCATTTAGTATAATCATATTAATAGCGTATACTAAATGAATATACTATAAGAAGTGATTATAAAATATGAATAGATTACACTATACTAGAAATATAGGATAATATATATTATTATATACTATATATACAAAATTATCCTATATGAATATATAGTATATAATTATACATTATATTCTATACTATGAATATAGTATACTATATATATAGTATACTATACTATATAGTATACTATTATATATAATTCAACCACCTT
>NW_022436954.1:10447045-10631298 GCF_009761245.1 Sapajus apella | reverse complement strand
TATTTTTATATATTATATATATTATATATACTACATATTCATATATAGTATATATAGTATATAATTATATATGTATATATATAATATATATGTATATATATAATATGTATATATATAATTATATGCTATATGTATAGTTATATACTATATATCCATATAGGATATATAGTATAATATATATATAGTATACTACGTATCTATTATCCTATATTCACAGTATAGAATGTAATATATAAGGTGGTTAAATTATATATATATATAGTATACTATATAGTATAGTATACTATATATATATATATAGTATACTATATTCATAGTATAGAATATGTAACGTGATTAAATTATCTACCAGGCAGAAATGTTTCAGTCCATCATGAATAAAAAGATTCCTGTAACAGTACTTTACTCTAAAACCATTTACTCATGTAGAATTCAGTATAGTAGACATTGTGTCAGGTTGACTAGTGAAAATAAACTCCTTGAAGGCTATGATTTTGTTAGAAGTTATTAGAACTTCATACATATATTCTATACTATGAATGTAATATACATATGCTATGACTATAACATATGTATTAGTCCGTTTTCACACTGCTGTTAAAGACATACCCGAGACTGGGAAGAAAATAGGTTTAATTGGACTTACAGTTACACATGCTTGGGGAAAATCTCACAATCATGGCAGAGGGCAAAAGGCACTTTTTACATAGCAGTACCAAGAGAGAATGAGGAAGAAGGAAAAGCAATTTTGTGTTACCTTTATGTTGCTAGAAATTATAGAAATGTGAAGCTCTCTGAGGAATACGGATTTTCTTCTTTTCTATTTAGAAAAGTGGAATCATGCTTTCAATATATTTGTGGGTATTCTCCACCTTGGAGTTGATCTCCGCAATTACAGTGACCAGATGGGTGAACAAAGCATATCCTCGTGGCAACATTACCATATAATGTGAGTATTTCATTTCTCTGACTAATTAGGAAGTAGTGGTCTGTTATGAACCCATGCTGAGGATGAAGATTTCAGTAGAAGCTTTTTCTTCTTAGTGTTTCGACCAAACACTGAATATGAGCTGAAGCAGTGTGGACTAAATCGAGCTGTGTACAAATGAAGATAAACAATTCTCCTAGATAAATTTTCAGGATTAAAGGGGTGTGTGTTCATATCCCCACGGGAAAATGTAGCAGGGGATGTATGATTTTCTGGCTCAGATCTATTTCATTTGAAGGATAATTGCATGGAGATCAGTCCACTAGGTCTGTGGTCTATAATTAATAAGTAAAGTTTGGATCCTTGGCACTGGGAGCCTTAGAGCAGAAGAAAGATACAACATTTTGGGAGAAGAAAGAGAACATGTCCTATCAGACACTGCTGGTCTTAGATGACACCAGCGATACACAAATAATGTTTTTCTCTTCTCCAAGTATCTCCTGGGAATAGGCAAACAGCAGCCTTGACATTCAAATTCATCCATAACTGCCTGAAAGTCAGTCAACCTTAGATCTGATAGGAGAGAAGGAATGAAAATAAAGAATCCAAATAGTATCAGGAAGCGAGGGAAATATAAAAGAACATCAGGTCATAGCTGTTAGGCTAGGTTGGAGTAAAAGGAGTAAACCCCCAGTTACTCTGCATTTACCAAACCCTACCCTGGACCATCAACATATAAGTGTTGGATTAAGTATTAAAGTGACCTGAAATAAGGGAAAACTTCTCAAACAGACATCTACCATATGATTGGAAAAACGTTTCAGGTTTGAAAAGAAAAATTTAGGTAACTTAATTTAAAAGCCACCCGTGACCAAGAGATCTGGTTCTCAAAGCTTCATATTCTCTGGAATAAAATGCAAGCCACATGTTTTAAGAAAAGAAAATATTCTGGATATGCAAATAATGATGACGCCTCAGAACACCAAGGAAAAGGAGAAATAGCTGAGTTCCAGCCCAAGAACATGGAAATAATTTTAACTTAGAAATCCTCATAATGAAAGTGTAAGTGTGAGGAGCTTGACAAGGCTGAAACACAGAATTGGAGAAGACGAGTGACTAAAGAATCGCAGCTGAAAAATTCAAGGGACACAGTGATATAATGACCTAAATGGTACAAGAATATGAGATTAAGACTTGGATAAAGGGTCAGGTTTGTGATATTATAGGAAGTAGCAGCCAAGTAGTTAAGTAGCCCAAGTCATAAGTAAAGGCACTCAAATAATCAAAAACTGAAATCATGGTTGTAGCCAAAAGCAAAACAAACATCCATATAAACAAAAAACTATTGAAGTCTGCAAGCAAATTTCGATCCCTGGGTTCCTAAGTCGTGACCCTCTTCTGTAGTACCTGAAGAGAGCTGGCCTTGTGGAAAGGGAAACCCACAGAAAATAGAATATTGGGAAACAAGAGAAGAGAGTTATCGAAAAATTTTTAATGTTAAATCATGTTTTGTATATTGTTTACAGTTACACCATACAAATGACGCTGTCTAAAATACAACCTTATCTTAACTGTAATGACATTAATAAATGATCTTCCATTTATTCCAAATTCTTTTATCACACAGTAAATATCAAGCATAGCACTACATTCTTAACAGTTTAATTTTATTACTTTGACTTGAAACTAAATACTCATATTGTTCACTTTAGATCTTTAGTGCATGGCCATTCATTTCTAATCTAAAAGAAAAACATCAAAAGCATATGTGCTCTTTCCTGGGGATAAAAATAAATTGTGAATTGCGAGAATGGTCCCATTAACATCCCTTCCAAAATGACCACCAAATATGTCATGGTCTGACATAGACAGCCCTCTCTCATCAGCTTTTCAGATTGGATTCATCTGCCCAGATAAACATAAAATAGATGACTCAAGAAGAGGCTTAGGGTCTGTCAGAGTCCAAGTAGGAATTAATATTCTTATTAAAGAATAAGCTGAAAAAGTAGGGCACAGAATATGTGGAGAAGAGTCATGTTTATCTTCATACGATTGCATCCTTCCTCTGAATCCCTGTATGTTGTATCTCTGGATCACCTATCAGGTCTAATTCAGAAAAGGAATTTAACTGGGAAGAATTTGGAAAGTCATTTATTAGGGTACTTCAATGATTTAGAATAAGAGCACTCAGTATATATTAACGATCAATTTCTAACACTTAGCTTCTTTCAGGTTCCTTGGCACAGGGGATTCTTTCTTACATGTTAAGAAACAGAATCATTATTACCTCAGTCCAGGATGAAAAAGTTTAATGGTGAATGAATCATCATTTTGTTCATGACCTCAGTCCAGAATGAAAAGGTTTAACAGTGAATGAATCATCATTTTGTTCAGGTGGCTTTCTAAAAAACACATCGTGAAGTTTGTCCCAAAGTTTCCTTCCCCCATTGTATAATTAAAAATTAGAGACATAACTCTGGTTATATTTTCTACATGGGGATACTGAGTATAAAGTTTTCTCAGTTTGGATCTGGTTGTCTTGAGTTGAGGAATTATTTCACCCAAGAAATCTTCTAGGAGTGGCAACAGATTCTCCAAAGTAGGCATAATAGTAAGCAAGATGGTGGCAAGGAGGAAGCATAATGTTGATAGGGTAATATTTTAAATGCTGACTCAAGGAAATCATCATTTCATTACTAAGAGTAAAATCAGCATGACATATAAGCATCCCCATAGCCTAGATAGTCTTCTCTGGGTCAATAATAGCTCTAAACATACTGCATTCTAAATACATTATTTCTGAGTAATTTCTCCTCAATGAACACTTGAAATTTGCATAACCTGCCATTAGAGAGAAGGCATACTTCAATTATCCATATTCTTATTAAGTTGAGACTGCATAAGCTAATGCCCACTAGGTTAACATGAAATGTTTTCACAACAGTACAGCCTTCACTTTTCCAGAAGGTCCAGTTTCCAAAGAATTATAGCATTCTTTATGCCTGATGCCCTAGCATTATAATGATATGGTATGGTTTTCTGTCAATATGAATTTTATGAAACATTTTACTGAGATTATCTCACTAGATCTGTTAAATTTCTACCCTATTTTTATTATTTCTTTTATCTCTACACCCTACTCTCAAATATCTCCCCTCTTGAGGAACCATTTCCTTGCATTTAATGTAAGTGGTTTTTTAAAACCACTTTTTAATTTTAAGCTACTTTATATGACGATATATAAAAATTTATACATATGTAATGCATAGATCTCAGTGAGTTTGGCAATAAGTTTACACCATGAAACTATCACCACCATCAAGGCTATAAACATGTTCATCACCTCCCAAAGTTTCTTCCCATACCTTTTGTTGTTAATGCTTTTTCCTTTTTATTTGGATGTTAACATTTAATATACAGCTACCCTCTTGGCAATTTTAAGCGTACAATACAGTTTTATTCACCATAGGCGCTATGGCATAGAGTAGTTCTCCAGAGCTTATTTATTTTGCATTAACTTAAACGTTGTGACTTTTAACCATCACCTTCCCATTCCTCCCTCCCACAAGCTACTGACGCTATTTACTCTCTGCTTTTAAGAGTTTAGCCATTTTCGGCTATTATTTAAAAGAAAAAAGCAGCAGAAGCTGGTGAGGTTGAGAAAAGGGAACACTTCCGCACTGTTGGAGGGAATGTGAATTAGCTCAGCCACAGTGTGAAGTTGTTTGAAGATTTCTCAAAGCACTTAAAACAGAACTACCATTTGACTCAGCAATCCCATTACTGAGTATATATCCAGAAGAAACAAATATTTCTACCAAAAAATGTATGTATTAATATGTTTCATTGCAGCACTATTCACAACAGCAAAGACATGAAATCAACCCAGGTGCCCATTAATGGTGAATTGCATAAAGAAAATGGTACACACACCATGAAATGCTACACAGGAATATAAAAAATAGGGAAATTATTCATGTCCTTTGCAGCAACATGGATGCAGCTAGAGGCCATTATCCCAGGCAAATTAGCACAGAAACAGAAAACCAAATGCCACATATTCTCACTTGTAAGTGGGAGTTAAACATTGTGCACACATGGACATAAAGATTGTAACAATAGACATTAAGTTTCCCACTAAGACTATCAAAAGTGGAGGAAGAAAGGGGGCAAGGGTTGAAAAACTAACTGTTGGGTACAATGCTCACTACCTGGGTGATGGAATCAATCATACCCCAAACCTCAGCATCACACAATGTACCCATGTTTCAAGCCTGCATGTGTACCCTGAAATCTAAAGTAAAATTTAAAATCATAAAAAATAAAATCATATAACTTATAGAATATTGCTGAGATGAATAAATAAATAAATAAATTTTTTAAGAGTTTGGCAATTTTAGATTCCACATAGTGAGATCACACATACAGGTATCTGTCTTTCTATGTCTGGCTTATTTCACTTAACATAATATCCTGAATATCAATTCATGTTGCCACAAATTGAAGCATTTCTTTCTTTTCTAAGGCCCAAATCTCTCTCTCTCTCTCTCTCTCTCTCTCTCACACACACACACACACACACACACACACCCCACAATTTCTCTATTCATTCATCCACTGGTAACATTTAGCTTGTTTCCATATCTAACTATTACAAATAATGCTGCAATGAAAATGAAAGTGCCAAATTTCATATAGTCAAATCCTTTGACTATATATCCAGAAGTGAGATTGTTGGATCACATGTCAGTTCTATTTTTAACTTTTCCAGGAACCTCCATACTGTTTTCAGTAACAGCCATACTAACTTACATTCTCACCAACAGTGTGTAAGTGTTTTGTATTCACCACATCCTCACCAACACTTATCCTTTGTTTTTTAATAATAGCCATCCTAACAAATGTAAGATACTATCTCATTATGGTTTTGATTTACATTTCCCTGATTATTAGTGATATTGACCACATTTTCATAAACTTCTTGGCCATTTCTGTGACCTCTTTTGAGAAATGCCTATTAACAAAGTCATAGACAGGTTCACAGCCGAATTCTACCAGACATACAAAGAGGAGCTGGTGCCTTTCCTTCTGAAACTATTCCAAACAATACAGAAAGAGGAAATCCTTCCCAAATCATTTTATGAGACCAACATCATCCTTATACCAAAACACGGCAGAGACTAAAGAACAACAACAAAAAAACTTCACGCCAATATTCAGGATGAACACAGATGCAGAAATCTTCAATAAAATACTAGCAAACCGACTGCAACAGCACATCAAAAAGCTTATCCATCACGATCAAGTAGGCTTCATCCCGGGGATGCAAGCCTGGTTCAACATATGCAAGTCTATAAATGTAATCCACCACATAAACAGAATCAAAGACAAAAACCACATGATAATCTCAATAGATGCAGAGAAAGCCTTTGACAAAATTCAACAGCCCTTTATAAAAAACTCTCAATAAACTAGGTATTGAAGGAACGTATCTCAAAATAATAAAAGCTATTTACGACAAACCTAGAGCCAATACCATACTGAATGGGCAAAAACTGGAAGCATTCCCTCTGAAAGCTGGCACTAGACAAGGATGCCCTCTATCACCACTCCCATTCAATATATTATTAGAAAGTGTATTCAATTAGGAAAGGAGGAAGCCAAATTTTCTCTATTTGCAGATGACATAATTGTATATTTAGAAGACCCTATTATCCAGCCCAAAATCTCCTTATGCTGATAAGCAAATTCAGCAAAGAATCAGGATACAAAATCAATGTGCAGAAATCACAAGCATTCCTATATGCCAATAACAGACAAACAGAGAGCCAAATCAAGAGCAAACTCCCATTCACAATTGCTACAAAGAGAATAAAATACCTAGGAATATAACTAACAAAGGATGTAAAGGACCTCTTCAAGGAGAACTACAAACCACCGCTCAGGGAAATAAGAGAGGACACAAACAGATGGAAAAACATTCCATGCTCATGATTAGGAAGAATCAATATCGTGAAAATGGCCATACTGCCCAAAGTAATTTATAAATTCAACACTATCCCCATCAAGCTACCAACGACCTTCCTCACAGAACTGGAAAAAACCACCTTAAACTTCATATGGAACCAAAAAAGAGCCCACATGGCCAAGACAATCATAAGCAAAAAGAACAAATCTGGAGGCATCACGCTGCCTGACTGCAAACTATATACAAGGCCACAGTAATCAAAACAGCATGTTACTGGTACCAAAACAGAGACACAGACCAATGAAACAGAACAGAGGCCCCAGAAACACCACCACACGTCTACAATCATCTGATCTTTGACAAACCTGATGAAAACAAGCAATGGGGAAAGGATACCCTGTTTAATAAATGGTGTTGGGAAAACTGGCTAGCCATGTGCAGAAAGCAGAAACTGGACCCCTTCCTGACACCTTACACTAAAATTAACTCCAGATGGATTAAAGATTTAAACATAAGACCAAACACCATAAAAGCCCTAGAAGAAAACCTAGGCAAAGCCATTCAGGACATAGGCATAGGCAAGGACTTCATGGCTAAAACACCAAAAGCAATGGCAACAAAAGCCAAAATAGACAAATGGGATCTAATTAAACTCCAGAGCTTCTGTACAGCAAAAGAAACAATCATTAGAGTGAACTGGCAACCAACAGAATGGGAAAAAAAATTTGCAATCTACCCATATTAGTGTCCTATTCTGCCATCTTTCTAACATTTTCGTCTAATGTATATGCACGGGTTTCTGTATTTTTAATAGTGTTCTTTAGTGTACATATATTTAAATCGTGTGGATAGTATAGTGTCTATGCACGTGTGTCAGTGCATAAACACATGTATTTCTCTTACTCAGCACCATACTGTTAAAATTCATCCAGTTTGCCAATAGTGTATCAAACCCATTAATGCTAAATGTCACGTAACACTTCATAAAAAACAGCTTTACCTATCTGCCTTCTGAATGGTAAACACCTAGACAGCTCCAATTCCCTGCCCCCTGAACAAACCTGGAATGAATACATGCATCTCATACGGAAAATTCTCTATGAGTGAAATCGTGGATTAAATAGTTTACAAGTATTTCATTTACTTAAATATTGAATAAATGGATATTCCAGAAAGGCTACTAGAGTATGTATTCCCACCAAGCAAAGAATGAGCAATTCCAAAACCCACATCTTTCAACAGAACTCTCCAGCTTTTGACAGTCTAATAAGTATACAGTAGTATCTCATCACTTTTCCATCTGAATCTCTGTGATTACCAATAATTATGATATTTTTATGTGATTGTTAAAATTTTAGTTTTTCTTTTTTTAATGAAATCAAATTAACTCTTTGTCAGTTGGCTAATAATTTTAAAGTTTTTCAGAATCCTTGCGTAAGTAAGGTATTCTTGGTATTCTCCTACATTTCTATTAGCTTTAGTTTTACCTTCTACATTTAGAGCTCCCATCCATCTAGAATCCAGTTTATATGTGGTGATAGGTAGTAATCTAGGTTTATTTATCTCTACTTAGCAAAATGATTTTCCCAGTATTATATGCTAAACAATTCATCTCTTGCCATTAATTTTTGTTATCTTTATCACATATTAAGTTCCCACATATGTATCTTAATAACTTTTAAAACAATCTGACCCTTCTACAGCCTTCTTTTTAAGGCTAACTTAGGATTCACAAACATTTATTCCTTAAAATTTTAGAGTTTATCAAGTTTCTCAAAAAATTCAACTTAAATTTTTCACAGAATTAATATATTAATTTGGGGAGAATTGATACCATATTACATTGATGTCCACCCAAGCGCATGGACTGTCTCTCCATTCCCTCAGATCACCTTGATCATCTCCCTCTATTAGACTTTTAAAGCTTCCTTCATAAAAGTTTTATATATACTTGGTTAAGTTAATCCAGGGATAATTTATAGTTTTTGCTATAATGGATGTTATCTTACTCTTATTACATTTTGTAGTTGGTTACCACTGGCTGGTGTAGAAAAAACGATATTGGTTTTTATAGATTGATTTTGGATATAAAAACCTACATAAACTATCTTCTTAGTTTTAGTAGTTTTTTGGAAGATACCATTGAATTTTCAAAATAAGTGGTTATATTGTTCATATCATTTTACCACCTAATTTCCAAACCTTTCACTATTTATTACTGCTTTCTTTCAGCATTGGCCAGTTTAATGATAAATAATAACAGTAATAGAAGGCATCTTAGGCTTCTCTCTGTCTTAAAGAGAATGAATTGCATGTGATGGACCAAATGTGTTTACCCAAAATTCACATGTTGAAATCTAACTCCTAATGTGATGGTATTTGGAAGAGAGGGCTTTGGGAAATGATTAGGTCATGAGGATAGAGCCCTCATGGGATAGGATTAGTGACCCTATTAAAAAAAGGCCAAAAAGAACCGGCTCTCACTTCGCTATGTGAAAATTCAACAAGAAATTGGCAATCACCAACCTGAAAGAAGGCTCTCACCAGAATTCACCCATGCTGACACCATCCAGAACTGTGAGAAATAAGTTTATGTTGTTTATAACCATCCAATCCAATATAACAAAGTTGTTATACCAGCCAAAACTAACTGAAACACCTATATTGTATAAGATTTAGTGTAGGTTTCATCTATCGTTTTTACCGAAAGTTTTCTATAGACTGCATAAATAAGTTTTGGCAAGAGTCTGGGAAAGTTTCTAGAAACATTACATCAAAACTCATTGGCAAGGGTATAATTATCCAGTGTTTAAAATTTAACGTGTTAGCTCAAGCCCTTAGAAACAACTTACCTGTTGGTTACTAACTAGAGCCAGGCTTACAGTGAATGTCATCTAACATGACATTTGAACTTCCCTTGTGTATTTTAGAAGGAATTTAAAGATTCCAAGAAATGGGGATCTTAGAACGAATCTATTATATGCAACATACCCTAATGATATTCTCTAAGAAGCTCCAGAGGGTACCATCTTCACTAAGCATTAAGACATATACTGGTGACAGTTTAGTGGCATACTGAAGAGCTTTGTGGTGACTATTTTGTAAGCCAGAGATGACGGTGGGTGATGCGGCAATGGAACCAAGTATCTTGATATCAGTGGGAATTATGGGATACCAAAGTGGCAGAAGGCTAGTGACAGCATTTAACTATCAGTGACAGTGGGGGTGAAATTAGAATCCCCTCCAACACATTATCCCCAGACTTCTGCCAATACGGATTGGTACAGGCTTATAATTTTTTAGCAAACGGACTAATATCATGGAGACGAGAACAACAAGTAGGAGATTGTTTATGTTGTTTAGGATACCATGCTGCTGTGATTTTCTCAGAATCTAGACTTGCAAATTTCACAATTTCTTCAATATAATAATAAAAATACGCATACACATAATTGGTTAGGCATTTATGATGTAGGAGATAACTTTTTTACTTATATGTCTTTTTTTTCTTTTCTCCCTTTTTTTTTTTTTTTTGGAACATTATACATTAGGAATACTATCCCACCCCAAAAGAATCCATATTTAGTCAATTCTCTCTCCCCTGCATCAACCCTAGGGTATCTAAGAACATGCGAGGTCTAAAGTTGACCCTTTTTTTTTTTTTTTAACTTAAAATAAAATAGAATAAAGTGAAACGAAAATACCTAATAATGGTAATAGACTCTATTTGTATAGCAGCTTTGGTCTTCAAAATTCCATAGCATGAACTAGAGCTTGTCAGGTACCTGAGCAGGTATCATCTCCACTCTACAGGATACACTCAGGATCAAAGCACTTGAGTGCAGAGCTGTACCCACCACATCCTGCAGAGGATTCTTAGTGGCAAGGAGCTTCTGACAATGTTGCTGCTTCTAAAAGGGGTGTGTCTGGGGTTAGCAGTGGGGCCGCCACGTGTTCAGTCCGTGGCGGATCAAGCGCAGCCTCTTCCCCCTGGGTGTGGGAAGCCCCATTAGTTCACATAGCCTGGATTTTAAGTCGTTCCATTCCAGACTTACCATTCACATTTGTAGTTTCAGCTTGCTCTTTAGGACAGCAGTAATAAAACTACAATCATGGCTACATTTATTGCATGCTTGTTACCTACTAGACACTTTTCTAATTTATTTATTGACACCAATTTCATGAATGCCGTGAGCCCATATACTAACACTCATCAGTTATTTTGTAAGATCTCATCCTCTTCCCAAGGACAGAGGATGATGCCCACACAGCCAGGAGAGGGCGGCGTCGTTGTCATCCCCTACCCCATCCTCGACTTGGGAGCCTGCAGGCTCCGCGGAGCCGCGGGGGCCCCACCGCGCCTCTGGTGTCCGCGCGGGTCTCTCGCACAGCCGAGCTCTTGGGCGTTAGAACCCCGCGAGGGGGGATGAGGGGCGCCACCGAGGACGCAGCCCTCGCCGGGCTCCCGGGGCTGCCAGGCCCCCAGCTGAGGGCGCTGCCTGCGGAACCACGACCCCCTGGCCCTGTGCCAAGAGCGTGATGCGAGTGTCCGGAGCCAGGGCCTGGTTACCACTCGCGACTCCCTCGTCCCGGGTTCTCCCATCGCCAGGAATGTTTTATGGTAACCATCGTAGAGTTGAGACGATCCATTCTTGTCCTGCGCATTTCGGCACGATACAGGCCTCTGGGAGGCTTACCAGGCATAGCCTGAGAGAAGCTTCCATCCGTTTACGTGAGTAAACCCCAGTGGGGGGCTGGCCTTGTGAGTTGCAGCACCATGAAAAGCCAGGGCCTGCAGTTCCCGGCATCTGCCCAGTTTGAGCTCCCGTTTGAAACCACTGCTGGTTTCCCCGTCTCTTCCTACTGCTTCAGGCGACCATGAGATATCCTGTTTAGCCTGAGTGTCAGTTATTTTGTAAGACCTCCGTTTATCACCTTGAGATGTTCTGCAGGGTCCTTAAAGTGAATTTTGTGTATTCACATAGCCTAGATTTTAAGTCGTTCCATTCCAGACTTACCGTTCACATCTGGAGCTTCAGCTTGCTCTTTAGGACAGCAGTAATAAAACTACAAACATGGCTGCATTTATTGCACGCTTGCTACATACTAGACACTTTTCTAATTTATGTATTAATACTAATTTCGTGAATGCCATGAGCGCATATACTAAGATCTCAAATAGCATGAAATGAAATCCAGCCAGTTTAGTTGTTTGCAGACTGCAGGAACACAGAGAAACTTCATTGTACTAATACTTTCATTTGCCAGTCGCTGAGCTCCAAAAAAATGTACCATACACAGTGCTTAGAATCTACAGTTACAAAGATGAATATCACAAAACATAGAAAAAAAGATAACTTATTGGTGGAACTGAAACTGATCAGAAATGGCTGGGGTGTGGTTTGAGAAATTAGACCGAAAAGGAAGCCAGAGGGCACATCATGAAAGGCTCTCGTGTGTTTGCAGACTATTCTAAAGTCAGTAGGGAGCCTCTTAAGTGATATGATGAGATTAGAAGAATTGCTGTGACTGAGATGTGGGGACTAGGCTGAAGGGGCAAGGTAAAGAATAATGAATATTAGAGGAAAGAAAACCAAATAAGAAGTCTTCATAATAATCCAGGTAAAAAATGAGGCCCTTGAGAACGCAGCCAGTGATCTTTGTCTACCATTTCTATCTCTATGCCCACCCCTCAATAAAGTAATAGATTTGGATTTGGGGTTTTCCCTGTTTTAATGGGTTGGTTGGTTTGGTTCAGCTGGGTTGAACTGGCTTTGAGGGAAGACTAAACGGGAAGAGGTTGGAAGGGAGCAGTGAGGTTTCCAAGTTTGACGATATTTCAGTTGGATTTCTGGGCACCATTTTCATTTCACTGAGAAATAGAAGTTTCAATTAGGAATGGAACAAAAGCCAAGTCCAGAAGATGGAAAGCTTATGGAGAAGGTTAGAGAAGAGCTGCAATGCAGTGAGCCTGTGGGAACCCAACAGACTCATTTCTAAGATATAAGACTTACGTCAGTGAGAGTAACCTGAAACAACATGGTTAGAGGTGACATCAGTGAATACAGCACAGTGGGGAACACCAAGCAATGAATAAACTGGCAAAAACTATCAGAAACAACATTCTCACAACTCTAAAAATTAACCAAAACTTGCAGCAACCAAGGAATGCTTGATCAAGAAAACACAAGTAAATCTTGGAAACAGATTTTTGTGACATTTTAGTTTATTCTAGTCTCATTTCCCACTCCCAGCTCATCTGTCCCCTTGAATAAAACAGCCTTCATTCTCTGTACAGGTACCTGGTAACAGAGGGAGCAAAGCAAATCTTATCCTCAAAGAACTGTGGATGCTTGTTAGATCTGTCTGGTGGTAGGGAAACTGCTCAAAGAAACTGCCTTTATCTCACCTAACGTAGAACTATCCCAGAGCTCAGGTAAGCTACTCCAGGTGCATTTGTCAAAAATATATAAAGGTAAAAACATAATAGTCTTTGATTTCTGAGGCAAGAAACGATGATTGGGGCAAATAATACACTAACGGAAAAGTTTGGGAGAAAAGGCCAGGGAATGAGACGCTTTGTGAAACAAACTTCCACATATTTCTGATAAACATGTTGAAGGCCACATGCATGACCTGGGCTGGACATAGGCTCAGAAAAGACCTGAAAAGACCCTAAGCTCTCACCTTCAGATAATGTTTAGACTGTGTACAAGTAGGAAGTAAAGGATAAGTGGAGTGGTCTTTAATGCATTTTGAATTGATTTTTGTACACGGTGTGAGAAAAGGGTCCAATTTCATTACTCTGCATGTGGATACCCAGTTGTCTCAACATCATTTATTGAAGAGGCTGTCCTTTCTCCATTGTGTGCTTTTGGCATCTTTGTCAAAAATCAATTGACCCTAAATGTACTGGTTTATTTCTGAGTTCTTTAGTCTGTTCCATTGATCACTGTGTCTGTTTTATGGCAATACCATATTGTTTTGATTATTATAGCTTTGTAATATATTTCAAGATCAAGTAGGGTGATGACTCCAGCTTTGTTCATTTTTCTCAAGATTGCTTTGGCTATTTGGGGTCTTTTGTGATTCCATACAAATTTCAGATTTTTTCTCTATTTCTGTGAGAAATAGATTGAATTTTGGTAGAGCTTTCATTGAATCCATAGATTGATTTGGGTACTATGGATATTTCAACAATACTAACTAATCCAATCCATGAACATGAAATAGCTTTCCATTTATTTATGTTTTCAATTCCTTTTATCAATAGTTTGTAGTTTTTAGTACACAAATCTTTTGACCCCTTGGTTAAATTTTTTCATACAAATTTTTTAGACTATAACTGGGTTTGTTTCCTTAATTTATTTTTTGGAGAGTTCATTGTCAATATAAAGAAAACTTTCTGATTCTGATTCTTGCATGTTGATTTTTTCTTTTTTTTTTTTTTAACCCAGGCTGGAATGCAGTGGCACCATCTTGGCTCACTGCAACCTGCTAGGCTCAAGTGATTCTCATGTCTCAGTCTCCTGAATAACTGGGATTACAGTTGTGTGCCACCTGCCCAGCTAATTTTTGTATTTTTAGTAGAGATGAGGTTTCATCATGATGGCCAGGCTGGTCTCAAACTCCTGATCTCAAGTGATCCACCTGCCTTGGCCTCCCAAATTGCTGGGATTATAGGCATGAGCCACTACACCCAACCACATGCTGGTTTTTAACCTTGAAACATTACTGAATTTGCTTATTAATTTTAATAGATTTTTGGTGGAATCTGTAGGATTTTCTATATATAGGATCATGTCATCATGTCTATGGGGTTTTCTATATATAGGACTCATTTCCTATCTGGATGCCATTTATTTCTTTTTCTTACCTAATTACTCTGGCTAAGACTTCCAGTACTATGTTAAATAAAAGTGGCAAGAATGTCATCTTCCTGATCTGAGAGGAAAAGTTTTCAGATTTTCACCATTAAGTATGTTAGCTGTGGACTTGTCATATGCAGCCTTTATTGTGTTAATATACTTTTCTTCTGTGCCTAATTTGTTGAGAGTTTTTATCATGAAAAGCTGTTGAATTTTGCCAGATGCTTTATCTGCATCAGTTGAGATGCTCATACTATTTTTATGCTGGATTGTGTCAATGTGGTATATCACATTTATTCATATAAATGTGGTATATCACATTTAAATATAGTGAAGCACTCCCAAATCCCAGGGATAAATCCAGCTTGATCATGGTGAATGATTCTTTTAATGTGCTGTTGAATTTGGTTTGCCATTATTGTGTTGAGGACTTTTTGCATTTATATTCATCATGGATATTGACCAGTAATTTTCTTTTCTCATAGAGTTGTGTCCAACTTTGATATCAGAGTAATTCTTGTCTCCTAAAATTAGTCTGGAAGTATTTCTTTTCTTCAGTTCTTTGGAAAGACTTGAGAATGACTGATATTAGTTTCTTAAATGCCTGGTAGAATTCATCATGAAGTTATCAATTCCTGAGCTTTTCTTTAATAGGAGACTTTTTATTACTGATTCAAACTCCTTACTCATTATTGCCTGTTCAGATTTTCTATTTTCTCATGATTCAGTCTTGATTGTTTTTCATTTCTAGGAATTTATTCATTTCTTCTAGGTTATTTAATTTGTTGGTATATTGTTGTTCACAGTAGTCTCTTATGATCCTTTATATTTCTGTAGTATCAGTTATAATGTCTCCTCTCACATTTCTGATTTATTTGAGTATTCACTCTTTTTTTTTCTTAGTTTAGCTAAAAGTTGCCAACTTTATTTTTTAAGAAAAAATGGTTTTAGTTTCCTTCATCTTTTGTACTGCTTTACTAGTCTCTGTTTCTGCTCTAATATTTATTATTTCTCTCCTTGTGCTAACTTTGAACTTAGTTTGATTTTTTCTAGTTCCCTGAGGTGTAAAGTCAGATTGTTTCTTTGAGATATTTATTTTTCTTCATATAGGCATCTATTTCTATTAGCCTCCCTCTTAAAAGTACTTTTCCTGCATCCTGTAAGGTTTGATATGTTGTATTTCCATTCTTGTTTTTCCTGACATTTTTAAATTTCCCTTCTGATTTCTTTTTTGAAAGGCTAATTGTTCTAAAGCACCTTGTTTAAATTTCACATATTTGTGGATTTTCCAGTTTTCCTTATTATACTGATTTATAGTTTTTTAACTCCTAACGTAGATTTAATAAACACATTGCAGCCTGTTTGGGTCATTTAACATGTGTATGTACCATGGAACAGTAGTCATCTTGGTTTTTGGTTTTTTCTTTTTTTTTTTTTTTTTGTAGTTTTCTCCTAATTAAATAGATTTTTTTTAACTTTTAAGTTCAGGGATACATGTGCAGGTTTGTGACATAGGTAAACTATGACATGGAGGTCTGTTGTACAAATTATTTCATTGCCCAAGTATTGAAACTAGTATCCATCAGTTGTTTTTCCTGATCCTGTCCCTCCCCCCACCCTACACTCTCAAGCAGACGTCTTCATTCTTCTCTATGTGTTCATGTGTTCTCATCATTTAGCCACCACTTATAAGTGACAGCATGCAGTATTTAGTTTTCTGTTCCTGCATTAGTTGATTTGTAGTTTTCATACCATAGGTATTAGAAAATATGCTTGGTATAATTTCAATTTTTAAAAATTTCTTAATACTTGTGTTATGGTTTAAATGGTTGCTCCCTCCCAAACTCATGTTGAAATTTGATTGCTATTGTATTAAGTGGGACCTTTAAGAAGCGATGAGGATATGAGGTCTCTGCCCTAATGAATTGATTAATGCCCTTGTCATAAGAGTGGGTTCATTATCAAGGGAGTGGGTGCTTTATAAAAGAATGAGTTCAGCCCCATTTTGCTTCCCACTTTCTCTTAAATTCTTTTGCCCTTCCCCTATGGGATGACACAGCAAGAAGGTTGTTGACAGATGCCAATCTCTTGACCTTGGACTTCCCAGCCTCCAGAATGATAAGCCAATATATTTCTACTCATTATAGATTACCCAGTTTGTGGTATTCTTTTATAGTGGCACAAAACAAGCTAAGATAGAAAACTGGTACTAGAGCAGTGGGATATTGTTATAACAAATATCTGAAAATGTGGAAGCAGCTTTGCAACTGGATAATGGGCAGAGGCTAGAAAAGTTTGAAGGAGCAGGCTAGAAAAAAAGCCTGTACTGTCATGAGTAAAGTATTAAGGGCAATTCTGGTGAGGGCTCAGAAGAAGAGAAGAACTGTAGAAAAAGTAGGGAACTTCTTAGCGATTACTTAAGTGGCTGTGGTTAGAATGTTAGTAGAAATAAGGACAATAAAAGCAATTCTGATGAGGCCTTCATCAGAAAACATGGATATCTTATTGGAAAACGGAGTAAAAGCTATCCTTGTTATGACATGGAAAAGAACCTCGCCAAATTGTTTCTGGTGCTAGGGCTTTATGGGAGGCAGAATTTAAGATCAATGAACTACAATACCTTGCTAAAGATACATCTAAGCAAAATATTGAAAGAGCTGCATGGCTTCTTTTAACTGAATATAGTAAAACAAGAGAAGATGTCTTAAGATCAAAATTTATAATTAAAAGGGAAGTAGAATGTAAACGTTTGTAGCCATCCTCAGTCTGGCCATGTAAAAGAATAAAAATGGAAGTTCAAGAGAGAGAATGCTGAGGGTATGGCTAAGTGACCATTTGATAAGAAGGTCAGTACAGATAGAAGAAAGTCAGGTGCTATTCATCAAGACAATGGGAGAAGCACAAAACTTACTGGATTTCACAGGCTCACAGCTGGAGGGAAACTTGCCTCAGGAGGAATCGTGCCTTGAATCTCACACCTCTATCTGATTTAGATGATACTCTGGACTTAGGACTTTCGAGTTGTTGCTGAAATAAGTTAAGACTGGGTTTCTGGGGATAGAATGAATGTATTTTGTATGTGAGGACATATGTTTTGGGGGGCTATGGAATAAATGCTGTGGTTTGAAGGTTTGTCTGCTCTGAAATCATGTTGAAATTTAATTGCCATTGTATCAATATTAAGAGGCAAGACCTTTAAAAGTGATTCATCCATGATGTCTCTGCTCTCATGAATGGATTAATGCCTTTATCACTGGAGTGAGTTTGTTATTGAGGGAGTCGGTTCATTATAAAAGGACTAGTTTGGTCCTTTTTTGCCTCTCTGTCTCTCACCATCACCTCTTTGCCCTTCCACCATGGGATGATGCAACAGTAAGACCCTTGCCAGATGCCAGCTCCTCAATCTTAGACTTCCCAGCTTCCAAAACTTCGAGCCAATAAATTAAACAGTCTGTGGTGTTCTATTACAGCACAAAATCGACTAATTCAACTTATTTGTGAGCCTAATGTATGATGTATCCTGGAAAATGTTCCATGAGCACTTGAGAAGAATGTATATTCTGCTGCTATTGGATGAAATCTTCTGTATTTGTATATTAGGTCTATTTGGTCAAGTCCAGGATTTCCTTAATGATTTTCTGTCTGGATGATCTGTCCATTGCTGAAAGTAGAATGTTGAGGTTGCCTACCATTATTGTATTGCAGTTTATTACTCCCTTCATATCTATTAATATTATATATATGTATATATGCACACATCAGTATGGTGCTCCAATGTTGGGTGCATATATATTTACAATTGCTGTGTCCTTTTGATGAATTGACCCCTTTATCATTATGTAATTACTTTGTCTCTTTTTACAGTTTTTTACTTAAAGTCTATTTTGACATATATATAATAGCTACCCATGCTCTGGTTTCCCTTTGCATGGCATATCTATTTCCATCCCAACACTTTTAGTCCAAGAGTGTCTTTAAAGGTGAAGTGAGTTTCTTACAGGTTGCAGAGAGTGGGTCTTATTTATTCATTCAACCACTTTGTCTTTTGATTGGAGAATTTAATCTTCTTACATTTTGGTATTTGTTTATGACTATTTTGTAGTTCCTTTATTCTTCCAATCTTGCTGGCGTCCTTTGCGATTTGTGGAATTTTTGTAGTGATATGCTTTGATTTCTTTTTTTATCTTTTTCATATCTGCTATAGGCTTTCTTTTGTAGTTACCATTAGGTTTAAATAAAAAACCTTACAGGCATACCTATTTTAACCTCATGACAACTCAACTTCACTTGCATACAAACCTCTACATTTTTACACCCCATACCACATTTTACATTTTTCTGTCAGAGTTAACACTTTTTATATCGTGAATCAATTAATGAATTACTATAGCGATAGTTATTTTTAACAGTTTGCCTGTTAACATTTACACTAGAGATAAAACTGATTTATATACTACTCTTATGGTATTATTCTGAAATCAACTATATATTTACCATACTGGTATGCTTTATACTTTCATATGTTTTCATGTTACTAATTAGCAGCTTTTTATTTCAGCTCGACTAACTCCCTTTGGAATTTCTTGTAAGGCAGGTCTAGTAAAATGAACTCCCTCTGTTTTTGTTTGTCTGAGAAAGTCTTCATTTCTCCCTGATAATGAAGGACACCTTTGACAGATAATGTATTCATTGGAAGTTTTTTTTTCCTTTCAGCACTTTGAATATATTATTCTACCCTCTACTGGTTTGCAAGGTTTCTGTTAGCTGTGTTAAGCATATCTTGGATATACTTCTTTTCTCTTGACTATTTCAGATTTTTTAAACTTTCTTTTTCGATATTTGATTATACTGTGTATTAACGAGTTCTACTTTGGGTTGAATTGGTTTGGAGACCTCTAAGCTTCCTGTGCTCAGATATTCATTTGCTTGCCCAGATTTGAGATGTTTTCTGCCATTATTTCTGTAAATAAGCTTTCTGTCCCTTTCTCTCTCTCTCTCTCTATGATGTTCCATAGATCCCATAGGCTTTCTTCATTTCTTTTCATTCTTTTTATTTCTCTGACTGAATGATTTTAAATAATCTGTTTTCAAGTTCGCTTATTCACTTTTCTGCTTGATCTAGTCCTCCACTGAAGCTCGCTATTGAATTTTTAGTTGTCATTGTATTCTTCACTCCAAAATTTCTGTTTCTTCATTATGTTTTTAATCTCTTTATCTTCTCGTTTTATTCTTGTATTGTTTTTCTGATTTCCTTAATTTGCTAATATGTTGTCTTGTAATTTCATGAGCTCTTTTACAATAACGATTTTTTACTTCTTTGTCAGGCAGCTCACGAATCTCTGATTCTTTGGACTTAGATACTGGAAGTTTACTGTATTCCTTTGGTGTCATGTTCCCTGATTTTTCACGATCCTTGTAGTCTTTCAAAGGGGTCTGCATATTTGAAGAAGCAATTGTCTATTCCAGGGTATATGTACTGGCTTTGGTAAAGAAAGACTTTTACCTGTGGGGAAGCTGACAGGAAAAGAGACATGCTGGCAGCACTGTGGCATTGGGTCTAGTTGTGTTGGGTGTAAAGTGTGGGGCCACGCAGTAACTCTAGGTCTGGGAAGTCACTAAGTCTCATTGGTTAAAGCAGGTGGTATTCCTGACATTGGTGTCTTTGTAGTCCTTGGTGGCAATAGCTGCAGAAGGTCCACAGTGGCTGTTAAGGCTAACAGAGACCTCAGCTGTTCCTCTGGGCCTAAGAGGCTAGAGGCTGGGGTCAGCAGCAGTGGAGGCTAGAAATGTCAATGTGCATGCACTGTACTGTGGAAACCCACAACAAACATGTCTATGGTAGCAGAGGCCAGATGCAGGCCCACACAAGGGGCAAGATCTCGGGTAAGAGTCAGGGACTGGGACCAACTGAGAGTATACATCTAGCAGGTCTGACAAGCTTGCATGTACACGATTTTGGAGGCCAGCTGTGGGCTGTCAGTAGACATCAGGTGTTCCGCATGTGCACAGGTAACTGCAGGACCACACCAGAGGTGCACTTGCATGTGCAAGCACAGGGGTCTGCTGTGGGTGTAAGCATGATGTTGGGAGCAAGAGCAGGGGTCAGAGACAGTTGCTTGGGCAAACCAGCTGTGGGAGCCAAGGCTCACAGCCTGCAACAGCCTGGTTGTAGGGGTCAACCTCATATGCTCACAGCAGTAGACTTAAATCTTTCAGTAAAGGGTCCTGAGGCTGTTTGCAGGCATACATACAGCAGCTGCCTTGGGTGCCTGAGCCAGAGCTCCTGCAGAGGCAGCAGTTAGAGTGGCTCCAGAAAATAAGGATTGTGGCTCAGGCAGCTGTAGAATACAGTGTTCACTGGGATAAGTCCCTGAATCTGAGTGACCATGGTTAAGACCGCATTGTGGAACAAATGAGCCATAAAGCTCAAGTGAAGAGGCTCTACCCTGAAACCACTCCCACAGAGAGTCACAAGATGAACATTTTCCACAACTCTGTTATACTGTGGCCTGGAGAGAGACAACAGTGTGTGTCTTAACTGACAATCAAAAGCCTCAAGACAGGCCTGTGACAGGGAAACAGGGGACAGGTCTGTGACAGGGAACAGACCATGTTCTTCCTGACTATCTATGACATGGAACTGATGCAGCCTCTTCATCCCTTACGGAGACCTCAATGCCTGTCACCTGAGCCACCTGTCAGGGCTGGTGCCTACACTCATCTTTGGGATATTCTTGAGCAATCCAGGGAGTTCACCTCAGCCCACCTGTATCCCCTTCTTTTTATTAAACAGGAAGCTCAGAGCACCAGGCACTCCACGTCCAGCCCACCAACTGAAACAACAGAAAGCACCTCACAGTAAAGAAAAATCAAGTACATACCCACCTGGGAGTGCCACTCTTACCCATAAGTGCCAGCCACTGTTCTGCAGGTCAAACTGCACCAGCCAATATAAAACCTGCCAACTGAAGTACATAGGCCTAAGCAAGCAAAGCCAAGAGTACATAGGGCTACCCAGTATACTCCACAGTCACATCTTCTGGAAGAGAGAAAACAATTATGAAAAAAAAAATCCTATCCAAGCAAAAATAAATTCAGAAACAACAGGTAGGGGCCTCTCAAGATGAGAAGAAAACAGTGTAAGAATTCTGGCACCATGAAAAATGTGAATGTTGTGATACCACCAAAGTATCACACTAGCTCTCTAGCGATGCACCCTAACCAAAATTGAAACTCAGACATGGCAGATAAAGAATTCAAAGTATGGATTGCAAGGAAGCTCAATGAGATCCAAAGAAAAGTCGAAAACTAACACAACGAACTATGAGAGCAATCCAGAAACTGAAGGAACAGATAAATATCTTTTTTAAAAAATCAAACACTACTTGTGGAAATGAAAATTTCACTTAAGGAATTTCAAAATACACTTCAAAGCTTTAGCAATAGATTAGATCAAGCAGAAGAAAGAATTTCAGAGCTTGAAGATCAGTCTTTCAAATTAACCCAGTCAGAAAAAATATATAAGTTAAAAAGAATTTAAAAAATAAACAAAGCCTTTCAGAAATATGGGGCTATGTAAAGCAACCGAACCCACGACTTACTGGCATTCCAGAGAGAGAAGAAGGAAAAGTAAGCAATGTGAAAAACACCTTTTAGGGAATAATACAGGGAAATCCAACATCTCTTCATGGTAAAAACCCTCAACAAACTAGGCATCAAAGGGACATACCTGAAAATAATAAAAGCCATATATAACAAACCCACAGGCAACATATACTGAATGGGGAAAAGTTGAAAGCACTTCCCCTAAGACCTGGAACAAGACAAGAATGTCAACTCTTACCGCTCCTATTCAACATAGTACTAGAAGTCCTAGTCAGAGCAACCAGGAAAGAGAAAGAAATAAAAGGCATCCAAATTGAAAAAGAAGAATTGAAATTATCTCTTTTCACTAATGACGTGATCATATACCTAGAAAAATCTAAAGACTCTTCCAAAAGACTCCTAGACTTGATAAGTAACTTCAATAAAGTTTCCGGATACAAAATCAATATACAAAAAAATAGTAACATTTTATACACCAATAATAATCAAGCTGAGAATGAAATTAAGAACTTAATCCCATTTACAGTAGCCACAAAAAATAAAATAATAAATTATCTAGGATTACATTTAAACACTGAGGTAAAGGATTTTTACAAGAAAAACTGCAAAACACTGATAAAAAAATTATAAATGACACAAACAAGTGGAGAAATATTTTATGCTCATGGATTAGAACAATAATATTATTTAAAAGGCCATACTGCCCAAAGCACTCTATTCAGATTTAATGCTATTCCGATCAAATTACCAATGTCCTTTTTCAAAGAATTAGAAAAACTATTCTAAAATTCCTATGGAAACAAAAAATAGCCTGAATCGCCAAAGTAATCTTAAGAAAAAGAACAACATTGGAGGCATCACATTACCCATCTTCAAGCTATACTACAAGGCTGCAGTAACCGAAAACACAAGGTACTGGTACAAAAATAGACACATAGACCAAGGAACAGATTAGATAACCCAGAAATAAAGCCACACGCCTACAATCAACTGATCCTTGACAAAGTGGACAAAAATAAGCAATAGGGAAAGGACTCCCTATTTAATAAATGGTGCTGGGAAAATTGGATAGCCATATGCAGAAGAATGAAACTAGACCCCTATCTCTCACCGTCTACAAAAATTAACCAATTGCATTAAAGACCTAACAATAAGACCTGCAACTATAAAAATCCTAAAAGAAAACCTAGGAAAAAGTCTTCTGGACATTAGCCTAGGCGAGAATTTATGGCAAAGAACCCCAAAAGCAAATGCAATAAAGGCAAAAATAGACGAATAGGACTTAAATTAAAGGTTTCTGCACAGCAAAGACAATAATCAACAGAAGAAGCAGACAATGTGTAAAATGGGAGAAAATATTTGCAAATTGTGCCTCTGACAAAGAACTAATATCCAGAATCTACAAGGAATTCAAATAATTCAACCGGGAAAAAAAAAGAAAAAAAAAAAAAAGTCACTGAAAACTGGGCAAAGATCATTGGTATGGTTTGAATGTGTGTCCCCTTAAAATCTCATGTTGAAATCTGACCTCCAATGTTGAAGTGAGGCCTAGGGGGAGGTGTTTGGGTCATGGGGGCAGATTCTCCATGAATGGCTTGGTGCATTCCCTGTGACAGAGTTCACATGAAATCTGATTGTTTAAAAGATTGCGGCATCTCCCTGCCCTTGCTCCCTCACTTGCCATGTGATATGCCTGCTCCCACTTCATGTTCTGCTATGAGTAGTAGCTTCCTGATGCCCCATCAGAAGCCTAGGAGATTCCAGTGCCATGCGTCCGTCTATCCGGCAGAACTGGAAGCCAATTAAGCCTCTTTTCTTTATAAATTACCTAGTCTTGGGTATTCCTTTTTAGAAATACAAGAACAGACTAATACAGAAAATTGGCACTAAGGAGTGGGGCATTGCTATGCCTGAAAATGTTGAAGCAGCCTTGGAACTGGGTAATGGGTAGAGGTTGAAAGACGATGAAAGTCTCAGAAGACGACAGAAAGATGAGGGAAAGTTTGGATTTCTTAGAAACTGGTTACAAGGTTGTGTTCAAAATGCTGATGGAAATATGAACAATGAAGGTCAGGCTGATGAAGTCTCAGATGGAAATGAGGAAGCTGTTAGGAAATGGAGTAAAGATCACCCGTACTACCCTCTAGCAAAGAACTTGGCTCTATTGTGTTCATGTTCTAGGGACCTGTGGAAGTTTGAAGTTAAGAGGGATGACTTAGGGTATCTGGTAGAAGAAATTTCTAAGCAGCAAAGCATTCAAGAAGTGGACTTGCTGTTTCTAACAACCTGCCATCAGATACGGGAGCAAAGAAATGGCTTATATTTAAAAGGGAAGCAAAGCATGAAACTTTGGAAAAGTGTGGTAGAAAAGGGCATTTTCTTTTTTTTTTTTAATATATATTTAAGTTTTTAATGTGGAAAATTCCAAACATACAAAGAACTAATGGAAAGGGTATAATGAGCTTCATGTATCCATCACCCAGTAATTAACTTGTGGCCAATTTTATTCTTTGTAGTTCTTTTCATTATATCCACCCCCTAAATTATTTTGAACTAAACCCCAGACATTATATACTTTCATTTGCAAACATTTTAGTATAAATCTTTAAGAGATAAGGATGCCTCTTAATGTACCACAACACCTTCATCATACCCACCTCTAAATCGGCAATAATACCAAAAGTCAGAAAATATACAGATGATGTTCATGTTTCCCAATTTATCCTTTAAGTTCTCTTTTTCCTCTAAACTGAATTAGGATCCAAACATGACCCATATCTTTCAGCTGGTTAATGTGTTTCTGAAATCTCTTTTAAAAAAATCAGCTTTACTAGGGTATAATTTACACATAATAAAATGTAACAAGGCTGAAGCCCATTTTCAGAAGAAGAATTCAAACAGGCCACAGAGCAACTGCTTTCTAGAGAGATCAGCATGACTAAAGGGGATCCAAGCACTAATACCTAAGACAATGAGAAAAGGGCCTCAATGAGAAAAGCGTCCTCATTTCAGAAGTCTTCCGGAGAGCTCCTCTCATCACAGGCCCAAAGGCCTAGAAGGAAAGAATAGTTTTGGGGTCCATCCCTAGGGCCCCACTGCCTTGTGTAAATTACTTACTCCCAACATTGTAACTTGGAAATAAATAATTTATTTCTGATTTTACAGGCTCGTAGGTGGAAGGAACTTGCTTGAGTCTTTAATGATGATACTTGGAACTTTTGAGCTAATGATGGAATGAGTCAAGACTTTGGGGGAGCTATTGGGAAGAGATAACTGTATTCTGCAATGTGAGAAGAACATGAGATTTGGGGGCTCAAGGGAAGGATGATATGATTTGGATGTGTGTCCCCTCCAAATCTCATGTTGAAATCTGACCTCCAATGTTGGAGGTGAGGCCTGAGAGGAGATATTTGGGTCACAGGGGCAGATTTCTCATGAATGGCCTGGTGTTCTCCCCATGGTAGCGTTCACATGAGATCTGGTTGTTTAAAAGATTGTGGCACCTCCCCTGCTCTCTCTTGCTGCCTTACTTGCCATGTGATGTGGCTGCTCCCACCTCACCTTCTGCCATGAATAAAACCTTCCTGAACACCCCACCAGAAGCTGAGCAGATGCTATTGCCATGCTTCCTGTATATATGGCAGAACTGGGAGCCAATTAAACCTTTTTTTTTTTTAAGTAAATTACCTAGTCTCAGGTATTTCTTTGTAGCAATACAAGAATGGTCTAATAAAGGCTTGAACAGCCATTTCTCAAAATAAGAAATACAGACAGCCAACAAACAGATGAAAAAATGAATGCCCAATATCACCAATCCTTAGGAAAATGCAAATCAAAACCACATTGAAATATTATCTTACACTAGTCAGAATAGCTATTACTAAAAAGACAAAAATCAACAGATATTAGCAGGGATGCAGAGAAAAGGGAATGCTCATACATTGTTTGTGGGAATGTAAATTAGTTGAACCTCTATGGAAGACAATGTAGAGATATCTCAAAGGACTACAAACAAAGCTATCACTCAACCCAGCAACCCGCTACTGCGTATCTACCCAAAGGAAAATAAATATTTAAAAAGCACCTGCTCTTGTATGTTTAGCACAGTATTAGAACTAGCCTAAGTGTCCATCAATGGTTGATTGGATAAAGAAAACGTCGTCTATATACACCGTGGAATACTATGCCACTGCAAAAATAAAATCATGTTTTTTGTAGTAACATAGATGGAACTGGAGGCCATTATTCTAAGTGAACTAGCATAGAAGCAGAAAATTAAATATCACAAGTCTCACTTGTAAGTGGGAGCTAAACAACAGGTACATATGGATGTAAAGGTGAAGATGAAAAATGAAACGCATCCTCTGTTCACATTTCATAGCTCTTGCCATAACCTTTGTTAAAACTAAATTTTCTATTTTGTGGATCATGATGAATTTATGAGCTTTCATAGACAAGGCATTTTAAACTGTCATAATTTGTTATGTAAATTGTCCCAAGGTGGCCAGTGAGAGCCCTGTTAACCTGGTGTCCTTGTCCTTTGTGCACTGCTTCTGACATTTCATTTTCAACATCAGTCTTGCCTTCTTCTAAGAAGACAATGTTCTATCCACAGTACTGTTTGTCTACATCAGCCACTCTCTTGATTTCTTTTGGAAAAAAAAAGATAGAGAACCAAGTAGAAGCACCAGGGTTGCGCAAGAGATTAATAGTGAGCAAAAGAGCTACTTCTGATGGGCAAGTTTGGGAAACTGAGCTAGAAAAGATATTTGTTTTTAGGAATCTGAATTTATATTGCTTCTTATGGTTTGAGATGTTATCGACTATGAAAACGCTCCACTTTATTAACCACGTCCAAATTGGTAAAATCCACCTATATTCCTCAAAAGTAAACCCCTCCTTTTCTCTCTTTGCCACCCTCCATTGATGCTATCAATATTCTTTGCAAAATTGTGGCCTTTAATCTGGCACAGATGTATCATCCCAGAACTACCAGTGGGATATTTCTCCTAAAACTTTCTGCCTGTAACTGCAACTTGGAGAGCTGGTTTAGTTCTGGCCTTCTCTCGTTGTGAAGATCATTTCCTCCTTATAATTCATCTCCAATTATCTCTTCCTCTGCTCAACCAGCAGAAGAGCGGGCCACGTTTCCTGGCAAAAAGACACCAGTAGAGAAGTAGAAGCTAGTCACACATACTTGAAGGACCTCCTTATTCTCTAAGTGTCATTGTTCTATTATCTCATAGCTTCACCAACACTGTGTTTCCTAAAATTCTATCTTCTTTCTCCCTCTTCTCCTTCTATTTTGCCTAGAGGTGTTGGTTGGTGCCGGGGTATTAGTCAGTGTTGCTGATGTAACAATCACAAAATTGTAGGCTTATAAGAAAACACATTTACGTTTCACTTACTGGAGTTTTGTTCAATGTTGTGGGTAGGCTGTGAGCCTGCTTCATACTTCTTCATTCTGGGATCCACACCAAAGAACAGCAAAATCCTGGGAAGTGGTATTCTCACAGCAGAGGTAAATTACCAATAAAATTGATAGAAATTTACAATGTCTCATAGGGTTTGGCTCAGATGTACCATGTGTTATTCCATCAAACAATGCCACAGGGTCAAATGCAGTATCAGTGAGGTAGAGAGATATACTCCTATGGAATGAAGGGGACAGTGCAGGTCACAAGGCAATATGTGAAGATGTAGAAACTTCTAACAGGGAAAGAGGAACGAATAATTAGGAATCATAATTCAGTTGACCACAGCCATTTCTCTGAACTGTCACCTACCAATAAGCACACGGAAAAGGCCGTCTCTGGCAACCTGCCTCTGCAGCCTCTGGCAATTTTACAAGTTTAAGATGCAAAATAATACCTTTATCCCAACTTTAACAGTCAGCCATTATTCTGGAACACTATAAAAATTTTCACTTAATGTATATCCTCTTTTTACAAAAGAAGGATTTTTTTTTTTTTTTTTGAGATGGAGTTTTACTCTTGTTGCCCAGGCTGGAGTGCAATGGCACCATCTCGGCTCACTGCAACCTTGGCCTCCCTGGTTCAAGCGATTCTCCTGCCTCAGCTTCCTAAGTAGCTGGGTTTACAGGCATGTGCCACCATGCCTGGCTCATTTTTTGTATTTTTAGTAGAGACAGTGTTTCTCCATGTTGATCAGGCTGGTCTCGAACTCCCAACCTCAGGTGATCTGCCCACCTCGGCCTCCCAAAGTGCTGGGATTACAGGCATGAGCCACCATATCCAGCCGGATTTTTTTTTTTTTTTTTTTTTTAGATACAGGTATTTCTCATAGACCTGAAAAACAACTGTAATCAGGGAAATAAGAGCCACTAGAATTTTTAGGGACTTCCCTCACTCCATATCTTTACTCTAGATGTCCCTTCATACTTCTTTCCATATAGTGGAACGCGGAAGTGCTACTACTTCCTGTTCAAGAGGCAAGCTTAGAATGGGTCTATATTGTTTTCCTGCTCAATGCAGTTTTCTGGGAAAGGAATGATTATTGGCTCAACTAGAGTCAGATGCCCACCCTTTGTCTAATCAGCTATGGCTAGGCTGGGGACATTTCATGGAGAGCAAACATAGCAGTTCAACCCTGGGTGACTTTATGGACTTGGGTGAGCAGGTAATTCCTAAGAAAGATGAAAATAATGGGAGTGGGTCAACTACATCAAAAGGTGTCTACTCAGTCTCATTTAAAGGTCATTACAGAAGGAATAAAATCTAAGAGGTAGCTCTTGGCTTTTGCCTGAAAGTTATTGCTGTTTAGCAGAGAATAATATCCGTGGGTTGATGCCAAAACCTTTTTGCAAATAATTGCAAAGCGGTGGGGAAAATCAGAGCCTGCCATTTTAAGTATCTTATCTCAAAATAATAATTAGTATTACTTGTTCTCTATATTTCTCTACAGAAAAGGAGTCCATTCATCCTCTCTAATCACTATAATATATCATTGTTAAAATGCCAAGAAGATTTATTCTAAAAGAAGGCACCAAAGCAATGGGGGTAAGGACTAAGGGCTACTTGGGTTAATAAGCGGCTAGCGTTGCTTCTTCCTAATATAAAAAGGAAAAGACATTGACCACATCTTCCCCAAAGGAAGGAGAATTGACAAAAGTGTCTGAAGGTGATGATAACTAGCCTAAAGCTAATTGGATTCAAATGATGGACCGAAAAACCATTCTGGAATAGATCAACATTATCACAACCCACCCAGGGTTCTAACCAATACACTCAGAGTTTGCCAATATATGAGAGGTCCATTTCTGCCTGCGTTTGTAAACAGTTTGAATCAAAGCTCATCAATCATAAAGTGGTCAGGTAATGGGCCTAAAACCAGAAAAGACTATAGACCCTGGGGCATGGTACTGTCAACACGTTCTCCTTACATTTAGCTCAGGTGGATCATATTCTGCTTCAATGCTCTCCTGCTCAGCTCTCCTCAATCTTAGAATACTACACCCTTTTGTATTATCTACCAATATCTGTGAGGCCTTGTATCACATTTGTATTTAAGTCAGCAACATTAAAGCGTACACTAGGAAAATTCCCAACATATCAAATCTATGATTATCTCCAACTGGTTGAGACCTACCCAGTACACTATCAGAATGCAGGGCATACCTACATGCAGTAAAGCCCCATATATATAGTAAGGGCAGGGAACTAGTGGTTTCTCTGCACCATCCCCAATACAGTGGTGTTTTAGGTCTAGGTTGATTGCTTCACATCTGCTTATCTGGCCTGGAAGATGGTGGTGGCAATGTGTTTGAGAAAGTATAGGCCTATTACTGGCCACCTATTGACCTACCAGTGAGATCTACCACCTAAGGGAGGATGATGTGTTTAGGATCTGTGATGGTTAATTTTAAATATCAACTTGACTGGATTAAGGAATATCTAGAAACCTGGTAATGCATTATTTTGGGATGTGTTTGCTGCAAGAGTGTTTCCAGGAGAGATTAGCATGTGAGTCTGAATGGACCAGGTGGGGAAATCCATCCTCAGTATGGGTAGATACCATCAAATCTGCTAATAACCTGAAGACAGCAATAACAGAGAAAAGGCAAATATGTCAGTCTACTGCTGGAACTAGGACATACTCTTCTTCTTCTGTTGTTAGACAACAGCTTCAGGCTCTGTGGCCTTTGAACTCCAGGACTTAGACCAGTGGCCCCCCAGGTTCTCAGGCCCTTGGCCTTGGACTGAGAGTTACGCCATTGGCTTCCTTGGTTCTAAAGCCTTCTAACTTTTGGACTGAGCCATGCTGCAAGCATGCCAGGGTCTCCAGCTTGCAGATGGCCTCTCATAGGACTTCTCAGTCTCCATAATTGCATAAACCAATTTCCCTAATATATGCATACAACCTATTGAGTTCTGTCTCTCTGGAGAACCCTGACTAATACAGATTTTGGTGCTAGAAGTGGTTGTAGATGGACGGAATTTTAAGAATTAGTGTCTTTAATTGATTTGGGGGTTTCTGGAATTAGCTCTCTAATCTGATTAGACCTGAAAGTACAAAGGGCTTTATTTCTAATAGCACAGACAGTTCTGATATTCCATGGTATGAACTGTTTACAAATATACACAAAATGAATGCATCTGATACTCCTAATTCACCTCTTATAAAAGGCAAGACATTTAGTGACTCTATACATAATATTTTTGAAAATTTGTGGAAAACTAAGAAATATAATGATCTCAGTTAGCTGTTCTTGTCATTGCTGGACAAAGTGACAAAAGTTTTCCCATGGGCTGGCTGCAGTTTGTTCTTCTCTGGAGGCTGTACCTTACCATGGTAACTGCAGTTACCACAATAAAAAGCCAGCCCACTGAAAAACTTAAATGGGAGAAGAATAATTAGATTCTGAGGTAGCAGAGGCCATTCATTCAATGGGTTTTGGATCTGTAAACTGGCTCAAGTCTGGAAATCGATTCAGGGGTGATAATTTTCTGTTTCCATGTTTTGAGGTAGATTTTTATTAACTTGACCAGAAAGTTTTCTGCTTCTACAGCTCAAGTAAGAATTTAGTAGGCTTCCTATCTATCTCATATCTAGGAGCACTGTGATTAACTAGCCAACACCACAGATCTACAGAAGTCAGACTATTCTGATTCTTGTCTTGACTCTGCTTGCTATTGTGGTAACTGCGCCTACCTTCCCTTTGATGGTTGAGTGCTGCCGTTTGGCCTCTGCTACCTCAGAATCTAATTCTTCTTCTCACGTTTGAGTTTTCCAATGGGCTGGCTGCAGTTTGTTATTCTCTGGAGGCTGTACCTTACAATGGCAACTGCATAGTGCTCCTAGATATGAATGAAAGGTAAGCCATGTCCCCGCCAAGAAAGGACCCTGGTATACTACCTAAAATTTATACTGTTAATCTTTCTCCCCTACTTCCCCAATGGGACCCATGGCCTTTTACCAGCATAACTGTTTATTGAGGAAAGGGAAATAATCAGTACTTTCAGGGAGTACTGATATCCAGTATGTAGTACTACTGATATCCAGTATGTAGTACTTTCAGGGAGTACTGATATCCAGTATGTAGTACTTTCAGGGAGTACTGATATCCAGTATGCAGTACTTTCAGGGAGTACTGATATCCAGTATGTAGTACTTTCAGGGAGTACTGGCTACTGGCTCTGATCTGACATTAATTCCAGGAGATGCAAACCATCACTGTGGCCCTCCATTTAGAGCAGAGGCTGATGAAGGCCAAATTATTAATGGATTTTTAGCTCAAGTCCAACTCACAGTGGGTACAGTTGGTCCCCCAAACCCATTCAGTGGTCATTTCCCCAGTTCCAGAATCCACAATTAGAATAGAAAGCTGGCAGACTCCCTACGTTGGTTTCTTAACCTGTGGAGTATGGTGAGAAAAGATAAATGGCAGCCTCTAGAGCTGCCTCTACCTAGGAAACTAGTTAACTCAAAACCAATACTGCATTCCTGGAGACATTGCAAAGATTAGTGCCACCCTCAAGAACTTGAAAGATGCAGAGGTGGTGATGCCCACCACATTTGCATTCAACTCTGCTGTTTGACCTGTGCAGAAGGCAGATGAATCCTGGAGAATGACAGTGGATTATTGCAAGCCCAACTAAGTGGTGACTCCAATTACAGCTGCTGTACCAGATGGTTTACTTGCTTGAGCAAATTAACACATCTCCTGATACCTGGTATGCAGCTATCGATCTGGCAAATGCCTTTTTTTCCGTCTCTGTCTGTAAGGCCTACCAGACACAGTTTGCCTTCAGCAGGAAAGGCCAGTTATACGCCTTTACTGACCTACCCCGGGAGCATATTAACTCTCCAAACTTATGTCATAATTCAGCTTGCAGGGATTTTGGTTGCCTTTCTCTTCCATAAGATATCACATTGATCCATTATACTAATGACGTTATGGTAATTGGTCCTAATGAACATGAAGCAGTAACTACTCTGGACTTATTGGTAAGACATTTGTGTGTCAGAGAATGGGGGAAAATATGACTAAAATCCAGGGTAAATCCTTGTATTTCAACAAAATTTCCAGGGCTCTCATGGTGTGTGTCATGACAAGATATTTGTTCTAAAGAACAAGTTGTTTCATCTGGCCCCTCCTAAAACCAAGAAAGATCCCTTAGGGTGTCTCTTAGTGCTGTCATGCCCTGTGATCAAGGTCTACAGGATATTACAACAACCCAGTCCTTGCAAGCCTGTGAATGGCCCAGGCTCTTCAGGATTAAAGTTTTGGTTACCCTGTCAGATAAAGAACCATGACCAGCCAAGGTTACATAATTCCCAGGCACAACCCAAAAGTAGACAGCTGTAGCACTGTGGTCCCTTTCTGGGGCATCCCTAGTAGGCCTATTTTGATTTTGGAGGCAGCACGTTCATCACTTGAGTGTGCCACTCTAGCTTATCCACCAAGTGACACAAAAAGGTGCTAGTTTAGAGTGGGCCCCAGAATAGCAGGAGGTTCTGAAACCGGTCCAGCTTGCTGTAAAACCTGCTCTGCCAGAGAGGCCTTATAACCCAACAAACTCAATGGTACTTGAGGTCGCAGTGGCAGAGAGGGAGCCCTCTATAGATAAGATACAGTGAATGACCTTGAGATTTTAGAGCAAGACCTTGCCATCTTCCACAGAAAACTTCTTTCCTTTTGAGAGACAGTTTTTAGCCTGCTACCAGGCTCTAGTAGACACTGAATGTCTGACCAGGGTCCATCAAGTAACGATACAACCTTATCTGCCCATTATAAACTAGATGTTGCCTGACCCACTAAGCCGTAAGGTTGGGCATGCACAACAACACTCCATCATCAAATGGAAGTGGTACACATGTGATCAGGCCTGAGCAGGTCCTGAAAGCACAAGTAAGTTAGATGAGGAACTGGTCCAAACACCTGTGGTTCCTACTCCTGCTATGTTGCCTCCTCTCTTCCAATTTTCACTCATGGCCTCATGAGGAGTACCCCATGATCCAGGCACAACCCAAAAGTAGACAGCTATAGCACTACAGACCCCTTCTGGTACATTCCTGAAGGATAGTGGCAAACCTTTTCACTGTACACCTGGTTGTGAACTTTTCTTGGAAGGAGAAATGGCCTGATGTGAGATTATATACTGATTCATGGGCTGGAGAAGGAAGATGATTGGAAAATTGTTAAAAAAAAAAAAAAAAAAAAAAAAAATGGAAGAGGTATGTGGCTAGACCTCTGAGTGGACAAATAATGTGAAGATATTTATGTCCCACGTGCATGCTCACTAAAGGGTGACCTCAGCAGAGAAGCAGAGGAGTATCCATTCAGTGGATACTAGTTAGCTTTTTCCACTAGCCACCATTGTTATTGACCATTGAGCTCATTGAAAAAGTTACCATGGTGACAGGGATGGAGGTTATGCATGGGCTCAGCAACATGTACTTCTACTCACCAAGGGTGACCTCGGTTTGCCCATCACTGAGTGCCCAATCTGCTAGTATCAGAGACCAACACTGAGCCCCCACTATGGCACCATTCCCCAAGGTGCTACTTGGAGGCAGGTTGATTATATTGGACCACATCCATCATGGAAAGGGCAACATTTTGTCCTTACTGAAGTAGACACGCATTCTGGACATAGATTTGTCTTTCCTGTATGCAACGCTTCTGTCAAAACTGCCATCCATGGATTTACAGGATGCCTTATTCACCATCATGATATTCCATGCAACATTGCTTCTGACCAAGGAATTTACTTTATAGCCAAAGAAGTTTAGCAGTGGACTCATGCTTATAGAATTCACTGGTCTTGTCATGTTTGCCATTATCCTGAAGCAGCCAGCTTAATAGAACGGCCTTTTGAAATTACAGTTACAGTGCCAGCTTGGTGACAATACTTTATAGGGCTGGGACAAGGCTCTCTAGAAGGCTGTATATGCTCTAAATCAGCACCCAATGTATAGTACTCTTTCTCTCATAGCCAAGATTCACAAGTCCAGGAATCAAGGGGTAAAAATAGGAGTGGCACCACTCACCATTGCCCCAGTGACCCACCAGCACAATCGTTGCTTCCTGTCGCTGTGACTTTATGCTCTATTTTTGTCAAACTAACAAGATGTCTTGTGTAGAAGACTTAGTTTCAGAGAGAAGAGCGCTTCCGCAGGGAGCAACAACAATGAATTCATTGAACTGAAAGTGAAAGCTGTTACCCAGCCACTTTGGGCTCCTCATGCCTCTGAGTCAACAGGCAAAAAAGAGAGTTCAAAAAATAGCTAGGGTGATCAATCCAGGACACCAAGGGTAAATTGGTCCACTACTTCACAATGAATAGAGGTAAAAATGAGTATGTGTGGAATACAGGACATCCCTTACGGTGTCTCTTAGTGCTGTCATGCCCTGTGATTAAGGTCTACGGGATATTACAACAACCCAGGCCTTGCAAGCCTGTGAATGGCCCAGGCTCTTCAGGATTAAAGTTTTGGTTACCCTGTCAGATAAAGAGCCATGACCAGCCAAGGTTACATAATTCCCAGGCACAACCCAAAAGTAGACAGCTGTAGCACTGTAGTCCCTTTCTGGGGCATTCCTGAAGAAAATAATAAAGAAAAATCTTCCCAGTGGACAGAATTTCAAGCAGTACACCTGGTTGTATATTTTGCTTGGAAGGAGAAATAGCCAGGCGAGTGACTGTATACTAATTCACGGGCTGTGGCCAATTATGTGGCTGGAATGTCAGGGACTTGAAACAAATATGAAAAGTGGTGACACAGGAGTCTAGAGAACAGTTTTGTAGATAGACTTCTGAATACGCAAAACACATAAAGATATGTGTGTCCCACGTTAAAGTCCTCCAAAGAGCAACCTCAGCAGAGGAATTTTTTTTTTTTTTTTTTTTTGAGACAGAGTCTCTCTCTGTCACCCAGGCTGGAGGGCAGTGGTGCCATCTCAGCTCACTGCAACCTCTGCCTCCCAGAGGTTGAATCAAGTGATTCTCCTGCCTCAGCCTCCCCAGTAGTTGGAATTACAGGCATGCACCACCACGCCTGGCTAATTTTTGTATTTTTAGTAGAGACAGGGTTTCACCATGTTGGCCCAGCTGGTCTTGAACTCCTGACCTCAGGTAATCCACTCACCTCGGCCTCCCAAAGTGCTGGGATAACAGGTGTGAGCCACCACACCTGGCCAGCAGAGGAAGCTTTAATAATCAAGTGGATAGGATGGCCTGTTCTATGGGTACCACTCAGCCTCTTTCCTCAGCCACCCCATCATTGTCCAATGGGCCCATTAACCAAGTGGCCATAGTGGCAGTGGCAGGGATGGAGGTTATATATGAACTCAGCAACATGGACTTTCACTCACCAAGGCTGACTTGGCTACAGTCACTGATAAGTGCCCAGTACGCCAGCAGCAGAGATGAACATTGAGTCCTGCTATGGCACTATTCCCTGGAGTGATTAGCCTGGTGACAGAACGGCTACACTGGACCATTTCTATCATGGAGGAGGCAGTGTTTTCTTCTTACTGGAATGGACACTTATTCTGGATATGGTTTTACATTCCCTGCATTCAATGCCTCTGCAAAAACTACCCTCTGTGAACTTAGAGAATGCTATATCTATTGCCATGGTAATTCCACACAGCATTGTTTTTGATCAACGAACTCACTTCAGAGCAAATGAAATGCAAAAATAACCTCAAGCTCATGTAATCTGCTGGCCTTGCCGTGTTCCCCACCATTGTGAAGTAGCTGGTTTGACAGAATGATGGCATGAACTTTTGAAGACAATTACAGCACCAGCTAGCTGGCAAAGCCCTGTTTAAATGGGGCAAGGTTCATTAGCAGGGTGTTTCTCCCAAAGCTAGGATTCACAGGTCTAGAAATCAGGGAGTGAAAATGGGGGTAATACCACTCACTAGTACTCATAGTTACCTACTATCAAAAATTTGCTTACTGTCCTGAAACCTTATATTCTGCCTGTCAGATGTCTTTATTCCAAAGGAAGAAATGTTTCTCCAAGGAGACATAATAATGATTTCACTGAACTGGAAGTTAGGAGTGCCAACTAGCCATTTTGGAATTTTTGTGTCTCTGAATCAGTTGGTGAAGAAGGGAGCTATTGTGCAAAAGGGGTTATTGATACTGACGATGAGGAAATTTGGCCTATTACTTCACAGTTAAGGAAGCATATATTAGTAATACAGGAAATCCCTTAGGGCATGTCAGTATTACCATGTCCTATGATTAAGGTCAATGGAAAACTACAACAACCCAATTGGGACAGGACTACTGATGGCCCAGACTCTTCAGAAAGGAGGCTTTGGGTCAACCCACTAAGTGAATCATCACAGCCTGCTGAGGTGCTTGCTGAACACAAAGGAAATACGGACTGGGTAGTGGGAGAAAATACTTATAAATACCAGCTATAACTATGTGGCCACTTACAGAAATAAGGACTGGAATTATCAGGAGTATTTTTCCTTATTTTGTTACGAACATGTTTGTATTACGTATCTTTGTTTTCTCTCCTCTCTTATCCCGCTTATCATGTAACATAAGATGTGCTGACTTTATATTATAGTTTTTAAGTTGTGGTATTTCGAGCAAAAGAGTAAACGTCACTCAAGAATTTTGCACCCTCCTCTGGAAAAGTGCTAGTGCATTTTTTGTTGCACGCATGACAGCTGTTAGGCCAAAGTATGTCTTACTTTCGATATTAAGTATGGTTTCACAAGATGTATATGACGGCTAAGTGATGAAGTTGACTTATGATGGGTATTTTGTGTATCAACTTATCTCTGCCAAAAGATGCCTAGTTATTCAAACATTATTATGGCTGTTCCTGTGAGGGTGTTTGTGGATGAGATTAACATTTAAATCACTCTTTGCATAAAGCAGATTGCCCTTCATAATGTGAGTAGAACTTATTCAATCAGTTGAAGGTCTGAGTAGAATGAAAGGCTGACCTTGCCCCCTCCATTTCCCTCATCCCTCCTCTTGCATGGAGCAAGAGGAATTTTCCGGAAGACTGCCTTGAAGCTTTTATCTGCATCATCAGCTCTTCTGTGTCTCCAGCCTGCTGACCCACATTGTAAATTTTGGACTTGTCAGCCAAAATTTACAGAGTATGTACACAGATACAGAGTAGATCAAAGAAAATGACTGAGGCAAGTCTAAATCATTTTAAGATGTTTGAGAAATCACCCAGAACCACGGGGAAAATTGTGATCCATGCTTTCTCTGAAGAGGGTCTGGGGACCTCAATAGCCAAAGGCAAAAGCGCAGGTATTGAGGAAAAAGGAAGAAATTTTTTAAGGGCATGAATAGATAAGAGGCAAGCAGTTGCATCCTTTTGAGTCTTTCATCAGCCATTCACTGAATACATGTGAGAGGAGGGTACAGGAATAATTACTTATACGTTTGTCTAGTCCAGTAAATCTGCATTTTTACATAAGATAAAATAAACATAGGGCAGAGGAAGCAATCAGATATGCATTTCTCTCAGATGAGCAGAGGGATGACTTTGAGTTCTGTCCTTTGTCCCATACCTGTGAAGATATCTATATATAATATATATTATACATACATATATGTATATATAAAATATATAAGGTCTGTTTCTCCAGAGAACCCTGAATAATATATTTTGACATAATCTCAATACCAGAACATAAACCTATAAATTCCCTATGAACATGAATTTTAAGGTAATCTGATTAAAGTAGCTTTAATTCACTTAAAACTACCTAAATGGATCAAGGAGAAAGAATGGCCACCAGAGGGTAAAGCCATTGCAGGGCAGGTGATGTTGATTAATCTCCAATACAGCCCCTTCGGTGGTTACACACGTCCTCGTCACTTGTATGTGCAGGTGGCTCTATTCCAGCTGGAGGATAAAGCCCAGCTCTAAGCAGGCCACAGAGAACCACTTCACATAAGAGTTACAGAAAACTAGGAGTCACTAGAGGGCCTGTTGATATTCACTTGGGGTTGCTGGCAAAATATTAGCAAAAGTTATAGATTGTAATCTCAAACCTTTTGGAAGGCCAAAAGGTTTTTTTGGGGCAGGCTGAAGGCAGCCACCTTATTTACATTAGCATAGGAAAAAGAGACGATAAGGCTTTCCCAGTTTAAGTCTGTTTATGCCAAATCCCTTTGTCTCTACTCTGTTTACTCATGTAAATTTTGTGCTGAAAACTGACAGAAGACCAGAAGATCAAACACCGCATGTTCTCACTCATAGGCGGGTGTTAAACAATGAGAACACATGGACACAGGGAGGGGAGCACTACACACTGGGGTCAGTTGGGGGGAAATAGGGGAGGGACGGTGGGGGGTGGGAAGCTGGGGAGAGATAGCAAGGGGAGAAATGCCAGATGTAGGTGATGGGGAGGAAGGCAGCAAATCACACTGCCACGTGTGCTCCTATGCAACAATTTTGCATGTTCTTCACATGTACCCCCAAACCTAAAATGCAATAAAATAAATAAATGGGAAAAAAAAAAAAAGTAAAAAAAATAAAAAATAAAAAAATTAAAAAAAAATTTTGTGCTGAATGGACCTCTCAGGGGGAGATCAACAGAGAATTACCTGTTAATAGTTGATAGTAATAGTGTCTACTCTGGGCCCAGAACCTAAAGCTTTTATCAGTCATAAAACCATTCTTTTAACCATGTTAATTATCCAGAAGTGTGTTAACTTAGAGCGTCTGTTGTAAAATCTGACTGAATAAATGTAATGATGGAGAGGGAGTCTTGGTCGATTGGCTGCAGTTCGCCCTCTGAAAGCAGCCAACGACCATCCCCAGCCCATTTGAATCACTGTAATGGTGTAAGAGTGCATTCATTCATTCATCCCTGAGTCAGGGTCTGCACACCAGACCTCCACAGGTGGTGGTCCACGTCTCAAGGGCCTGCTTGCCTGCTTTTCTGAACAAAGTCTAGAGCTGTGATCCAGATTGGTTACAAATGTCAGCACTGGGTGCGGGGGTGGGCAGAGAAGAGAGAAACTGAAGTCCAAGTTGCAAACGAGAGAGGATGAGGGAAGTAGGCAAGATCAAAAGTTCCTATTTGGAATTCAGGGTGGAGAACAAGAGCTGAATCTACAGGCTGGAGCTGACCTCAAAGAACCAACTATAGGAGGGAGGCAGATATCAAGGCCACACGGTAGGGGTCCTCAGAGCCAACAACTCTCCTTCTGTTGAGTGTCCTGAGCCAAACAGACGAATAGGCCTCTGCTTTTTACTTAACTAGAGCCAACAAGAAAAATAAATATTAATTATCTCTAAAGGCTGCTATGAAACAAAAACAGACATTCCCTTTTTAAATAAATGAGGAGACCCCATCACCCAACTCTGGCTGCCATTTCTCTAGTCAGCCTGCTTTCTCCCTGACACATAATTCTTTCAATGTTGCTTCAGAAGTACCGGAGTAAACCAAACGTTCTCCTAACCTCTCAGTCACCCAGACTGTAATCACCTGTGATAGACTTGACTTGAGTAATAACGTTGGCTCTCTCTTCTCACAGGCTGTGCAAATCATGATTGGCCTGATTCACAGTGCACTGGGAACTCTATGGATTCACTGGATTTTTATAGGAGAGGATTCAAGTCAACCTGGTCTTATCCCTATCATTGTCGTAGTCATTTACTCATTTTTGTCATCATTTTTTGTGAGTAAGCTATGGTATTATTGATTTCGATTCATTTATTTTTTTTTCAGCTGAATTTAAGTGATCTAGAAATGGGCTAAAGACCCAATCTCTGACTTAAAGGAGCCCATTTTAGAGTGAATACAGACTTAGAAATGCCTTATGTTTGTTGCATGTTATAATAATTTTCTTGAGAGGGTCAGGTGCCTATATGGAAAAGATACTAAAGGAGTATACTTGAAGAATAATAAAGGCAGTGGCTATTTAACTTTAAGGGTTATCTTTTGCAGAGCAAAAAATCCAAAGGCCTTAGCGTAATGTCTGGGGCTACAGAGGCATTTTTTAGAGAGACTGTACATAGAAAGAGAAAAAAAGGAGACCTACGGGGACAGGAGGAATTTGGGGAAATTAAACAGAGACTTCTAACATGGATGCTCTGAATAAGGATATTATAATAATTCCATGGTAAGAGTTGCCAAAATTCCCACCAAGGGGGCTTAGTGACAAGTAGAAAGTTTACCCAAGGTTAAATTTCTCCATAGACGAGAGTTTCATTACTTCCTTACCCTCAACTTTGTACTTTTCAACAAGACTCCAAGGGAGAAAAGACTGAGTATAACCCAGTCCCTTTTGCTTTGTGAAAAGGCCTCTAAGACATCCACATACAGCCATTTCATCCAGAGAAGGGCCTGGTGATCTCTGCTCTGGTCAAAATACATTATTTCCTTTAAGGCTTTCCTATAGTGGAAGTCCTCAAGTGGAAGACATTTATTAACACTGAGAACTTTCTGGAAAGAATGTATGTAATAAGGAACAATCATTTAAACTGAAATAATACAATCAATCACCTATTGCAAATCATCTAGAAAGAATCCTCAGCCCAAGATATGGAAGAGGAGCATATGACAGATATTTAGCCATAGATAATAACTATTCAATTTTATATGTCTTGTGTATCAGGAACCTTCTAAAGGCATTTCAAGTTTATTTTACCTTAATTGCCACAACAACCCCATGAGATAGCTATCATTCATCTCCATTTTACAAACAGGAAAACTGAGGCTTAGAGAACTTAAGTGGCTCTCACAGAGTGACACAGCAATAAAGTATCAGAGGTAAAAACAAATAAACACAAGCTAAGATGCTTCTGCTTTCATGACAGGATTTCATTTACCTGTGTTGAAGGGTCCCCAATCCCCTTCTTAGTATGTTTGAAACATCTTTTATAACATCTGCTGCAGGCAAATTGAAGGCAGGAATACGATACTGGACAAAATTTAATTCTTGGTATACCAGAAACAACAGTCCTTTCAACTAGTGCCAGAAAGTGATGATCGCACTTGGGATAGGATGCTTGTAGGAGGCAACCTATAAATCTTCAGATCTAATGCTTTCTGAAACTGTCTTCCATTCATGAATTTTTTTAGAACATGATGGGGGAAACATAGTTCTTGCAAGTGAGAGCCACCACACTAGCCCCTAGGAATTGTTTTCTAATAACTAACTTCATAGGATCAATAAATGACAATTAAAACTAAAAACAAAAAAACAAGCGCATGTCAAGCCTGGAAGAGGCACCCTAGTGGTGGGCTGCATGGCGATAACACGTTTAACCTCTTGACAGCATGGAAGATAGGCTTAGCGGATTTGCAAATAACAAAACTAAGAGGGCAGGCCCGATTCCCAAGGTTCCTTCCAATGCAAAACCCTACCTACAAAAAAAAAAAAAGAAAGTGAAGTGCTTACAAGTCCTCATAAAATCATTGTGAGATCCGTGAGTCCCATCACCTATGCAATTAATGACCAGAGACTTTAAAACATTTTTCATCTCTATAATAGAGAAAAAGTGAATCTTTTAGAAATTATACTAGTGGTCACTACAGACATCAAATGGGGTTTTCATGTTAAAATCGCTTTCTTCAGAAAATTCAGTGCTGCTTGGGATATCAGGAATGCCACTGGCTCTAGGGAAAGAAGCTATTGAGGGGATTATCGTAAGGCATTGTGTGTTTATAAATGCTTATTGCTATCCCCAGTTCATCAACTCAGGATCCAGCAGCGTAATACAGAAGCCTGTTACAAGATATAAGGTATGTCAGAATGTTTGAAGCAACTCTGCAGATTAAAATGTTACTTTGTGCAAACCAAAAACAAAAGAGAAATTACATTTTGGGGGGAAAAAGACTTCTCCAAATATTTAAATTTAAAAAATTATTTATTTTTTGTAAAGGTATGCTCCAGTGCATCCTCTATGGGTGTTGGAGGAGGATACAGTGTGAGCAATAAGATTGTATACAGAGACAGACATGAGAGTTTCCAGGAAAGAAATCAAGGAGCTATCTCAAGGAGTGTTATAACCAAACAAAATTTGAGACAAGGTCTTACTCTATCACCTTGGCTGGAGTGCAGTGGCATGATCATAGCTCAGTGCAACCTGGAACTCCTGGGCTCAAATGATCCTCCAGCCTCAGCCTCCCAAAGAGCTGGGACTGCAGGTGTCTGACAGTACACCTGGCTAATTTTTTCATTTTTTGCAGAGATAAGGGTCTTGCTATATTTCCCAGGGTCTTGAACTCCTGGCCTTAAGGCACACTCCTGCCTTGGTCTCCTAAAATGCTGGGATTATAGACATCAGCCACTAGACCTAGCCAACAAGCAAAACTTCGACCCTGAAAGTCAAAGCATTGGGAAGGCAAGAAATGTAATTAGGATAAGATTAGAAAATTAGTGTCTAGTTAAGGAGAATGGAGAAGACAAAATAACCTGTGAAAAGAGAATTGCCTTCAGCAAAACCAGGTCTAGGAAATATCAATTAGAACACAAACTAGATATCATGACAACACATCTAACAAAGGATGTTCCTTTTTTTTTTTTAATTGTACTTTAAGTTCTGGGGTACATGTGCAGATCATGCAGGACTGTTGCATAGGTACACACATGCCATAGTGGTTTGCTGCTTCCATCCCCCATCAACTACATCAGGCATTTCTCCCAATGTTATCCCTCCCCAAGCTCCACATCCCCCGCTGTCCCTCCCCTAGCTCCCCACCCCCAACAGACCCCAATGTATGATGTTCCCCTCCCTGTGCCCATATGTTCTCATTGTTCAGCTCCCACCTATGAGTGAGAACATGTGGTGTTTGGTTTTCTGTTCTTGTGTCAGTTCGCTGAGAATGATGGTTTCCAGATTCATTCATGTCCCTGCAAAGGACATGAACTCATCCTTTTTATGAATGTGTAGTATTCCATGGTGTATATGTGCCACATTTTCTTTGTCCAGCCTATTATTGATGGGCATTTGGGTTGGTTCCAGGTCTTTGCTATTGTAAACAGTGCCCCAATGAACATACATGTGCATGTGTTCCTTTTTCTTTAGAACTTCCCTCCTGCCTCCCACAGCCCCCTAATGTTTAGGATCATGGCTCTGGAGGCAGATTGCCTGAATTTTCCAATTCTCACTGCCCCACTACTGCCTGTATAACCTTGAGCAAATTACTTTATTCTGTGCTTCACTCTCCTCATCTAAAAAATAAAATGTAGATAATAATAGTAACTACCTCAAAGAGTTGCTGTGAGGATTAACTAGTAAGTAAGCATAAAGAACAGTACCTGGGGCTGGGCACAGTAGCCCACACCTGTAATCCCAGTAATTTGGGATGCCAAGGCAGGCGGGTCACCTGAGGTTGGGAGTTCAAGACCAGCCTGGCCAACATGGCAAAACCCCATCTCTACTAAAAATACAAAAATTAGCTGGGTGTGATGGCACATGTCTGTAATCCCAGCTACTTGGGAGGCTGAGGCAGGAGAATTGCTTGAACTAGGGAGGTAAAGGTTGCAGTGAGCCAAGATCACCACTGTACTCCAGACTGGGTGACAGAGCGAGACTCTGTCTCAAGAAAAAAAGAGAAAGAAAAAAATAATAACAGTACCTGGCACACAGATAGCATCCTGCTTATCAAAACCTGCTGAGGAAAACAGGGTGCTTTCAGGGATTAGTAAGAGAAGAAAATGAAATTTTCTTTCATATTTCAGATAAAGGTCCACCTATTTTTTCTTTCAATAGAATAGGATCAGAGTTGTATGAGGGGCCATTTTTCTCAGCCCCAGATTGGAAGCTATAATTAGGGGCATTAACTTATTGCATTTTTCTTAACTTCTATTCCCAAGGTAGCTACTGTTAATATCACTTTTCATTCTAGTCCTTTTTCTAAGCTTTTCTTTTCTCATTTGTTTGCAAGCAGTGAACATGTGACTTAGAAGTCATCTGGTATTGCTTTTCCTCAGAAAACCTTACATCCCCAGAGATATAAGTACAGATGGCATCAAAGGCCATAAAGCCCCCATGTAGTTTTGTAAATTCCCAGAACTGCCACTGTCATAGTTTAGTTTCTGTATTGATGCATACTGTCCCAAAATTGCTCTACAACACCCAAAGAAATAGGTGTGAATAAACTCAGCCCCTTGACTGATTTTCACAAAAAGTTTAGGGTTTTTTTTACTTGAGGGATGATGGGGGGAGACTATGATTGTAATTTCCAAGTTCCAGTCATGACCTAGATCTCTTTGTAACTCTCTCCCTAATCCCCATCACTCTGTCTGCTGCCCTTCTTTTTCCACCTTCCCACTCCACCTCAATCAATCTAACTATACATATACATATACATATATGTGTGTGTGTGTGTGTGTGTGTGTGTGTGTATATATATTATTTGCTGAGTGTCAGTCATATTCTGTGTATGTAGGATGCATCAGTGAACAAACAGATGAAAATCTATTACCCTAGGGAGCTTACATTCTAATAGCAGGATAAAAGCAATAAACAAGAGGACAAACAAGGACATAATATAGAATTATAGAAATATAATATAGTTAGAAGGTAATAGGTGTGATTAAAAAAAAAAAGAAAAAAGAAAATATAATAAGGACTGCCATAGTTTCATCTTGAGCATTTGGATGGATTCAATTGGGATCTTAGACCGGAAGAGATTTAAAGCCAGGAGACTTGTTGAGATCTCCAATGGAATGAACACAGCAAAGATGAAAACAGAAAGAAGAATTGAGCTGCAGGGCACTCCAACATGAAAAATAGAAAAAAGGGGAGAAAATAATTTTTTTAGTTGAAAAATCTCTTGGTTTAATTGTGTTCTAAAGAGTATGACATTATATCTTATTCATATGTATGTTTTCAAGTTAAAGCAGAAAATAAATATAGAATATATGTTTTTGAGAGATCCAAGATGGCCGATTAGACACAACTCCTGCGCACAACACCCAGCGAGAGAGATGCAGAAATCCAGAGATCTCCTAGCTCCAACCAAAGTACCAGGTGCATTTCAACGGGTCTGGTCCGATGGTGAGCAACGCCCACTCAAGGCAGACCAAGGTGGGGAGGGGTGCTGCTTCACCCAGAAAATGCATCTGACCGGCGAGTCAGAGGCTTCCCTCTGGCACTCCAGTCCAGATACAGCACTTCCCCTAATGCCTCATCAGTACACAGAACACGGGATCTTTGCCAGTCAAGCACCAGGAATTGCAAGCATGGAATTGAATAAGAACCTGCAGACTGAGCTATTACCCCCTCCCTCCACCCGGAGAGAGAGGGAGCTGTAAGGGGGAGGTGGCCGGGTGTGCTGGGCAGGCCCCTACCCCATGACCAGAGAGAGAGGGAGCTGAAAGGGGGAGATGGCTAGGTGTGGCTGGGTGGGTCCCTACCCTCCCCCACAAACACCAGAAGGCTGAAGCTCTGATTCTGAGTTGCACAGCCAGTGCCACAGTCTGAGATGAACCCTGAATGATCCAGCCCAGTGGAGGAAGGGCACAACCCACCACTACAGGGGTGGGACTGGGCTACATGTTTTAACAAAAACACAGGAAGCCTACATAGCAACAGGATAGCGTTCTTAACAACCCAGCAGCCCCTACAGGTCAGCGGAACAGGTGGCCTAATCTCCCAGTATAAACAAAAAAGAAGCAGGAAGCTTCCCTAGTAACCTGAAGGAGTCCCTAGAAACCCAGTAGCGCCTCCACAGGCAGACACGCAATCTCATCAAGCAGCTCCCTGACACCACAGCCAGGTAAAGCCACAAAGATGGGGAAAAAAACAGCACAAAAAAGATGAAACCATCAAAGACCAGAACACCTCTTCTCCTTCAAGGGATCACAACTTCACACAGGAGTGTAACAAATTGACAGAAACAGGTTTCAGAAGGTGGATAATAACAAACTTTTCTGAGCTGAAGGAACACGTTCTAACTCAATGCAAAGAAACCAAAAACCTTGAAAAAAGGATAGACAAAATGCTAACTAGAATAACCAGCTTAGAGAAGAACATAAATGACTTAGTGGAGTTGAAAAACACAGCACAAGAACTACATGAAGCAAACACAAGTTTTAATAGCCAAATCGATCAAGCAGAAGAAAGGATATCTGAGATTGAAGATCAACTCAATGAAATAAAGAGAAGCCAAGACAAGAGAAAAAAGAGTGGAAAGAAATGAACAAAGCCTCCAAGAAATATGGATATGTGAAAAGACCTAATCTATGCTTGATTGGTGTACCTGAAGATGATGGGGAGAATGAATCCAAGCTGGAAAACATGCTCCAGGACATTATTCAGGAGAACTTCCCAAGTCTAGCAAGTCTGTCCAAATTTCAAATTCAAGAAATACAGAGAACTCCACAAAGATATTCTTCAAGAAGAGCAACCCCAAGGCACATAATCGTCAGATTAACCAGGGTTGAAATATAGGAAAAAAATGCTAAGGGAAGCCAGAGAGAAAGGTCAGGTCACCCACAGAGGGAAGCCAATCAGACTCACAGCAGTTCTCTTGGCAGAAACCCTACAAGCTAGAAGAGAGTGGGGGCCAATATTCAACATCCTTAAAGAAAAGAACTTTCAACCCAGAGTCCCATATCCAGCCAAACTAAGCTTCATAAGTGAAGGAAAAATAAAATCCTTTACAGACAAGCAATTATTGAGAGATTTTGTCACCACCAGACCTGCCCTACAAGAGCTCCTGAAAGAAACACTAAGCACAGAAAGGAACAAGTGCCAGACACTGCAAAAGCAAACTACTTGGCAAAGACCAAAAATACAATGAAGAAAATGAGTCAACCAATGGGAAAGAAAACCAGCCAGTAACAAAATGGCAAGATCAAATTCACACATAACAATATTAACATTGAATGTAAATGGCCTAAACACCCCAATCAAAAGACACAGACTGGCAAACTGGATAAAAAGTCAGAGCCCATTGGTGTGCTATATTCAGGAAACCCATCTCACATACAAAGACACACATAGACTCAACATAAAGGGATGGAAGAAGATTTACCAAGCAAATGGAGAGCAAAAAAAAGCAAGGGTTGCAATCCTAGTCTCTGATGAAATGGACTCAAACCAACAAAGATCAAAACAGACAAAGAAGGATACTACATAATGGTAAAAGGATCAATCCAATAGGAAGCGCTATCCTAAATATATATGCCCCCAACTCAGGAGCACCCAGATACATAAAGCAAGTTCTTAATGACCTAAAACAAGATTTAGACTCCCACACAATAATAGTGGGAGACTTCAACACTCCACTGTCAATATTAGATCAACAAGACAGAAACTTAACAAGGATATCCAGGACTTGAATGCAGAGCTGGACCAAGTGGACCTAATATACATTTACAGAGCACTCCACCCCAAATTCACAGAATATACATTTTTCTCAGCACCACATTGCACTTACTCTAAAATTGACCACATCACTGGAAGCAAATCACTCCTCAGCAAATGCAAAAGAACAGAAATCATAACAAACAGCCTGTCAGACCACAGGGCAATCAGACTAGAACTCAGGATCAAGAAACACACTCAAACCTGCACAACCACTTGGAAACTGAACAACTTGCTTCTGAGTGTTGACTGGATAAACAATGAAATGAAGACAGAAATAAAGATGTTCTTTGAAACCAACCATAATGAAGACACAATTTACCAGAATCTCTGGGACACCTTTAAAGCAGTGTCAAGAGGGAAATTTATAGCAATAAATGCCCACCAGAGAAGAGAATAAAGATCTAAAATTGACACCCTATCATCAAAATTGAAAGAGCTAGAGGAGCAAGATCAAAAAAACTCAAAAGCTAACAGAAGACAAAACACAACTAAGATCAGAGCCAAACTGAAGGAGATAGAGACACAAAAAAACTCTTCAAAAAAAATCAATAAATCCAGGAGCTGGTTTTTTGAAAAGGTCAACAAAATAGACAGACCACTACCCAGATTAATAAAAAAGCAAAGGGAGAAGAATCAAATAGATGCAATAAACAACAATAAAGGGGATATCACCACTGATCCCACAGAAATACAAACCACCGTCAGAGATTACTACTAACAGCTCTACTCACATAAACCGGTAAACCAGGAAGAAATGGATAAATTCCTAGACACTTGTGCTCTTCCAAGACTAAACCAGGAGGAAGTTGAAACCCCGAATAGACCAATAACAAGGGCTGAAGTAGAGGCAACAATCAATAACCTACCAACCAAAAAAAAGTCCAGGTCCAGACGGGTTCACAGCCGAAGTCTACCGAACATACAAAGAGGAGCTGGTTCCATACCTTCTAAAACTGTATAAAACAATACAAAAGGAGAGAATCCTCCCTAACTCATTTTATCACCAACATCATTCTGATACCAAAACCAGGCAGAGACTCAATTAAAAAAGAAAACTTCAGACCAATATCCATGATGAACATCGATGCAAAAATCTTCAATAAAATACTGGCAAACAGATTGCAACAGCACATCAAGAAGCTTATCCATCACGACCAAGTAGGCTTCATCCCGGGGAGGCAAGGTTGGTTCAACATATGCAAATCCATAAATGTAATCCATCACATAAATCAAATCAAAGACAAAAACCACATGATTATCTCAATAGATGCAGAGAAGGCCTTCGATAAAATTCAACAGCCCTTCATGCTAAAAACTCTCAATAAACTAGGTACTGACGGAATATATCATAAAACTATAAAAGCTGTATATCACAAACCTACAGCAAATATCATACTAAATGGGCAAAAGCTGGAATAATTCCCTTTGAAATCAGGCACTAGACAAGGATGCCCTCTCTCACCACTCCTATTCAACACAGTATTGGAAGTTCTAGCCAGAGCAATCAGGCAAGAAAAAGAAATAAAGTGTATTCAATTAAGAAAGGAGGAAGTCAAACTGTCTCTATTTGCAGATGACATAATTGTATATCTAGAAGACCCCATTGTCTCAGCCCAAAATCTTCTCAAACTGTTAAGCAACTTCAGCAAAGTCTCAGGATACAATATCAATGTGCAGAAATCACAAGCATTCCTATATACCAATAACAGACTAACAGCCAAATCAAGAGTGAACTCCCATTCACAATTGATACAAAGAGAAATAAAATACCCAGGAATACAACTAACAAAGGATGTAAAGGACCTCTTCAAGGAGAACTACAAACCATTGCTCAACAAAATAAGAGAGGACACAAACAGATGGAAAAACATTCCATGCTCATGGTTAGGAAGAATCAATATCATGAAAATGACAATACTGCCCAAAGTAATCTATAGATTCAATGCTATCCCCATCAAGCTATCAATGACCTTCTTCACAGAACTGGAAAAAAACACTTTAAACTTCATATGGAATCACAAAAGGCCCCACATAGCCAAGACAATGCTAAGCAAAAAGAACAAAGCCGGAGGCATCACACTGCCAGACTTCAAACTATACTACAAGGCTACAGTAATCAAAACAGTATGGTACCGGTACCAAAACAGAGACACAGACCAATGGAACAGAACAGAGACCCCAGAAGAAACACCACACATCTACAACCATCTGATCTTTGACAAACCCGGCAAAAACAAGCAGTGGGGAAAGGATTCCATGTTTAATAAATGGTGTTGGGAAAACTGGCTAGCAATGTGCAGAAAGCAGAAACTGGACCCCTACCTGTCACCTTACACTAAAATTAACTCCAGATGGATAAAAGATTTAAACATAAAACCGAACACCATAAAAACACTAGAAGAAATGTAGGCAAAACCATCCAGGACATAGGCATAGGCAAGGACTTCATGACTAAAACACCAAAAGCAATGGCAATAAAAGCCAAGGTAGACAAATGGGATCTAATTAAATTCCAGAGCTTCTGGATAGCAAAAGGAACCATAATTAGAGTGAATCTGCAACCAGCAGAATGGGAAAAAGTTTTTGCAATCTACCCATCTGACAAAGGGCTAATATCCAGAATCTACAAGGAACTAAAACAGATATATAAGAAAAAAAACAAACAACCCCATTCAAAAGTGGGCAAAGGATATGAACAGACACTTTTCAAAAGAAGACATATATGAGGCCAACAAACATATGAAAAAATGCTCATCATCACTGGTCATTAGAGAAATGCAAATCAAAACCATACTGAGATATCATCTCATGCCAGTTAGAATGGCGATCATTAAAAAATCTGGAGACAACAGATGCTGGAGAGGATGTGAAGAAATAGGAACACTCTTACACAGTTGGTGGGAGTGTAAATTAGTTCAACCATTGTGGAAGATAGTGTGGTGATTTCTCAAGGATCTAGAAATAGAAATTCCATTTGACCCAGCAATCCCATTACTGGGTTTATACCCAAAGAACTATAAATTGTTCTACTATAAAGACACATGCACACGTATGTTCATTGCAGCCCTGTGTACAATAGCAAAGACCTGGAACCAACCCAAATGCCCATCAATGATAGACTGGAAAAAGCAAATGTGATACATATACACCGTGGAATACTATAAAAAACGATGAGTTTGTGTCCTTTGTAGGGACTTGGATGAGTCTGGAAACCAGCATTCTCAGCAAACTGACACAAGAACAGAAAGCCAAACACCGTATGTTCTCACTCATGGGTGAATGTTGAACAACAAGAACACGTGGACTCAGGGAGAGGAACATCGCACACTGGGGGCAGTTGGGGGGGGGGGGGGAGAAGCGGGGGGGGGGGGGGGGGGGGGGGAAGGTGGGGAGGGATAACATGGGGAGAAATGCCAGATCTAGTATGCACCTAAAGTAAAATAAACAAATTTTGAAAATAAATAAATAATAAATGTGATTCACCACATAAACATAATTAAAAACTATATGATTATCTCAATAGACGCAGAGAAAGCTTTTAATAAAATCCAATGTCCTTTCATGACCAAAAAAAAAAAAAAACTCTCAACAAACTAAGCATCAAAGGAGCATACCTCAAAATAATAAGAGCTATCTGTGACAAACCCACAACCAACATCATGTGGAATGGGTGAAAGATGGAAGCATTCCCCTTAAGAACTGGAAGAGGAGAAGGATGCCCACTCTTACCACTCCTATTCAATATGGTACTGGAAGTCCTAGCCAGAGCATTCAGGCAAGAGAAAGAAATAAAAGGCATGCAAATTGAAAAAGAATAAGTCAAATTATCTATCTTAACTGATAATATGATTCCTTACCTAGAAAATCATAGTCTCTGCCAAAAGGCTCTTAGACCATATAGGTTATCTTAGTAAAATCAATGTATAAAAATCAATAACATTTCTATACACCATAACATTCGAGCTAAGAGTGAAATCAAGCACGCAATTGCATTTACAATAGCCAAATAAGTAATAAAATACGTAGAAATACATCTAACCAAGGAGGTGAAAGATCTCTACAAGGAAAGCTAGTTAATCCAAAATATTGCTGAAAGAAATAATATATGACACAAACAAATGGAAAAAATTTTATACTCATGAATTAGAAGAATCAAAATCATTAAAATGGCCATACTGCCCAAAGCAATCTAAAGATTCATTGCTATTTCTATGAAACCACCAACCATCATTTTTAGCAGAATTAGGAAAAGTATTTCCAAAATTCATATGGAACCAAAAAAAGAAACCAGATAGCCAAAGCAATCTTAAGCAAAACGAATCATGCCAGAAGCATTCACATTACATGACTTCTAACTATTCCACAAGGGTATAGTAACTGAGGCAGCATGGTAGTGTGCAAAAACAGGCACATAGACCAATGGAACCAAACAGAGAATTCAGAGATACATCTGCATACGCACAACCAACTTATATTCGACAAAGTCAATAAAAATAAGTAATGGGGTGAAGATTCCCCATTCAGTAATGGTGCTGGCATAACTGGCCATTCATATGCAGAATAAAAAAACCAGACCCTCAAAAGCAATTGCAACAAAAATAAAAATTGACAAGTAGGACCTAATAAACAAAAGAGCTTCTGCACAGCAAAGGAAACTATTAACAAACTAAACAGACAACCTGCAGAATGGGAAGTTTTCAGGCATTATTTCTTTGAATATATTTTCTGCTTTCTCTTTCTCCCCTCTTTCTGGTACTTTCATTATGTATATGTTGTTGTCCTTAATGATATTTCAGATTTCTCTAAGTCTCTATTCATTTTTCTCTCTTTCAGGTTGTACAATCTCTATCAATCTATCTTCAAATTCACTAATTCTTTCTTCTGCCAGTTCAAATCTACTGTTGTGCCACTCCAGTGAATTTTGTATTTTAGCTGTTATAATTTTCAACTCCAGAATTTCCATTTGGTGTTTTTAAAAATGATTACATATCTTTATTGATATTCTCTATTCAATGCAATATTATTATCACACCTTCCTTTACTTCCTTAATTGTGGTTTACTTAAGTACTCAAACGTCTTTATAATGACTATTCTGAAACATTTGCTTATTTAATATTATATCTGGTCTCTCTCGCAGACACTTTTTGTTGCCTACAGTTTCTGTCATGTGTGGGTCAAACTTGCCTGTTTCATTTTGTTCCCTACCATATAATTGTTTTGTTGGAAACTGGATATTTTAGATAATATATTATAGCAACTCTGGGTACTCATCCCCCACACCAGGACTTACTGTTAATTGCTGGATTAAAAAAAAAAAACACTGTCTTGGTTGTTTCAGTAAAGTGTATTTCTCCCTCCTCAGTGTTAAGCTTTGATGTTGCCCCTTATAGGGTGCAGGCTTGTGCATGCCCACAGTTACCCTGGGATGACATTTATCTTGCAAAGGCTCTCCTTTTCTCTTTCCCTAACCCTACTAATTGCTTGCTGGTTGTTCTGGGGCAAAAAGTGCTTCACAGACTAACCCAAATGAATTGGAGCTTCTTTGAGGGGATAGCTCCCAAAATCAGTGTTTGAGATTTGTCCTGACTCCAAAAGGGCTCTTTCTAGCTTTTCCTTTTCCCATTTCTCTCTGGCAAACTAGTAGCCCTACAGTTTATCCCGTATCTCAAATTTATCTGTGAACACCTGCCAAGTGCCTTTTACCACAACTTCCACTGTTTTTGAGAGTACGTGTAGGCCTAACTTCTCCACATGCTGTAAATGAAGTCATCTCCTTTGGAAACAGAGTGAAAATTTCTATTATATAGCCTGTTTCTCTCCCAAAATCTCTGAGCTAAGGATCTGGTGCGAGGTGAGGAGGTGGACAGGAACAATGGAGTCCTTCTCTTTAAGAGTGGAGGGTTTGGTGAATGGGGGAGGGGACAGAAGCCCCGGTTCCCCTCAACTTGCCTCTCATGATGTGAAACCCCTACCCTAAAAGCTAGAACAAGGGCAATTAGAGCCCAGTATTCTCAGCGGTGCCACATCTAAGATAAAGTCTACGTCCTACGTCCTACCCAGTAAAACTGGGTAGAAGAGATCACTCATCTCTTGGCTGCATTCACCTGGCACTTAGCCTCAGCACAAGTATTTGGGCAGAATTGGAAAGGCTAATTTGATGTCCTACATTTCCTGAGAAGATAGTACAGCACTCTGACTGGGAACAGGAAAGAAAGGGAGCCCTGTGGTTTTGGCTACACCAACCTAGAGTGGTCTTGCTGATCTGAGAGGAGGGAGGGAAGGTGCAGATCTTGGCTCAGATGCCATACTGGAAACTCTTACAGTTTTTACTGAGTAGATTTTCTTGAATAAATGTTCTTTTATTTGCCATATGCCATTAAAAAGGTTTGCAGAGTACAGAGGTTTTAAATGACTAAGGTTTTTGAAATAATTTTCACAAATTTGGCTGGGTAGTTGGTTCAGAGTTCCTCTCATTCTTATGTTGGAAGTGGGACTCTCCAAAAGTAATAATGTTGTACACTTAATTCTATAAATAATTTATTAGAATTTTTAGGAACATAGATATCTCCTATAAGTGATCCTGGTTCATAAGCTTCTCTTCCTCATTAATGGACCTAGGGTAAGTGTGCAGGGGCATTATAAGCATTCCACAACCTGACTTTGTACTAAAGAAGAAATCTTTCTAGTTGACAACTCCAGCAGCATAGATCTACATATCCACGAAGCTAAAATTGAAAATTGTTACATCATACTAGATTATTCATCACGTAGCACCTGCTCACCTGTCTACCCACATGTTATCCAAATCCCTTTTAACACTCCACATTCCAGCCACACCAAGTGCCAGATATTTCCCTGAAGACCTGCTTTCCCATGCTTCTGAAATTTTGTACATACTGTTCTTTCTTCCATAATATACTTTCCCAATTTTGTCCATTATTGTGAACTGAATATGGCTATATTAAGGAAAGACAGGATATATTAGGAAGATGCCAGGCTTATAGCACCAGTTCCTTTGCAGGAGGTGAAGGACCAGGGTGTTATCACCAGAAGACATCATAGCTGCCCTCTAACACTCAAGATCACCATTTCCCCACTGCATAACATCACAGGTGCCTTTTCTAGGAATGAATTTCAGTCTTTTTTCATCTTTAAGTCACTTGCTTAAAATTACAATCCATAAGAAAAGAATATTGCTGGCCATGCTTTGGACATAACACTAAGAGATTGGAGAGAGAAAGGATCTCCCTCCTCTAGTTTTCACAGTAGACATTTGATAAACTTCTTTCATAAAGACTAAACCAATTAGGAGAACCCACAAAATAGGAAGAAGACTGCCTGCTAGACAACCATAAATTTATATATCCACGTAAATCTTTTCCTTTGGTTAACAAGCATCAAATCACACCCTTCTTCCCATTATTACCAAAAAAAAAAAAACCCTCCTTTTTAACATATAACTACCCCTCACGCACATACATAAAAAATATATGAAGCTCCTACTCCAAGGGGCAGAGCCTTCCTTTACATTTCATGCCAGAGTCTCAGTGCCATTCAAAAGAATGTAGATGCTTCCTTGAAGGAAATTGGGAGTCACTGAAAGGTTTTCAGTAGCAAAGTAACATTGCTAAAGGAATGATACTGACAAATCCTAAACTTGAAGCTTATTCATAGCATGACATTTGTTAAATCTTATTAAATGAAACTGTGTTTGTAATTATGTCTCCTGCATTAGATGATAAGCTTCTTGAGTAGAAACTTGAGGTTTAGCACATTGTAGGCACTGTGTGATGAATTAATAAATAAATAAACATTCCCTCTGAAAATGCTTTTGTCCTACTGGTCTCTAGACAAATTTGAGGCAGAGTCCTGATATCAACCTCTGTCAAGATCAAAGAAAGTCAGATTTTTTAAAACTTTAACTTGAAAATTCTAGCCAGTAGGACAGACTGATTGCTTCATCAACATCTGTTTATGCTGTCCATAACCAATTTTTCTTTTTATGTCTATTACAGCTTACTGTAGCAATTGTAATGAACAGCATAACTGTTTGTGTAGCTACCATTGGCATAATTCTAGTAAGCATTGAAATTGCAACTTTTGAATCAAATGCAACTACATACAATTGGTCAAATGTAAGTACCAATTTTAATAATCATTAGATCAAAATTTTAATGTAAATGAAAAGTAATGGTAAATGATGTGTATTGAAGTGAGTAAGGCATAGAAAAGGCCACCAAATGTGTCAATTATCTTTGGCATAGAAATGTAAAAATAAACTGTATTTTCTCTAAATTCTTGCTATACACATATTGAAAAATTAGTTTTTCTCAAAAATTTTGATGCACTATAAACCTCAAAGAGAGATATAAAATTATCATTAAGATAAAATGACGGAATACTTAAAAACCCCAAAGACTTACCTGAAAAACAACTGCAGAAGTCAAACAGTTTAGAAAGGCAGCTGAATAAAAGAAAACCCTGCAAAAATTAATACATTGTCGTTATGCTAGAAATAACCACTTAAATATAGAAATGGAAAAAATAAATAACCCAATCATAATAAGAGCAAAACTGTAAAAGTGTAATAAGACTCATTTTAAAAAGACTGATCACTTTGAAAAATTATGTTCCTGAATGAGAATTTGCAAAATCATAAAATTGCAAGTTTCTGCAAATTAACACGTACTTGTGATGCAATCCCATTTAGAATCTCAACAGCATTTTGAAAGTAATACAATAAAATTCCTCTAAGATGCATATGGATGAATAATTGCATTAAAATGCCAAGAAAGTCTACAAGTTATATAATGATTGAGGAGGATCAGAGAATTTGCTGCAGCACTAGATATTAAAACTTGTTATTAGACTATTATAAAAATGGTATAATATTTACACACTAAAAGGAAAACTTAACAAAGAATAGAATAGAAAGTTGAGAAATAAATCTAAGTATAAGTGAACACATATTATTTTACGGGTGATAACATTACCAGTCAATAGGGAAAATATGAAATTGGGGAAAAAAACAGTATTAGATCAATAAGCTATCCATTTCCAAGAAAATAATAACGGACACCTACTTTGTACCACATATAAAAATAAGTCACAGATTAAGAATGTATATATAAAAACCATTAAAATTAGCATAAAATGTAGAACTAATATATTAGTTACATAAGCAAGAGAGAAAACCAAGAAGAAGGTAAAATTAAAAACACATTTTATGTCACAAGTATTTGCGTTTTTATATAATACAGGCCAAGACAACAATAGCCTAAAGAGTTAAAATACTGCCCAGTGGGCCGAGGGAGTGGGGTCACCACCCCAGGGTGTCAAAGAATAGGGCTGTCTCCCCAGCAAAACCAGGAGACAGAACCATAGAGGATTATCCTCAGGCCTTAAAATGTAACAAATTTTCTCTATTGGGTTTTGGACTTGCTTAGGTCTGCTGTCCACTTCTTTCTTTCTCATTTTCTCTTTTGGAAATGGAAATGTCTATCCTATGCCAGTTCCACCACAGTATTTTAAAGGCAGATTATTTGTTTTCTGGTTTCACATGTTCACAGATAGCGAGGAATTTTGCCCCAAGATGAATCATGCTATAAGTGATGATTTATAGCATGAAATCTAGATGCTATAACTGATCTAGATGATGAGATTTGAGGATTTTTGATGTTATAATATTTAGGACAAGTCTGTACATAGTGTTGATTCTAGAGTGAGTTAAAACTTTTGGGGATATTGGAATCTGCTGAATATATTTTGCACATGGGAAGAACATGAATTGAAAGGAACTAGAGGCAGGCTGTTATGGTTGAATTATGTCCCCAAAACATATATGTTGAAATCCTAACCCATGGCACCTCAGAATGTGACATTTTTGGGGAATGGGATTATTCCAGGTATAATCAGCTAAATTAAGATGAGGTCATACAGGAGTAGGTAGGCCATTAATCCAGTATGATTGGTATTCTTATAAGAATAAATTTGGACAAAAGTACATAAGGAAGATGGCACAATGTATTAGCACATTTTCACATTGCTATAAAGAACTGACTGAGACTGAGTAATTTATAAAGGAAAGAGCTTTAACTGACTCACAGTTTTGCATGGCTGGGGAGGCCTCAGAAAACTTACAATCATGGCGGGAGGCAAAGGAGATGCAAGTACCTTCTTCACAAGGAGGCAGGAGAGAGAGAGAGCAAAGAGAGAATAACTACAGACTTTTAAACCATCATATCTCATAAGAACTCACTCACCATCATGAAACATCATGGGGGAGCCACCCCCATGATCCAATCACCTCCCACCAGAACAATCCTTCAACATGTGGGAATATAATTCAAGATGAGATTTGGGTGGGGGCACAGAGTCAAACCATATTATTCCATGCCTGGCCCCTCTCAAATCTCATCTCCTTCTCACATTTCAAAACACAATCATGCCTTTCCAACAGTCCCCCAAAGCCTTAACTCATTCCAGCATTAACTCAAAAGTTCAAGTCCAATGTCTCATCTGAGACAAGGCAGTTTCCTTCCACTGAGCCTGTAAAATCAAAAACAAGTTAATTACTTCCAAGGTACAGTGAGGGGTATGGGCATTGGGTAAATGTTCCCATTTCAAATGGGACAAACTGGCCAAATCAAAGGGGCCACAGGTCCCATATAAGTCTGAAACCCAGCAGGGCAGTTAGTAAATCCTAAAGCTTCAAAATGATCTCCCCATGTCTCACAACCAGGACACACTGATGGAAGAGGTGGGCTCCCAAGGCCTTGGGTAGCGCCACTCCTGTGACTCTGCAGGGTAAAGCCCCTGCAGCTGCGTTCATGGGCGGTGTTGAATACCTACAGCTTTTCCAGGGGCACTGTGCAGGCTGTCAGTGGACTTACCATTCTATGGTCTGGAAATGTTGGCCCTCTTCTCACAGGTCTAGTGCCCCAGTGGGGACTCTGTGGAGGCCTCAACCTCACATTTCCACTCTGCAATACTCTAGTAGAGGTTCTCAATGAGGGATCCACTCCTGCCACAGGCTTCTTCCTGGACATCCAGGCATTTTCATACATCCTCTGAAATCTAGGTGGAGGCCAGCAAGCCTCAACTCCTGAACTCTGCACACCCACAGGTGCAACACCACCTGGAAGCCACCAAGGCTTGGGGCTTGCTTCCTCTGGAGCAACAGCCCAAGCCATACATTGGCCCCTTTTAGCCACAGCTGGAGCTGGTACGGCTGGGAGGCACCAAGCCCCGAGACTGCACAGAGCAGCAGCAGGGGCCCTGGGCCCAGCCCACAAAACCATTTTTTCCTCCTAGGCCTCCAGGCCTGTGATGGGAAGGCCTGCAGTGAAGATGTCTGACATTCCCTGGGGACATTTTTCCCATTGTCTTGGCTATCAATATTTGGTTCCTTGCAAATTTCTGCAGCTGGCTTACATTTCCCTCCAGAAAATGAGTTTTTCTTTTCTTCCATATGATCAGGCTGCAAATTTTCCAAACTTTTATACTCTGCTCCCCTTTTAAACACAACTTCCAGTTTCAGATAATCTTTCTTCACACCTATGGGAATATGCTTTTAGAAAAAAACCAGGCCATCTCTTAAACTCTTTGCTGCTTAGAAATTTTTTCCACCAGATACCCTAAAACATCTCTTTTAAGCTCAAAATTCCACAGATCTCTAGGGCAGGAGCAAAATGCCACCAGTCTCTTTGCTAAAGCATAGGAAGACTGACCTTTGTTCCAGTTCCCAATAAGTTCCTCATCTCCATCTGGGACCACCTCTGCCTGGACTTCATTGTCCACATTACTGTCAGCATTTCAGTCAAAATCATTCAACAAGTCTAAGGAAGTTCCAAACTTTCCCACGTCTTCCTGTCTTCTTCCGAGCCCTCAAAACTGTTCCAGCCTCTGCCTATTACCCAGTTCCAAAGTTGCTTCCACATTTTCAGCTTATCTTTATAGCAGTACCCCACTCCTGGTGCCAATTTCCTGTATTAGTTCATTTTCACACTGCTATAAAGAGCTGTCTGAGACTGGGTAATTTAAAATTAACAGAGTTAATTGGCTCACAGTTCCACATGGCTGGGTAAGCCTTGTGAAACATACAAACATAGTGGAAGGCAAAGGAGAAGCAAGTACCTTCTTCTCCAGGAGGCAGGAGAGAGAGTAAAGGGAGAATTGCCACAGACTTTTCAACCATCAGATCTCATAACTCACTCACTATTATGAGAACAGCATGGGGGAACCACCCCCATGATCTAGTCACCTCCCATCAGGTCCCTCCTTCAGCACATGGAGAATACAGTTCAAAATGAGATTTGGGTGGGGACACAGAGATGAACCATATCACCATCTGAACAGAGGCAGAGATAAGAGTTATACTATTACAAGTCAAGGAACACCTGGAGCTACAAGGACCTTGAAGAGACAATGGAAGATTCTCTCCTATAAGCCTCAGAAATAGCATGATCCTGCCAATAAATTTATTTTGAACTTTTGGCATCCAGACCCATAAGGCAATAAAATTCTGTTGTGTTAAGCCCCCCAGTTTGTGGTACTCTATTATATTGCCCAAGGAAATTAATACAGGAGGACAGTATGTAAGTACTCCATAAATTTAAAACATACTTAGTTGTTATGAAAATACCCAAAAATAATCATAATTGTGTGAGACTGCTATGATGAATATTTACTCCCTATTTTCTAAATGTTGATCTAGTATAATTTTAAGTGGTTAATATGAAGATTTCTTTTTATTCAGATGGCTGGTATGATACTCTTACAATATTTACTACTCTGCACCATCTTAGAGTTGACCATTGTAATAATAACCATCTGTTGGGTTACAGAAGCATTTGGCCATGAAAAATACACTGAAGAAAGTGAGTAACTTTGTTTCTGGCAGTTAAATCAAGATACAGGCAGTTTATATTAAGGGCCCTCTCTGAGAGTTCAAAGTAAGACTTGGCAAACAGGAGTGTTGCTTCAAAAATTAAGTCAAGAGCATTTGGAAACATTCTGAAATATCTTCTCCCTGATATTGTGTGGAATTGAAGTCAAACAACTTGCCATGCAAAACTATGTAGAATTCTTTTAGACTTGCATTTCCCAGGAGATTAATAAAGGAAATATACAGACCAAAAAGGTTTCAGAGATCATACTGGTCATATGGGGATACTGACTGTTATAAACCCAGAAATTCAAATTTAGTTTTTAAATACTGGTTTCCAACATTTGGAATATCAAATGCCTTCAGAAAATAAACATTTTAGAGGACACTGAAAAGAGTACTTCTAGAATAGAACAGTAAGAACCTCCAAAAACTCATTTCTCAATAAAAGCAAAGAGAATACTGAAAAAGTTGTCAAAATCAACTTTCTCAGAACTTTGGAAATTAGTCAAAGACCTATGACATTCTAAGAAGCATTTATTCAAGTTAAATGGCTGAATCATGGTAAGAACAGTAAGCTCTGTGGTATTGCAGCTTGCCCTATTCCCATCCATCTCACCCCATCTCCTCAGTAGCCTTTAAAAGTAACAACCTTGCAACCATAGTACCTGTGGGAAAAAAAAACAGCCTAACAACCATAGGAAAGGGCCAAAGGGGATTTAAGTGCCCCAAAAAAGCCCCATTCTCAGAGAATTGTTGTTAACTTGTCTGGCAGCTCCGCAGAAATCCCCACAGGCAAGACTCTTTTTAATTTAATTTCACTCAGAACACAGTCACTGTAAACAGCTTTTCTTTCTGGGTTGTCAGAACAATCAAAAGCATTTAACATCACAGCTGCCTGGGGCAGAGATAAGAGTTGTGGCAAACAAAAGGTCACATTAAAAAAAAAAATCTGAGCAGTAAGGTGTCCATACAATATTTTGAAATTATGACAATATCTGGAAACATAAAAGGTCACATGCATATGCAGGGATGTGTATATGCCAATAAAAGACCTGAAAATGACCTAACCTCCAACCTCTGGCTGACCTGAAGGAAATCCAATTTAACCATTCAAGTTAAATGGCTGAATAATGGTAAGAACAGTGAGCTTTGTGGTATTGTAACTTGTCCTAGTCCAATCCCTCACAACCCATCTCCTGCTTTTATGATAAAAGCAAGAAGTGATAGCTAAGGCAGAGTTCCAAACTCTCCCAGAGCTTTAAAGCCTTACCCCAACACAAACACATACAAACATGCACACACACACAACCTTTCACCAAAGTCATGGAAACTTACTGGTTCAAGAGAATTAAGTAAATCTATGTCCAATCACTAGCTGACCACTAAGTTAACAAAGCAGAATAACAAAAACAATGATAAAACCAACCCCTGGACGGGTGGGGGGGGTGTCCCAAGATGGCCGAATAAGTGGCAGCTCCAAAATGCAGCTCCCAGCAAGGGAGACGCAGAAGTCGAGTGGTCTCCACAATTCCAAACAAGGTACCAGGTTCATTTTGTGGGTCTGGTTGGACAGTGGGTATAAACCAAATAGGGCAAGTTGAGGCAAGGCAGGGCACTGCCCCACCCAGGTGGTGCGTGAACTGACTGGAGGACTAGGGGATCTCCCCTTCTGGAACTTTGGTTCGGATACAGCTCTCCACCCAAGCCCTCTACAACCCACAGAACAGGAGATCTTCACTGGGCTGAAAAGCCTCTGTGAGCTGCCTGAACAGGGCAGAACAGTAACTTCGGCCGGTGCCGGGGCTGTCCGCACAGATCTAGGCATAAGCACTGGCTGGTGACAAGAAAGCCAGAAAGCCAGTGGGACGGAGCTACCCAACCCCAGAAACAAGGGGAACTGAAAGCAGGGAAATAGTCCATACAGCAGGACAGGTCTCTCCCCAACAAAGCCGAGCAGGCTAAAAAACTCTTCCTTCAGAGTTTCACAGCCAGATCATCACGTAGAGAGTGACCAGGAGCAACTGAGCTTGGCAGGGGACAGGGGAACCTCCACTGCAGACTAATTTTCCTGAGTAAATAAAAGACACAGGGAAAATACACAGCAGTTCCACTGAATCCCTGGGAGCCCAGCAGCACCTCTGCAGGCAGACAAAGGAAAGGCCACCTCCCCAAGCAGCTACGTGAGATCAAAACTAGATAAATCCAGCAAGATGGGAAGAAACCAGCACAAAAAGGATGAACCCACACAAAACCAGAACGCTTCTCCCCTACCACAAGATCACCACTCCTCACCAGCAAGGGAACAAAGCAGGATGGAGAACAAATTTCACAAATTGACAAAAGCAGGCTTCAGAAGGTGGGTAATAACAAACTTCTCTGAGCCAAAGAAACATTTTCTAACCCAATGCAAAGAAACTTAAAACCTTGAAAATAAGGTTAGACGAAATGCTAACTAGAATAACCAGCTTAGAGAACATAAACTACTTGATGGAGCTGAAAAACACAGCACAAGAACTTCGTGAAGCATACACAAGTTTCAATAACTGAATTGATGAAGCAGAAGAAAGGATATCAGAGATTGAAGATGAACTCAATGAAATAAAACGAGAAGGCAAGAAAAAAAGAGTAAAAAGAAATGAACAATGCCTCCAAGAAATATGGGATATGTGAAAAGACCTAATCTACGCTTGATCAATGTGCCTGAATGTGATAAGGAGAATGAATCCAAGCTGGAAAACACTCTTCAGGATATTATCCAGGAGAACTTCACCAACCTAGCAAGGCAGGCCAACATTCAAATACAGGAGATACAGAGAACAATACAACAATACTCCTCTAGAAGAGCAATCCCAAGGCACATAATCATCAGATTCACCAGGGTGGAAATGAAGGAAAAAATGCTAAGGGCAGCCAGAGGGTAGGGTCCCGTCACCCACTAAGGGAAGTCTATCAGACTCACAGTGGGTCTCTCACCAGAAACCCTACATGCTAGAAGAGAGTAGGGGCCAATATTCAACATCCTTAAAGAAAAGAACTTTCAACCCAGAATTTTATATCCAGCCAAACTAAGCTTCACAAGTGAAGGAGAAATAAAATCCTTTAAAGACAAGCAATTGCTGAGAGATTCTGTCATTACCAGACCTGCCCTACAAGAGCTCCTGAAGGAAGCACTAAACACAGAAAGGAACAACCAGTACCAACCACTGCAAAAAAGAACCAAATGGTAAAGACCAATGACGCAATAAAGAAATTATGCCAACCAAAGGGCAAAACAACCAACCAGTAACAAAATGGCAGGATCAAATTCACATATAACAATATTAACCTTAAATGTCAATGGACTAAATGCCCCAATCCAAAGACACAGACTGGCAAACTGGATAAAAAGTCAGAACCCATCAGTGTGCTGTATTCAGGAAACCCATCTCACATACAAAGACACACATAGACTCAAAATAAAGGGATGGAAGATTTACCAAGCAAATGGAGAGCAAAAAAAAAAAAAAAAAAAAAAAAGCAGGAGTGGCAATCCTAGTCTTACCAACAAAAATCAAAAGAGACAAAGAAGGGCATTACATAATGGTAAAAGGATCAATACAAGAAGAGCTAACTATCCCAAATATATATTCACCAAATACAGGAGCACCCAGATACATAAAGCAAGTTCTTAACCACCTACAAAGAGACTTAGACCCCTGCACAATAATAGTGGGAGACTTTAACACTCCAATGTCAGTATGAGACAGATCAAAGAGACAAAAAATGAACAAGGAAATCCAGGACTTGAATGCAGATCTGGACCAAGTGAACCTACAGAACTCTCCACCCTAAATCCACAGAATATACATTCCTCTCAGCACCACATCACACTTACTCTAAAATCTACCACATAATTGGAAGTAAATCACTCCTCAGCAAATGCAAAAGAACGGAAATCATAACAGTCTATCAGACCAGAGTACAATCAAATTAGAGCTCAGGATTAAGAAACTAACTCAAACCCACAAAAACTTCATGGAAAGTTCAAAAACTTCATGGAAACTGAACAACTGGCTCCTGAATGTCAACTGGATTATCAATGAAATGAAGGCAGAAATAAAGATGTTCTTCAAAACCAGTGAGAACAAAGACACAACATATCAGAATCTCTGGGACACAGTTAAAGCAGTGTCTAGAGGGTAATTCATAGCAACAAATGCCCACATTAGGAGCAAGGAAAGATCAAAATTGACACCCTATGATCAAATTTGAAAGAGTTAGAGGAGCAAGATCAAAAAAACTCAAAAGCTAGCAGACAAGAAATAACTAAGATCAGAGCAGAACTGAAGGAAATAGAGACACAAAATACCCTTCAAAATATCAACAAATCCAGGAGCTGGTTTTTTGAAAAGATGAACAAAATAGATAGACCACTAGCCAAACTAATAAAAAAGAGAGAAGAATCAAATAGATGCAATTAAAAACGATAAAGGGGACATCATCGCTAATTCCACAGAAATATGAACTACCATCAGAGGTTACTACAAACAACTCTATGCACACAAATCAGTTAATCTGGAAGAAATGGATAAATTCCTGGACACTTGCACTCTCTCAAGACTAAACCAGGAAGCTGAAATCCTAAGTAGACCAGCAATAACAAGGGCCGAAGTTGAGGCAGCAATTAATAGACTACCAACCAAAAAAAGTCCAGGTCCAGATGGGTTTACAGCCGAATTCTACCAGACTTACAAAGAGGAGTTGGTACCATTCCTTCTGAAACTATTCCAAACAATACAAAAAGAGGGAATCCTCCCTAAGTCTTTTTATGAGACCAACATCATCCTGGTACCAAAACCGGGCAGAGACTCAACTAAAAAAGAAAACTTCTGGCCAATATCCATGATTAACATCGACGCAAACATCTTCAATAAAATACTAGCAAACCCAAGGCAACAGCAAATCAAAAAGTTGATTCATCACGATCAAGTAAGCTTCATCCCGGGGATGCAAGGCTGGTTCAATATATGCAAGTCTATAAATGTAATCCATCACATAAACAGAACCAAAGACAAAAACCACATGATTATCTAAATAGACGCAGAGAAGTCCTTCGACAAAATTCAACAGCCCTTTATGCTAAAAACCCTCAATAAACTAGGTATTGATGGAACGTATCACAAAATAATAAAGGCTGTGTATGACAAACCCACAGCCAATATCATACTGAATGGGCAAAAACTAGAAACATTCCCTTTGAAATCTGACACAAGACAAGGATGCCCTCTCTCACCACTTCTATTCAATATAATATGGGCTAGCCAAAGCAATCATGCAAGAAAAAGAAATAAAGGTTATTCAGTTATGAAAAGAGGAAGTCAAATTGTCTCTATTTGCTGATGATATAATTGTATATTTAGAAGACCCCATCGTCTCAGCCCAAAATCTGAAACTGATAAGCAACTTCAGCAAAGTCTGCAGATACAAAATCAATGAGCAAAAATCATAAGCATTCCTATACACCAATAACAGACTAACAGAGAGCCACATCAAAAGCGAACTGCAATTCACAATTGCTACAAAGAGAATAAAATACCTAGGAATACAACTAACAAAGGATGTAAAGGACTTCTTCAAGGAGAACTACAAACCACTGCTCAAGGAAATAAGAGAGGACACAAACAGATGGAAAAACATTGTATGTTCATGGTTGTGAAGAATCAATATCATGAAAATGGCCATACTGCCAAAAGTAATTTATAAATTCAATGCTATCCCCATCAAGCTACCAATGACCTTCTTCACAAAACTGGAAAAAAACACTTCAAACTTCATATGGAACCAAAAGAGAGCCCGCATAGCCAAAACAATCCTAAGCAAAAAGAACAAAGCTGGAGGCATCATGCTGACTGACTTCAAACTATATTACAAGGCCACGGTCATCAAAACAGCATGGTACTCGTACATAACAGACATATAGACCAATGGAACAGAACAGAGGCCTCGGAGGCAATGCCACACATCTACAACCATTTGATCTTTGACAAACCTGACAACGAGCAATAGAGAAAGGATTCCCTGTTTAATAAATGATGTTGGGAATCCTGGCTAGCAATGTGCAGAATGCAGAAACTGGACCCCTTCCTGACACCTTATACTAAAATTAACTCCAGATGGATTAAAGATCTAAACATAAGACCTAACACCATAAAAACTCTAGAAGAAAACCTAGGCAAAACCATTCAGGACATAGGCATAGGCAAGGACTTCATGGCTAGAACACTGCAACAGTGGCAACAAAAGCTAAAATAGACAAATGGGATCTAATTAAACTTAAGAGCTTCTGTACAGCAAAAGAAACAATCATTAGAGTGAACTGGCAACCAACAGAATGGAAAAAAAATTTTGTAATCTACCCATCTGACAAAGGGCTAATATCCAGAATCTACAAAGAACTAAAACAGATTTACAATAAAAAAAAAACCCACACCCATTCAAAAGTGGGAGAAGGATATGAACAGACACTTATCAAAAGAAGACATATATGAGGCAAACAAACATATGAAAAAAAGCTCATCATCACTGGTTATTAGAGAAATGCAAATCAAAACCACATTGAGATACCATCTCATGCCAGTTAGAATGGGAATCATTAAAAAATCAGGAGACAACAGATGCTTGAGAGGATGTGGAGAAATAGGAACAGTTTTACACTGTTGGTGGGAGTGTAAATTCGTGCAACCATTGTGGAAGACAGTATGGCAATTCCTCAATGACCTAGAAATAGAAATTCCATTTGACCCAGCAATCCCATTACTGGGTTTATACCCAAAGGATTATAAATTGTTCTATTATAAAGACACATGCACACGTATGTTCATTGTGGCACTGTTTACAATAGCAAAGACTTGGAGCCAACCCATCACCGATAGACTGGATAAAGAAAATGTGGCACATATATACCATGGAATACTATGCAGCCATAAAAATGATGAGTTTGTGTCCTTCATAGGGACATGGACGAATCTGAAAACCATCATTCTCAGCAAACTGACACAAGAACAGAAAACCAAATACTGCATGTTCTCACTCATAGACGGGTGTTGAACAATGAGAACAAATGGACAGGGAGAGGAGCATCACACACTGCAGTCAGTTGTGAGGTCTAGAGGAGGGACAGCAGTGGGTGGGGAGAGTAGGGAAGGATAACATGGGGAGAAATACCAGATATAGGTGATGAGGGGATGAAGGCAGCAAACTACCTTGCCGTATATGTACCTAAGCAACAATCATGCATGATCTGCACATGTACCCCAGAACCTAAAGTACCATTTAAAAAAAAAAAAAAAACCTAGAGGGCTCTGATCTACAATGTTGCCACACTATATTATTTTAAATGTTCAATTTTTAATGAGTAAAAATATAAAAAACGCAAAGAAACAGAAAAGTATGGCCTAAATACAGGGGAAAAACAGTCAATAAAAATTTTCCCAAAAAAAGTTTGTTGGGAAAGTCTGTTACTAGAAAAAAAAGTAACTTTTAAATCAGCAATTACGAATAAGCACAAAAAAGTTTTAAAATGTCTAATAAAACTAAAAGTATGTACGCCATCTCTCACCAAAAAGAGAATATTAATGATAACATAAAATACAAACTATTTTTCAAAAAGAATCAAATAGAAATTGTAGAGCAGAAAATTATAATAACTAAAATGAAAATTTTACTCAAGGATCTCAACAGAAAATTTGAGCTGGCAGAAGAAATAATCCACAAACTTGACAATAGATCAGTTGAAATTACTCATTCTATGAAACAGAATGAAAACAAATGAAGAAACATGAACAGAGGTTCAGACACCTTTGAAACACCTTTGAAACAAAAATGGTGATCACATACGGAAAGAAGAGAGAAAGAAAAAATAGAACAGTGAGTTCATGAAGAAATATTGGAAAATGTAAAGCTGTAAAGACTGCATTTTGAATGGAATAAGTATCTCAAATCAGAAACCCAACTTTCCTTCTTAAAAATCAGGAAAAGAAAAGAAAACTAAACCTAAAGTGAAAATAATAAAGACTAGAGTAGAAACAAGTGAAATAGAAGATAGGAAAACAGTAGAGAAAAACAATGAAACCAAAGGCTCATTCTTTAAAAAGTACCCCAAAATAACAAACCATTAACCACACTGACCAAGAAAAAAGACTTAATTTACTGTAATTATAAGAAAAAACATTAATGACAATGTTATAGAAGTAAAAATATTGAACATTGATATGTCAACAAATTAGATAACCTACATGAAATGGACAAGTTTCTAGAAATACACAAATGACTGAAACTGACTCAAGAAGAAATAGAAACCTAAATCACCTATCACAAGTTAAAGAATCACATTAGTAATCAAAACCTTTCCATACAGAACAGTCCAGACTCAGATATATATTGTGAACTCTACCAAAGGTTTAAAGCATTAATAGTAGTCCTTTACTAACTTTTTCCAAAAAAAAGAGAGGAGGAATAAACACTTCCTAACTCATTTTATAAGGCTAGTACTAGGATGAATCTGGAAACTATCATTCTCAGCAAACTGACACAAGAATAGAAAGCCAAACACTGCATGTTCTCGCTCATAGGTGGGTGTTGAACAATGAGAGCAGGTGGACTCAGGGAGAGGAGCATCACACTCTGGGGGCAGTTGGGGGGGTAGGGGAGAGGCAGCGGGGGGTGGAGAGGGATAACATGGGGAGAAATGCCAGATATAGTATGTACCTGAAGTTAAATAAATAAATTTTAAAAAAATAGAATAAAAATAAATAAATAAAATTAAAAATTCCTCTAAAAGCAGAGGGATTCAATGAATGCTGGAATTAAAAATAAAACAAAATAAAAGAAAGACATTGGATTAAAAGGAAACTATAGACCGATATCCATTATGAATATAGATGTGTAAATCCTCAAAAACTATTAGCAAATGGAATCTAGCAACATAAAAAAAAAGTATTATTTATCATGACTAGTTAGGATTTATCCTAAGGGTACAGAGCTGGTTCAACATATGAGAACTAATCAATGTATTACACCTTACTAATAGAATGAAAGCCGGAAACCACATGTTCACCTCAAAAGACATAGAAGAAGAATTTAACAAAATTGAACACACTTTTATGATTAGAAAAGTTGACAAACTAGGAATATAGGATGGAATTTTCTCAACCTAAAATGGCCATTTATTTAAAATTTATAGGTAATATAATGCTTGATAAAGAGATACTGAATCATTTTCCTCTAAGATAAGGAACGAGATATGTTGCCACTTATATTCAACATTGTATTGAAGGTTCTATCCAGGAAAATCAGGCAGCAAAAAATAAACAAAAGAATTTAGTTTGAGGAAAAAGTAAAGCTAACACTTTTTACAAATAACATTATCTGATCTTGTATAAAATGCTAAAAAAAATTCATTAAAATCTATTAGACCTAACAAATAAGTTTAACAAAATGGCAGAATACATGACCAACATACAAAAGCCAATTGTATTTTTGTATACAAAAACACAGTTACAGTAACATGAAAAGGAATAAATATACTTCACTTTACACTTTATAAATTTAGAAATAAATTTTTTAAAAGAAGTACAATACTTGTCTATTACAAACTTCAAAACATTGTTGAAATTTAAGAATATATAAACAAATGAGAAGACATCCTATGTTCATAGATCAAAGACAATATTAGGATGGTAATACTCCCCAAATTAGTATGCAATTTAACACAACCCCTGTTAAATTGCAGCTGACTTTCTTCAGAAATTGACAAGCTTATCCTAACATTCATATGAACATGGAAAAGACCCAAAATAGTCAAACCAATATTAAAAAAGAAAAACAAATTAGGATGTGCTAGGTTTTCAAGGGAAGGCAAGAGTTAAAGAAAAACACGCACATAAAGAGGGCGGCTCAACAGCCAATGCAGCGTATATATCCAGCATAAATCCTACAGAAGTGGGGGACCAGCATCATGCCAGAGTCCCCCACTGCTTACAGGCCAGATGGGAGGGGTCTAGTAGTATGGCTTGCTGCCAGGCAGGACATTGATAAGATGTTCTTATCATGGGAACATCTTATCAATGTCCTGCCTGGCAGCAAGCCATACTGCTAGATCCCAGAACAAGGATCTTTGACCCTTGTTTTGTCGAGATATCATTGTGGTGTTTCCTGGGCCTTTGCCCAGCAAGATGTAATAGGGACATTTCTTTAGTTGGGCCTTCGTCTGCCTCATGGTCAGGTGGCTAGGCAGGATGTTTCTCACATCCCAAACTCCTGTGAAATGCTTCACTTTGACCAAGGTCTGCAAAATAGCAGGGAATTTATAAACTTGTGCAGTTTGGGCTAACAGGAAGGCTCACACTTTCTAGTTTCAAAAGTTACTAAAAAGTTATGGTAATCAAGACATTGTGGCACTGGCACAATAATAAACATAAAAGTCAGTAGAATAGGATAAAAAACCCAAAAATGAGCTCTTACACAGCCACTTGAGTTTTGACTAGCATGACAAGACAATACAATGAAGAAATAGCAGTCTCTTCAACGAATGGTGTTAGGACAACTGGATATCTGCATGCAAAAGAATGGAGTTAGACCACTGCCTCACAGAATATACACAAATTAACTCAAAGTGTACAGACCTCAATTTAAAAGCTAACACTATAAAACTCTTAGAAGAAAATACAGGCATAATTATTTGTGGTCTGAATTAGGTAATGGTATATTAGATATCACACCAAAAGTACATTTAATAAAAGAAAAATTATAGATAAATTGGCCAAGGGAAGAAAAATACAGACCAACATGTCTGATGACTACAGATACAAAACTCTTCAACAAAAACCTTGCAAATCAAATCTAGCAACATATAAATATGATTATACGGCCAAGTGAGAGGTATTGTATAAATTCAAAGTTAGTTTAACATACCAAAATCAATCAATGCAATATATTACATTAAAATAATAAAGAGTAAAAACACGCTCACTAACCAAGGTGACGAAATAGATTGTAATAGTTGATGATTTTATCGCCTTACCTATTTTCCCTAAATCCTTTCAAAATAGATAATTAATTCAAAACAAAATCTGTAATTTGGTGTCAAGCTAAAACTCTGCCAGAAGCCAAAGGAATGGCATGTTTGGGGAATTCCTGTAGAATATGTGGAGGAGAATAGCAGAAAACAAGGCAGTAGAAGTAAATCGAGACCAGATCTTAACGTGGCTTAACTATACCTTATTAAAGTATTTTGAATTTAGTCTATAGATAGCAGGGTACTCTCGCAGGGTTTTTAACAACAGTGTTTCTTGATCAGCCCTTTCAGTTATATAATTCTTCTCATTACAATATTTTCTGCAGCAAATTACAGCCCTTCCCCCTGCCCCCAACTCAAACTGCTGAATCAATCAGGAATCATCCCATGATCATAAGATGGCTTAGGCAGCATAATTTCTGGTTCACAGCCAGCAGGAGAAATTGGCCTATCTCAGAAGCGACAAGGAGGCCTCTCTTTACTTCACTTGGCTTAATTGCCTCAGGTGTGCTCATCTCTGAATTAAGTAATAGCAAACGGAATAGGATTACCATGACGGGTTCAGACAAATCATACGTAGTAGGCTAATTTTGAGGGAGTCAACCAGAATGTCATCATTCTGGCAGGAAAATAGAGATAGAATCAAAGAAGAACAAAGCTATAGATGAATATAATTAAGTGGTTGCCCTAACAGGCAAGGCAAACAATGAGTACCTAAACTTAAACAATGAAGAATAAAGAGAATATGATAAACTTGAAAGATATTTAGGAAGCTTATTAATGTTTTGTATGTTAGTTTCACACTCAATGCTAGATCTTAGATTAAATAAAATTTGTTTAATAAACTACTTATCCTTTATTTCTATTTCCCATACTGCTCAATAACTATTGAACATAGCTTTAAATACTAACCTGTTACTTGATTAGAAAACTATTTTTAAAATGTTCATGTATTTTCAGTTTTGTGTGTATGTGCTTATACAATATAATATTCTGCTGTGAACTTAAAAACAAAATAGAAAAACAGAGTTTTACTCGAGAAAAGAATGACACCGTTCCCATTAGAATGCCTTCTGCAGTGGCTCCCAAAAATCCTGTAGTATGACCCAGTTGGCTCTCCGCTCCATTGGTTGTTCTGGTATTTCTCTTCTGATCTGGAACATGAAGTAGAGTCCCAAGAGAAATCAGGACTCACTAGAGTCCAGCTGAAGGTTAAAATCATTTTAGGAAGAAGAATATTCTAGTTTAATATGGCTGTTGCAGTTCATTGAGACTTCTGATAACTGCTGAGTTATAGGTCTGATATGCCTTTCGCTAGGCCCCCAGAACAGAGTAGCTACTGTCTTTCCCAGTACAGTTTTAACTAACCACATGCCAGGTTTGCATATTTGTATTCAATGGCTCAGGATAAGCCTCTTATTTTAGACTATAATAATGACCAATTTCCTATCACTCAATTCATCTCAGGTACTTCGCCCTCAGAAATGTCACTGTCGGAATCCTTGGAAATCACACCATCCATACCTTCTATTTCTTTATAATTTGCAAGGAACCCGTGTGACTCCAGTCAAGAACAAAAGATTGTGAATTTGTGAAGAACTCTAATTTTTTCAAGAGGCCACATGGAAAATGAATTCTAATTAAGTCCTTTCCATTACTCTTATTTCTTAGTTCTTCAATAAAGCATGCGATTTGATCACAAATTGACTCTTTCCTTTTTAAAAGCCAATATGTGTTAACGTGGATAAATATAGCCTCTCCAATCCCTGTGGTTGAGGGGATGTAGCAGAGTAGTGTTAAATGCCTACTTTATCTAGTTTGGAGGAGATTGGCTTAAATTAAGGGACTCCTTCATCCAAGAGGAGAAAATATTCTGATTTTGGAAGTTGGCAAAATGTTCATGTGGTAATGTCAAGACTTTTGCTCTCTCTGTACTTTTGTTTTCTCATCCGTAAAACAGAAGTAATTGTCTAACCCATAGAGTAGATGGAAGAATTAAATGACAATATATCATTAAAAGAGCTTCCCACATCTCCTAACTTATAGTAGTTCCTCAATAAGTTTTTATTACTTATTATTTATCAGCTTTTATCATATCAGTAGCATAATGGTATAGGAAGCCAGATTGAATTTTTCCTGTTTTCCAAGAATTGGTGACTAGAACCTCCCTCTGAAAGCAGATGTACTCAATATTTTCAGGCCAGAAAATCACTTAAAATCTTGATGAAAATGTAATGTATTGAGTTGTGTCCCCCTCAAAAAATTATATTGAAGTCCTAATCCCCAGTACTCAGAATATGACCTTATTTAGAAGTAGAGTATTTACAGAACCAATCAAATTAAAATGAAGTTATTAGGATAGAGCCGAATCCAATATCACTGGTTTCCTTATAAAAAGGGAAAATTGGGCCGGGCAGAGGGGCTCACACCTGTAATCCCAGCACTTTGGGAGACTGAGGCAGTTAGATTGCTTCAGGTCAGGAGTTCAAGACCAGTCTAAACAACATAGTGAAACTCTATCTCTACTAAAAATACAAAAATTAGCCAGGCATGGTGGTGTGCACCTGTAACCCCAGCTACTCAGGAGGCTGAGGCAGGAGAATCGCTTGAACCCAGAAGGCAGAGGTTGTGGTGAGCTGAGATTATGCCACTGCACTCCAGCCTGGGAGACAGAGTGAGACTCTGCCTCAAAAAAAAAAAAAAAGGAGAGAAGGGAAAATTAGGCAAAGACACAGATATGCACAGAGGGAAAACAATGTGAAGACGCACAGGGAGAAAACCACGTAAAGATGAAGGATTGGAGCAATGCACCCAGAAGCTGAGAAGTGCCAAAGATTTCCAGCAAACCAGGAAGAGGTCAGGAAGGATCCTTCTCCTACAGGTTTCTGAGGGAGCATGACCCTGCCAGCACCTCGATTTTGGAGTTCTAACCTCCAGAACAGTGAGACAATACACTTCTGTCATTCTAAGCCACTCATCTGTGACACCTTGTTACGTTCGCTCTGGGAAACGAATGCAGGTGCCTTTTCACTGTAAGGAACACTCTATTTCCCCATCCCATGGCACACATTAGGTGTTTATGGAAGGAGGTTATCCTCTCACCTCAGCATTCCACAGCAGGAGTGTGGCATTCAAATGGTTCTACTCTCTGAAGCTGGGGAAGAGACGAAGCAGCTGTAAAGTTTGTGGCTGCCTACAGGAAAAATCACACTCCCTACTGATAGTCTTTGGGACCCAGGTGGGACTTGCTGACCTGATCTAGAACAACCAGAACAAAAGCCAGCAAGGTTAAAAGAAGACATGGCTATAGGAGCCTGCAGAGGCGGACCATGGGTCACTCCTAAAAGTCAGAACTTGCAAGGGGTAAAAAAGCAAGATACCTATCACCACTGCCTGCGGGCCCCAACACGGGAACACTAGGGAGAGATGAGACCGGAAGCCTCGGGTTTCCTGAAAATTGCTGTAACCTGAGGAGCAATGCACACGAAAGCACTTCAGCCAAATGCTGCTGGTGGAGGCTCAGTGCGAAGGCGTAGCCACATTATCAAAGAAGCTTCTAATGCCTAGGAGAGAGCTTCTCAGAATTGAGTGGCTCTTAACTGTGGTCAGTAGAAGCTTCCACATACCCGCCTAGGTTAGGAGTATAATCTACAGAAAGAGAACTACATTCTGACATAGGAGCTCGTTTAATTTCATTTAATTTTTTAGAATAAAGATGATTGTTTTTATTAACCTGATATGACACTGCTAGAACGGTTACAAATGACTGTCTTACTGAAGGGTGTCTACATCTTATGGCCAGTACACAAGACAGTCATCATTATTTAAGCATAAAATAGTGTTAAACTCTTCACCTAAAAAATAAATTTTAAAAAAGGTTGTTTTTGTAAGTATAAAATTCATCATTTTATAGGCATATTTTAAATGCACATATTTTAATTTATATCACAATTTTATACTGTTTATGCATATTTTGTAATTCAATAATTTTATAAGTCTCTGATGTGAACATTACATATTGAATGTATATGTTTGGGTTCCCTGTTTTTCAGTCTTACTCTGATTTTATCTCCAAGAGTCCACCATATAATTTCTCCAGAGCCTCTGTTATAACTACCTTCTTCCAATCCATCCTTGATACACTTTGTTTGTTTGTTTGTTTGTTGGTGAGATGGAGTCTTGCTCTGTTGCCCAGGGTGGAGCGCGGGGAGTGCAATGACATGATCTCAGCTCACTGCAAACTCTGCCTCCTGGGTTCAAGCCATTCTCCTGCCTCAGCCTCCTGCGTCGCTGGGATTATTGGCACATGCCACCACACCCAGCTATTTTTATTTTTCTTGATACATTTTTAAAGATTACAGCACCCAAGATCATGTCCAGTACTAGAGACTGAACATATATCTCAACAGATAGTGGGATCTCTCATAGTTCAAACTTCGTAAGGGATACTTTTCTATTTCCCCATGCCATGAAATAACCAAAGAAATTAACGCTCTATTTGGCACGGTTAATTACGAGACTATTTCTCACTTTTTCTACTTCAGCCCTCTCTAATTGGCCTCAGCCTGTTCTGCCTACACAGATTAGCATTATATCCTCCTTTCTCCTATCTTAGATGAATAAGTCTGTTCTTTTATTATCTTATTCTGTTCTTTATTTACAATATTAATTCCCACTAATACCTCTGCTCTTTCATTTTTTAATATTTTTTGTACATATGACTTCTGATCTTTTTCTCTTACATACAAAGTTATTATAAAACTGTGTAGGTATCTAATTATGATGTATTTCAGGATACTCAGGTCTGAAATTTTCTATAATAACATGGATATTTTATAATAAATTTATTTGCCCTTTATATTACACTTAAGCATTATATCGATCTCTTAATTTCTGTAGATCTTATTATTTGTGATTTGTGTCTCAGGATATGAAAAATATTAACTCTACATTTATTTTGCTGAAAAATTTTTAAACCAGATTTTAAACTAGATTTTTAAGCTAGACTTTGACTAACAGTCTTAATACAGACTTCTAATTCCATCCAATGTGAAATAACTGATATCAGATTTACTGAAACCAGCTATGAAAACTGGGGAAAAGACATAAATCATCAATTTTTCGGCACTGTACAAAAACCAACAGGTTTCCATTCTTTGGAAATGGGGAAGTATACAAGGTGAGCCCCACAATCACCCAGACTTCCCCTTGGAAACATTTTCCAGATCATGTGGTAGGAAAGTAGAACCCAAATACTTACAGTGGTCTTGCTGGACGAAAGCCGAGATTAAGTTTGAAACTGCTAAAGTCGCTGGAATTTGATGGGCATACAATGGAACAGATACCTCAGAAGTCTAGGAAGCAATTTTCCTTAGGTCCTTAGCTGAATTCTAGCCATATCCTTTAATACAACTTCAGAAGGCCTAACAGAAAGTAAATTCCTAGCCAGATGCGGTGGCTCAAGCCTGTAATCACAGCACTTCGGGAGGCCAAAGCAGGCAGATCACTTGAGGTTAGGAGTTTGAAATCAGCCTGGCCAATGCGGTGAAACCCTATCTCTAGTTAAAAATACAAAAATCAGCCGGGTGTGTTGTTGGTTGCCTTAATCCCAGCTACTCGGGTGGCTGAGGCAGGAGACTCACCTGAAACAGGAGGTGGAGGTTGCAGTGAGACGAGATCCTGCCACTTCACTCCAGCCTGGGCGACAGAGTGAGACCTTGTCTAAAGAAAAAAAATTTTTTATTAAAAAAAAAAAGGAAGTGAATTCCAGGGAGACTGAGAGCTGAGCATAGCTTCTTGATCCTACACAATGTGGTGAGTGGTGAAGTCAGGTGCAGACAGAAGACAGAAACCTTCTTGATCATCCGTGACATTCAAAGGATACTCCAGAGATGCTACAGCTTCTAATTAAGAACAATGAAGTAGGAGAACAGACTACACCTAGGAATAAGAAAAACGGAGAAAGAAGACCCACCCTAACAAAGCCTAAAATCAGGATGCAGGATGACCTGCCAAATTTAATTGCTGGTGCACCTCCTCCAAGAAGAGGAAACAGAATGGTACCTAGATACTCACATTTTGAACAGATCATCTCGGAAAAAAACACTTGGATGCGCCAGAGAAGAGACGAGAAACACCAGCAGTAAGAAAGGAGACGGTGTGAGGCAGCTTGCCCAGCCAGGAACCGGCTGAGAGCCAAGAGCGGCTGTGGGATCTAGGGAAACGGGAAGAGAGAAAGCCCTAGAACTCCAAAATGGGCTTTCATGATCTTGGCTGTGGGAGAAACGCTGAAGCAGATGCACTATAGCATCAGGCCTTGCATACGGAGCTTCCTAAAGATTGCACAGAGATGTTGCACCAGAAAGTGAGCCCGCACAGAATCCCACACGCTTTGGCACCTAGAGCAGCCTCAGCTGGGCGCCCTTTTGAGAGCCTAGATATTGGAGATCTACAGACACAGCTGCTGCCACTGAGCAGCTCCAAGGAGGGCGAGGGAAGAACAGGTGCTCCCATGCGCCCGTGGGAGGGTACCGGCCGCCCTGCAATGGGCCGCAGTTGAGACTGAGACCCAAGTGGGCCACGGTCCCCATGCCTTCTTGTTCACACTGCTTGCCTAGGAGATGCCCCACCCTTTCTGGTCCTAACCCCAAGGCACCATCTCAAGAGTTGAATGCTGGACCATGCCCCACGCTTGGGCCGAGGTCAAACTAACACAATTACAGCTGCTGCCTACCCAAGAAGTGCCAGGAAAACCAGGCCATCTCATGCAAATCTACAATACCCACAGATCTGCAGCACGCTGCTATGAGACTGAAAGGTGAGGGGACTACACTCCCCACAGCGTCTTACACATGCTTCTTGCCTAGGAGGGATCCCACCCTCCCTGGCCACAGGCTCAAGGTGCCATTTTGAGAGTTTAATGCTGGGCTATGCCCCCCACTCACCCCGGTCAGGCCAAATTCAAGTTGCCATGGCTGCAGCTACTGCCCAGTCAAGGAGGGATAGGGCAGGCAGGCTTTCCTATAAATTCCTAGGACAACATTCAGTGCTCTGCCACAGACTGCTGTGAGGCCAAAACTCAGGTGAGCTGCACTTCCTACAGAGCCTTCCCCATACCGTGCACCTGAGAGGGGCCTGACCCGCTCTGGTCACAAGCCCACAGCTGGCACCAATTTGAGAGTTTAACACTAAGCTGTGCCCCACCCTTGGCCCAAGTTCAAAGTGACTCACTGCAGCTGCCACCCAACTAAGAGAGACAAGGAAGATGAAGGTCTCCAAAGCACACTGAGGATAATACCTTCTGCCCTGCTACGGGCAGCTGTGGGACTAGGAAGTAACCCATCCAATCCACTGCAGCTTCCAGGAACACCAACAAGATGGCATGGGTCCCTGTGATTTCCTCCACCACTGCTACTGCCATTAGCCACACCACACGAGCTTCCCAGGGGCCTGAGAATCTACCCACACACCAGGCCCACTGCTCCTACCGCTCACTTCTAAGAAAGCATCTTAGAGGCCCAAGAACGAGCCCTCAAGAACCACTAACACAAAGGCCAGGAAAAGCCACTCTGGAGCTTTAAAACAGGCTCACTCACCCCACTGCTGCCACTACTGGGGCCCAAAGACTGGCTCAGCTGGTGTATCAGTTTGTTCTCACACTGCTATAGAGAAATACCTGATGGCCGGGCACAGTGGCTCATGCCTATAATCCCAGCACTTTGGGAAGTTGAGGCGGGTGGATCACTTGAGGCCAGGATTTCAAGACCAGCCTGGAAAATATAGTGAAACCGCATGTCAATTAGATGGGCGTGGTGGCGTACACCTGTAATTCCAGCTACTCAGGAGGCTGAGGCACAAGAATCACATAAACCTGGGAGGTGGAGGCTACAGTGAGTTGAGATCGTGCCACTGCACTACAGCCTGGGCAACAGAGTGAGACCCTGTCGAAGGAAAGAAGAAAGAAAGAAAGAGAGAGAGAAAGAGGAGAAAGAGGAAGGAAGGAAGGAGGGAGGGAGGGAGGGAAGGAAGGAAGGAAGGAAGGAAGGAAGGAAGGAAGGAAGGAAGGAAGGAAGGAAACAAAAGCCTGAGACTGGGTAATTTATAAAGAAAATAGGTTTAATTGCCTGATGGTTCCACAGACTGTACAGGAAGCATGGCAGCATATGCTTCTGGGCCTCTGGGAGCTTTTTCTCATGGTGGAAGGCAAAGTGGGAGCAGGCATGTTACGTGATAGGAGCTTCGGTGCCCAGTTTATTTCTGTGTCTCCCAGAGCACCCAGCACAACCCTTTCTTCTCCATGGAGATTACACCATTAGACACTTGTCAAATCAAACCATATTTCACTGACTCATTGGCCCAGACAGGAAATAAATATGAATGAGGAGGCTGAGCTCTAAGCAGCATGCAACCTGGTCTGTATCCAGGAAATAGAGGACTTTGGATCCTTCTAACCCTGCCACCCAACTGGCCCCAGTGCATTTGCTTTCTCCGGAAAACAAAGTTTTCCACAGCAAAGGAAAGGGAATAGGAACAAGAGATACGTGGTTTCTGGCAGAGGAAGGTGAGTCTGCTTAATCTAGTGGTTTCTATGGGTAACTGAGAGTTGGTGAAAAGGTTTTTCTACCAATGATACTTATGGCAAACCAGTGTGGGTGAAGGATATGGCAAAGTGTATTGTATTATCTTTATTGGGTCTGCTCCAAGAAAAAGAAAGAGAAAGACAGGAGATGGAGAGGGAAGGGAGAAACAAAAAGAAAAAGAATTTTTTAAATCACACCAGAATTTATTAGCAGCCTAGAAAACTGAGCAGTAGAAGCTACCCAATGAACATAGACTGCATTGGCTTCCCTTGAGGAGGATAATCTCCATTTAACTGATATTGACACAACTGGGATCTTGGGGATTCATGTCCAATCTCTCACTCTGTTTCCTTTTCCAGAAAATGAGAGAATTAAACTTAATGTTGTCGGAGAGATTTTCTAGTACTGAAATTTGGCTTTCAGCCAGTACAAACATATACAAAGCATCACTCTAAACACTATAGGAGGCTGGGCACGGTGGGTCACATCTGTAATCCCAGCACTTTGGGAGGCCAAGGCGGGCAGATCACCTGAGGCTAGGAGTTTGAGATCAGCCTGGCCAACATGGAGAAACCCTGTCTTTACTAAAACTACAAAAATTAGCCAGGCATGGTGACAGGTGCCTGTAATCCCAGCTGAGGACGCTGAGGCAGGAGAGGCGCTTGAACCTGGGAGGCAGAGGTTGCAGTGAGCTGAGATCGTGCCACTGCACTCCAGCCTGGGTGACAGAGGGAGACTGCATCTCAAAAAAAAATTTTTTTTAATTAAAAAATAAACACTATGAGAGACACAAAAATGTAAAAGACAGAGCCCTTGCCCTCTGGTATCCTTTACCCTCTTTGAATCTTAAGTTTTTTCCTCTGTAAAACTGAGCGGGTAAGAGGATGAAAGGAAATGTATTTGTAAAGCATCCCTTAAGTGTCCTATAACTGATATCTAACATTATTTGTAAAATGGGATTCATAAACCTGTAGAGGGTTAAGATGCTCCAACGAGCTAGATAAAGCAAAGGTCCTTTTTAAATGTAAGTACAAGTCCATATGTGAGGGACCACTCTGTCGCATTTATTTTTTGGCAGCATGAATTCGATGGCTTCAGCAGTTCCAGTGGCCAATTCTGTGTTCGTGGTAACACCCCACAGTGGTTATCCTGTGGCCCCAGGAGTGTCTCAGGTGCCCTCATATCCAAACAATCAGCCGCAATTCCGCCTGGTTGCTGGGAACCCTGGTTTGGTGTCGAATGTGAATGTGCAGCCTGTGCAGAAAGTTTTGAAAGAAGGCAAAACCCTGGGGGTAAGTGAGATTTCCCTTCGCAGGCCATGGGCAGCACAGCTGGAATGACGGCAGGGGGAAGGCCTGGGAAATACGCAAATTCCACATCCCGCAAGGGGGGCTGAGCTGATTGCGCCTTGCCAAGCATGGGTCTATTAGGAAGCTCAGATGTACAACATCATGGGGGAGCCTCTGCACAGGCCTTGTATTTTCTGATTTGGGCATTTCAGGAAAGAGAAAGAAAAGCAACAAAAAAGCAGTGTGTTTGAATGTGGATCCTGTTACCAGCATCCACGCCCAGCCCTGTGGCCTCAGGAAAGGGGTCCCAGCAAGAACAAAGCAGACTACCAGGTGGAGCCGAAAGCCAATCAAATCAAATCCATTATTTGCCCAGCAGGAAACAAAGCAGCTTAGACAACCAACAACATAAATCCCCAGAGCAACCTCTGGAAAGGCTGCCCTGCGCAGGACAAGGAAAAGCCTATTTCACTGTGTGGCTGAATTTGGATGCAGACTGCCGGAGCTCTGACCCTAGCTTCACCCTCAAATAGTGCTCATGGGAACGTAAATTGATACAACCCAGAGGGAGGGAAATTTTTATCTGCCACATTTACAAAATATCCAATAATTCCATTGCTGGAACTTTATCCTCCAGATATGCCTGGGCTCACAAAAACCATGATAGGTATGAGCTTATTCATTGCAGCGTGGTTTGTGATAACAAAAGATTTGTAATATCTGTCAGCATAATACTAATTAAGTCAGTATATTGTGCATCCAAAAATAAAACGTAGGGGAGCTGTAAAAAGAGCAAGCCCCAGGAGGCGGAGGTTGCAGTGAGACGAGATCACGCCGCTGCACTCCAGCCTGGGCGAGAAGAGTGAAACTCTGTCTCAAAACAAATAAGAAAGCCCTTTAAGTAATGATAGGGACAGACTCCAAGATACGGTGTTAATGGAAGAAAGTAAGGGGCAGATACTGTGTATAATTTGCTAATATTTATGCGAATTTAAGGAAACAATATATTTGCATTTGCTACCACATGTATAATATGCAAACATACACAGATGCTCTTTGACTTACATTGTCCCAATGTACCCATCATAAATTAAAAATATCATAAATCGAAAATACATTTAATACATCTAACCTGCCAAACATCATAGCTTAGCCTCACCTACCTTAAACATGTCCAGAACACTTACGTTAGCCTACAGTTGGGCAAAACCATCTAACACAAAGCCCATTTAATAATAAGATATTGAATAGCTCATGTAATTTACTGGATACTGGATGGAAAGTGAAAAGCAGAATGGTTGTATGGGTACTCCAAATATGGTTTCTACTAAATTCATGTCACTTTCACATCATAATAAAGTTGAAAACTGTTTTTTTTTTTGAAACAGTCTCATTCTGTCACCCAGGCTGGAGTGCAATGGCGCAATCTTGGCTCACTGCAACCTCTGCCTCCTAGGTTCAACCAGTTCTCTCACTGCAGCCTCCCAAGTAGCTGGGATTACAGCCACCTGCCATCATGCCTAGCTAATTTTTGTATTTTTGTAGAGACAAGGTTTCTCCATGTTGGCCAGGCTGGTCTTGAACTCCTGACCTCAGGTGATCCACCTGCCTCAGCCTCCCAAACTGCTGGGATTACAGGCGTTGGCCACTACGCCCGGCCTACATGGTATTACTGATAAGGACACCAGTCATATTGGATTAGAGACCTGCCCTACTCCAGTGTGACCTCATCCTGGCTAATTACAACTGCAACAACCCTATTTTCAAATCAGGTCACATTCTGAGGCACTTGGCATTAGAACTTCAACACATAGACTGGGAGGGGGTTTGGGGAAGGAAGCATAATTCAACACATAACAATATCCTAAAGAAATAAAAGATTAGGGCGAGGATTTACATACAAGGATGTTTATTACAGTGTTACATATAATAGAAAAAAGTAAAAATAATCTTACCTGTCCAATAACTGTCCCAACTGCTCCACAGACCATCCACAATGGGATCTGAGCAGCTCTGAAAACATCTATGTTCCAAGAATACTTAAGGCCATGAGGACACATTCATGATCAAATATTAAGTTAATAGAATTCAGGGCCATGTTGTGCTATCAAGGTGTATATTTGAAAAGAATAATGGGAGACTACACCAAAATGTAAATAACTGTTTTCTCCAGTCTGGGGGGAGGTTTTAGGTAGTTTTTATTTCATTTTTGTATTTTCCATATAAGCTTTTAGACCATGAAAGTAAACATTTTTGAAAATAAAAAGGCGTCTCATAGGGGAGGCAGGACCCAGCCCCAGAAACAAGGCTTCACTCAGCTCGTGGCTCTCCTAACAGGCCATCCAGATCATCATTGGCCTGGTTCACATCAGCCTCGGCTCCACCCTGGCGACATTGCTCCTAGGGCAGTACGTGTCTATTTCATTCTACGGAGGCTACCCCTTCTGGGGAGGCATATGGGTGAGTAACTCAAGTCCCCCTGCAGATGAGTCCCCAGAAGGTGCCAAGGTGCTCAAGGCTGCCTTGCCAAGCTGTGCAGCTGTGCCCTGCAGAATGTCCTCAGCCACCCAAGGGTGCGGGGTAGGAATCCAGCCCTGGACTTGTTCCAGAAGTATATTCGTTTGGTAGGGCCACCTTAACAAAGTATAATACCACAGGTTGGGCGACTTAAACAACAGAAGTTTGTTATCTCACAGTCCTGGCGGCTGACAGTCTGGGATGGAGATGTTGGCAGAAGGGTGTCCCCGAGGTCTCTGTCCTCAGCTTGCAGATGGTCGTCTTCCCCCTGGGCGTTTCCGTGATCGTCCCTCTATGCCTGTGTCCTAGTCTCTTCTTCCTATGAGGACACCAGTCACGTCGGATGAGGGCCCCCCCCCCAATGACCTCATTTCACCTGAATTACCTTTTAACAACCCTATCATCTCCAAACCCAGCCATATTCTGAAGCACTACAGATTAGGGCTTCAACCTGTGAAATTTGGTGGAGAGCAGAGGGTGTGGACACAATTCAGCCCATAATATCAGTATGAAGCTACAACCCCACAAGGTGACAAGGTGACATCCCCCTAAAAGGAATGTATTTCTTTTCTTTCTTTTTCTTTTTTTTTTTTTTTTTTTTTGAGATGGTGATGGAGTCTTACTCTGTCTCCCAGGCTGGAGTGCAGTGGTTCAATCTTGGCTCACCACAAGCTCTGTCTCCCAGGTTCAAGCGATTCTCCTGCCTCAGCCTACCTAGTAGCTGGGATTACAGGCACCCACCACCACGCCAGCTAATTTTTGTATTTTTAATATAGACAGGGTTTCACCATGTTAGCCAGGTTGGTCTCAAACTCCTGACCTCAGGTAATCTGCCTGCCTCAGCCTCCCAAAGTGCTGGCATTACAGGTGAGAGCCACTGCACCCAGCCAAAAGGGATGTATTTTCTTAATTCACAAAGAAAACACCCACATGTAAAACACACACTGGGAATAGCCCCTGGTATTATTGAACACAGGCCCACAAGCCTGAGCTCCAGGAGAAAAACATTCCGCAAAGGTCAAGAGTGGCTTCCCAGCCGCAGAACAGCAAGTGTTTGAGTGCTTAAGCAGTGGGGACTCGATCCAGAGTCTGTAGATGGGCTTTGGAGGCTCCATTTTGCCGAAATACCTAATATGTTTGATGGGTATTGTTTTTCTGGAAGGGTCCATAGCTTTCATCAGATGATCAGAGTGGTCTGTGACTCCATAAAACATGAAGAACTCCAGTCCTTCATTTTTTTGTATTTTTAGTAAAGATGGGGTTTCACTGTGTTGGCCAGGATGGTCTTGATCTCCTGGCCTCATGATTGGCCCGCCTTGACCTCCCAAAGTGCTGGGATTACAGACGTGAGCCACTACACCCGGCCTATTTTTGTCTATTATTAAGTAAAGGAAGGGCCTCACTAAATTGCACTCTAAATCAATAAATAATTATATAGAACAGCCTGTGTCAAGATAAGCATTAAATAAAAACTCATGACATTATTATTTCATCAGAAACCAAAGAGCAAGTGAGCAAGCAGAAACACCAGACAGCGGGAACAAAGGGCTGGTCCTCGCCACTGCTTCCCAATCTTCCAGACTGGGGCTTGGCAAACTACAGGCCCATGGGCGATATCCAGTCTGCTGCCAGTGGGCTAACAATAGTTTTTACTCTTAAAGGGCTGGGGGGGAAATGAAAATCTTACTACTACTTAGTGACACATGAAAAGTATGTGAAATTCTAATTTCAGTGTCTGTAAATAAATTGTACTGGAACACATACACACACACACACACACACACACACACACACACACAAAGAACTACAGTCCTTCCTTGCCACTGTATTGCCTTTAATGGTTCCTTTGCAGTGTCTCCCTGCCCCCCCCACAAACACTCCTTCTCCTCCCCTCTCCACCTTCCTTTCTCCTTTCTCTCCCATCTGTTACAGTCTTTCTCCTGACTTACACACCTACCTGTGACACTAATGCAACTTTTCTTATAAATGGTACAACTCCAGAGTAACCTAGGTCCCAGCCCGTCACTCTACCTCATAAGAGTTAAATCAAACGCCTAGAGCTGTCTCCATCCCCCACAACCACAAAGGTCTGCAAATGAACAAGGGCTCCTCCAGTGAGGCTGTGGTCTTCCCTGTACCATGCACACACCCAAACTCAGAACTCAGCCCCTTCCTTCCCCCACCCACTCATAAGACACCTATTCCTGTGTCTCTGACCTTCGTGGAATGTGGGGCTATGGAGAGGGCTAGCATCGCGGCCATTCAGACCTACCACTGAGTACTGGATTCCACCAAGGGCTGCTGAGCAGCAGGCAGCTGTCCTGATATCGCAAATGCCTCACCGACCACGCCCCCTCCTGCCAGGCTGCTGAGTCCCTTCAGCCTGCATGACCTTCCTCCTGTCGTTCTGCAGGGCAGTCGTGTTCTTTGCTGCCGTCTTGATCACAGGACTGTCTTTCTGTTTCCCAAAGATCATCAATACCCTCTTCTGAAACAAAGGCCCATCTCCTCTGGCACCTCAGAAGGACTGAGAGGGACTTCAAAAGTCCAGCCCTTCCTCCCCATAAAATCTGTAAACAGAGGGTGTGAGAGCGAGATATGTTTTTCCACTTGTAGGAAACTACGGCATTGGCCTTGGAAGGCAGAAGCAGCTGGAATAAATTTTCATCGTGAACAGCTATTTCCACTCTATGGCACGTGCATCATCTGCCCTGTGTGGGAGGGAGTATGGGGTGAGGGTTAGGAACATGGAGTCTGAAATCTAGCTGCCTGGATGTGATTCTCAGCTCTGCCACCTGCTGGATGATGTTGTGTGAGTTGTTTAAAATCTCCAAGCCTTAGTCTCGTGGATAAAATGCCAAGAGTGATAGTGCTTGATAGGCCAGTGTGCAGTTAAATGAGGCGAGGTGAAATAAGCACTGCATGTGTTGGGAAGAGGGCAGTGATGGGTTGCTTCTTTGGGGGCTTCTTTTGGGGGTGATGGGGCTTCTTTTGGGGGTGATTCAAATGTTCCAACTTAGATTGTAGTAATGAATGCACAAGTCTATAAATATACAAAAAATAATTGCATTGTATACTTTAAATGGGTGAATTACATATGAATTATGTCAATGAAACCTTTTTTAAAAAGCATTTTCTATAGTGCTTCACAAATGGTAGCTCTTATTAAATGAGAGGTCATGCCCTCTCATGCCACGGTTGCTAGCCCATTGGGCAAATGATGGCAGGTAATCTCATCAGCCACAGTGCCTGCAGAATGCCAGTGTTATTAAAATGCACACAATAGACAGCATCCTCATATTTGATGTTCTGCATCATAGGGACACTACATTTATCTTAGTAACTAAAAACTACTGCATATGTGTCCAGGTATGCAGACAGGCAAGGATTGATGTCAGGCGTCTATCTAAAACCAGCAGAGAAGATGCTGGTAACCCCTTCCTTCTTCCCCCCAGAGCCCCCAAACCTAACTGAATCTTGATATAAAGATGGGAAAACAACAGGGTGTACATGTGGGAAAAAAAAATACAAGGAAATAATCTAACATTTACTGAGCATCTACTATGTGCAAAAATATCCTAAATGCCAGATGTGGGGCAAAAATGATGGCAATGTTGCTTGGGGAGAGCTATAAATTTTCCCATTTTTAGATGAGGAAATAAAGATTTAGAGAAGTTAATAACTTACCCAAGGTCAAGAGTTTTTAGCCAGAATTTAAACCAGGTTTGCTGGATCCTAGAATATCTGTTTATTCCACCTCAGTGCTCTTTCATGCAGTATAGAACAGCTCATTCTTTCTGTTCCCCATGTTGAGCTGATGGTCCCAGCAAAGGAACCCACTGTGTGTGACCAGAATCGCAGAAGCCTGGGGAAGGGCAACCTAGCCCCTGACCTCTTTTCTAAACCCACTCTGTTCTATACCAGTTTATCATTTCAGGATCCCTCTCCGTGGCAGCAGAAAACCAGCCGTCTTCTTACTGCCTGGTAAGTTACACTCTGAGATTAGCTCTTCCAACTGGAGATCTATAGAATGGTGTCACAAGGGGAAAAATAAGGTCACGCACAACTCCTGCCCCAGCCTTGCACCTACTATAACCAGACCTTGGGTGCTCACACACATTCCCGCTCATACAGACTGGCCACAGGAGCCTGGCCCTGGAGTCACATGTGGAAAAGTCCCAAGAGGATGCAGAGGTGAGAAGGGGCAATGCAGTCACCTTAGTTAAGGCCTCAGAGTACGGAGAGTGGGAGAGACAGAGAACAGCTTTCCTAAGAAGCCCTGCCATGGAGAGGCACAGAGCTCCCAGGGACCCAGGGCTGCCCTCTAGCAGAGCCAGGTGCCAAGAATACCTCCAGTGCACAGAGCAGGCCTCCAGGGAAGCCAAAGCAGGCTCAGTCACTTGCTTGCTGAAGGATTCTGGCCAGCAGAGCTCTGACAATTAACATGGACAAAGCTTTGTGCTCCCCTAGCAACAGACCAAGAAAGTACCTTCATTCCTCTCACAAGCAGGTTACCGAGGTGAAGGGACTCAAGGTAACCAGGTCCCTACAACCAGATGAGATCTATTTGAAAGTCTCCAAAAGAAAGCTCAAAATATCAAAGCACATGGCCCAGAATCATGGAGCATCTGAGCCTATCACATCCCAAGACACTCAGGCTGAGACTCTATTTATCCTATGGGACAAATAGGTTAAGTGTTTCTCAAAGATCCTTTTTTTTTTTTTTTTTTTTTTTTAGTCTTGCTCTTGTCATCCAGGCTGGAGTGCAGTGCACAATCTCGGCTCTCTGTAGCCTCTGCCTCCCAGGTCCAAGTGATTCTCCTGCCTCAGGCTCCTGAGTAGCTGAGATTACAGGTGGCTGCCACCACACCCAGCTAATTTTTGTATTTTTAGTAGAGACGGGGTTTCACCATGTTGACCAGGCTGGTCTCAAACTCCTGACCTCGTGATTCACCCACCTCAGCCTCCCAAAGTGCTGGGATTACAGACATGAGCCACCGCTCCCAGCCCCCAGCCTCTTTTTTGTGAGATAAAGTCTCACTCTGTCGCCCAGGCTGGAGCATAATGGTTTGATCTCGACTCACTGCAGCCTCCACCTCGAGTTCAAGCAATTCTCCTGCCTCAGCCTCCTGAGTATCTGGCTTACAGGTACACACCACTATGCCCAGCTAATTCTTGTATTTTTGGTAGAGATGGTGTTTCACCATGTTGGCCAGGCTGTTCTTGAATTCCTGACCTCAGGTGATCTGCCTGCCTCAGCCTCCCAAAGTGCTGGGATTACAGGTGCGAGCCACCTCACCCAGCCCCAAAGATTATTCTTGAGTACATTTCTCCCATGATATGTTCAATGAAGATAGTTAGATGAACTTGGGAAAAGTCTCTATTTCTTGTCCCCTCTCTGAAAAATCTAAAAGGTGCTGAGAAGTCCTGCAGCCACGATCTGTTTATGGCTTTGAGCTGGGCTTGTTCAACCCAGCTATTTTCAAAGCTAACTTACCCCAAAACGTTTCTTGCACAAAACGCCTTTTTACTTGGCGGTGGAAATAGGGTTCCTGGGATTCACATTAAGAAACACTTGTTGATGAAAATAGTTATAGAAATGGACGGTGGCGATGGTTGCCCAGCATTACAGATGCGTTTAATGCTCTTGAACTGTAGCACTTGAAAATGATTCAGATGTGACATTTTATGTTGTGTATACTTTAACACAATTTTACAAATTGGAGGAAAAAAGAAAGACTTGTTGGGTTTCCATTCATCTCAGCTCTAACAGTTTTTCTCTCCCATCCTGACCCTCTGTGTCTTCTTCAGCTGTCTGGCAGTTTGGGCTTGAACATTGTCAGTGCAATCTCCTCCGCAGTTGGAGTCTTACTCTTAATCGCAGATCTAAGCATTCCCCACCCAGATGACAACCCCAACTATTATCCTTACGCCTGGGGCGTGGTGAGTATCCCTCTCAACCAAAGATCCTCTAAGTTCTGACTTAGCTGCATTTAGAACACTCTCAGAAAGAGCCTGACAACCCAGCTTCCTCGCCAAGCATGGGAGGAAAAGGAGGTGCTATCAGAATGGGAACAAAATTTAAAGTCCTTGACCCATAGCTTTAAGGACATGACCTTTCTTAATTTGGGTTTCTGCCTTTGTAAAACAATGACTACCTTGTGGCAGTGTTGAGAGAATTAAATGCAATTTTACAAAGAATGCATATGTACCCACCAACCAGCACCTCTCCACACATTCCCTGCCTTCTTGTCCATTGCTGTAGGCAAGGAGTTAGCAAACTTGTTCTCTAAGGGGCCTATAGTAAGCATTTAAGGTTTTGCAGGCCTACAGTCTCTGTCGTGGAGCTATAGCTGCCTTATAGCAGCCACAGAAAACACTAAACAAATGAACAAGGCTGTGTTCTGATAAAACTTTATTTACAAAACAGGCAGCAGGCAGCAGGCAGGATTTGACCCACAGATCATAATTCAGCAACCTGCACTACACACCAGCAGTGTCCAACGGGAACATGCAAGCCGCATATGTTATTTTAAATTTCCTAGTTGCCACATTTAGGAGAGAGAAAAAGCAATGGGTGAAATTAATTTTAATCATCTATTTTATTTAACCAAGTACACCCAAAATGTTGTCACTTCAACATGTAATGGGTATAAAAATTTGGCTTGCTATTTTGCATTTGGGGAACTAAATCTTTGAAATCCAGTGTGTATTTTGCACTTAACGGCACATCTTGATTTGGGACCAGCTGCATCTCCAGTGTTTAAAAGCTACATGGGAATCGTGGCTACTGAATTGAACGGGGCAGCTACAGATGAGCCACCTGTGTCCTGTGTAAATTCAATCCTCCGTCTGCACAACTGAATCTATCCTCTCCTACCTGCTCAAGTTCTCCTCCCCTCTCCCTCACCCCGTCTCTCCTCTACATCGTCAGTCCTTCCCCCTTTACCGGGGCTTTTGCATCTGCATTAAGCATGCTTTTTTTTTTAATTGCATTTTAGGTTTTGGGGTACATGTGAAGAACATGGAAGATTGTTGCATAGGTACACACATGGCAGTGTGATTTGCTGCCTTCCTCCCCTTCACCTATATCTGGCATTTCTTTTTTGTTTCTTAAAAAACAAACCAACCAACCGCCTCTTCGTTCTACTTCCCTTATCAGCTACCACCCTATTTCTCGGGCCCTCTTTGCAAACAAATTCTTAAAAGAATTGTCTATGCTCAGTGACTCCAATGCTCTTCTCTCACATTCTCTCTGAACCTGCTCCAATTAGACGTGCAGCCCCACTTCCCCAATTGCCTGCTCTTCTCCAAATCCCCAGTGGGGTGATGGATGCCTCTTCTGGGAGGGACTTTGCTTGGCTCGCAGGCTCCACCCTCACCGGTTGTCCTCTTCTCTGCCTCCTCTGCTAGTTCTCTTTTTCCCAATCTCTTAGGCTCAATAACTGGTTCTCTAGTTTTCTCTCTCTACTCATTTGTCCATCTCATTTAGTCTGGCGATTGGAAACACGTTCTCTATGACAATTGTTCCAGAATCCACGGCTCCAGCCAAATCTTCTCTCCTACACACCAATCTGACACGTCCAATAGTCAGTTCATCAGCTCAGAGTTCATACATCCACGTCCGATCTCCAGATGTCACTTCCCAAGCCTTCCGTACTCAGTTTTATTGATTGCAGTTGATGGCAACTTCATCCTTCCAGTTGTTCGGGACAAAACCTTGGAATCATCATTGACCCTCTCTTTCTCGTACACCTCACAGCCAGTCCCTTGGGCAATCCTATTGGTTCTACTTTCAAAATGCATTCAGAATCCCACCATCCCTCAGCCCCTCTCTTCCCACACTGGCCGAGCCACCACATCGCTCATCTGGTCATGGAAACAGCCTCCTGAGTGCTCCCCTTCCCCCACTCTGGCCTCACTGCAGTTGTTGACAGCGTGGCCACGAGAGGAAGCCTTTGGAAACGTATGATCCCATCACTTCTCTGCCGGCATCTTACTCAGAAAAAAAGCCTATATCCCTCCTGAAGAAGCTGGACCTCAGGTGCCCCTGGCCCCGGGCTCTGCTGCCATCCTCCGGCTCTGCTGCTGAACCACAGGAGCCTCCTTGATTTCTCCAACACTCCAGGCATGTTTCCACCTTCAGGCCTGGAATGTCCCCTCTGAGTGGGCACTCTTCCCTCAGATGTCCCCGCCGCTTCCTCCCTCCCTTCCTCGTCTCCTTCAGATCACTGTTCTGCAACCCCCTTCCCAATGAGGCCCACCTGAACAACTCAACACTCACACTCTGCCAGCAACCCGTTTCCCTTCCCCTTATCTATCTTTCCTGTAGTCTGCATCTAACACCCTCTGCAACTGACTTAATTGTTACATTTCATGCTCACTGCCTGTCCCCTCCCACTGGGATGAGCTTCTTAAGGGTAGGGATGTTTGTCGTACCTCAAATACCTAGAACTGTGCCTGACACGTGGTTGACACTCCATAAACATTTGTCAAAGAATAAATGAATGTACGAGCTGTGATGCGGGGTCAGTAAACGTCAACAGCCATTAACTGTTGTTTGTATTCCATCAGATCCTTTTCTCTGCAAGATACTGAAAGACTTACCTTTCCAAGACTCCTAAGCAAAGCCTCTCCCTAGAGGCCCTATGGACCAAGTCCACGTCATTTATCAAAACTGTCTTGAGTTTTTCCCCTCCCAGAAATATTTTATGGCGCCCAGATACTTTAGGATTAAAGTCCAAATTCCTCAGCCAGGTTATTTACCCTCCCTGGGGATCTGGTTCTCTCACTGTGCCCTGCAGCTCACCCCCCTTCAAATCTCTCACTCACCCTGAACCCCAGCTACTCCCGTCTGCTGGGAGAGGCAGGCACAACAGAGTACTTGGGAATTTTCCTGCTGAGAAAGAACCAACCAAGGAGGCGTGGACTGCCTAATACAAGAAATTAAGCAGCAAACGCTGGTGGAGGAACTAAGGGAAAGGAAGATGGGAGAAGCGTTTAGGAAAGACTAAACCCCAAGCAGTACAGCCACGTCCTGTGTGGAGCAGAGGGAGCAATAATTTTTGAGTCAGACAACTTGGCTTTCAATCTTCGTTCTGCCAGTGATCGATCTTGGAACAAGAATGTCCCCCATGCCCACCACCCATTCCACCTCCCAGCCTCAGTCCTCCCATCTGAACGTGGAGGGTCTGACTGATCCGAGCTTTGCAAATATTGACCCAAGGAATGGAGAGGCTCTGGGGTTTCGACAGCAGGAATTATTTTTTGCCAAATAACAAATAGCTGCTTGAGGAACCCCTTTTCCATGAAAGGTTTTATGTGTAAAAGGATTTTATCTTTTTAAAAACTGAAAAGGACCAGCATACTTTGCCCAGACTCTTCTACTCTAAGTCTCTGTGATCCATTGGCTTAGACGTTATTACCCTGCCATCCTCTTTTCCTGAGACACCTGCCTCTACCCTCACCCTCTCTAAATCCCTTCATGAGAATGAAACTCTCCCTCCCCAGTGCCCTGAGATACCTTTTTGCTGTTCTGTAGCTCTTACCCCAACTGATGTGAATTAGAATTCTCATCTGCATCTGTCTTCCTACCAGATTTTGCCTCTCAGGATGCATTTCTTAGCTGCTTGTACCAAATAGATGTTTAATAACTACTTGCTAAATGGAGAGGAAGGAGAAGAAAAGAGGCTAAAGAGAGGCCTCTCCAAAAGGGAGAATTCTCCAAGCAGCTGGCTGTCACCAGTGCTGTTTTTAAAAAGATTAATTGAGGCTGGGCACGGTGGCTCACACCTGTAATCCCAGCACTTTGAGAGGCCAAGGCAGGTGAATCGCTTGAGCTCAGGAGTTCAAGGCCAGCTTGGGCCACATGGCGAAACCCCATCTATTAAAAATATGCAAAAATTAGCCAGGCATAGTGGCACGTGCCTGTAATCCCAGCTACTCAGGAGGCTGAGGCATGAGAATTCCTTGAACCCAGGAGGCGGAGCTCACAGTGCCAAGATCATGCCACTGCACTCCAACTTGGGTGGCAGAGTGACACTTTGTCTCAAAAAAAAAATCATAATTGAGAGACATTTCTTTGGTGCCTATCAAATGCCATCCATCTTCACTAAGAAATGTTCTCATGTCACATAATTGGAACCCAAATGGTAATGGGAGTCATTCCTGCACGTTTTAGATTAAAACTCTCTTCCCAGATACTCTGAAAGACCCCATACTCCTGGGTATTCATGGGTAACAGCAAGTGGAGGGTTTCTATTTCTCCTGGTTACCTCCTGCTACTGTTAAATTACTTCAGTTTGGGGATTCTTTCACTGACTCTTCTTCCCAAGCCAGAGAAGCAGCCCCAATTCCTCCCCTCCACCAAACACCACTGTCACAAGCAAAGAAAGTCTTTTCAGAGGCTTTTTCCCAAAGGTTCAGAGGGATGGTGGAGGTTGACATCAGAGCCCAGCAAACCACTGATTACTGAGATTAGACATCCTTGCTTTGAGAAGTCTTCATTTTTCACAGGAGGCCTTTTCCTGTGGCCTCCCCGTTCCCACCAGGGTGCTCCATTCCTTGTTTTTCCTCTAGCTGTCTCCCTGTTCTCTCCGTGGCTTGTCCATACCCTCCAGTTCCTAGCCACAGCCTCTCCAGAGCAGTATCACTGCTTCCCCAACTCCAGAGCACACCCTCAGGTCTCCACACCCAAAGCAACCTCTCCGGGGCTTCCCTAAACATGGTCATCTTTTTTCTCAGAGGAACACTACCAAGTAAATGTTGCAATAACAATTCTTTTACCCCCACACTTGACCCTTACAAAAACCCCATGGGAAATTTTCCCCACAAGGCTAAGAGAGGACAGGGGACTGCCCCAAAGCCACAGAGAGTCCATGGCAGGGCCCCATGAGAGGTCAGTTCAGACTCCCAATCCAGTGCTCCTGTCCTCCCTGTCTGCTCTGCCTCCAGAACCCTGGAATAGCGATCTCCAGCGTGCTCCTGATCTTCTCTTTCCTGGAGTTAGCCATTGCATGCACATCTTCCCACTTTGGCTGCCAGTTGCTCTGCTGTCAACCAAGCAATGTGAGTCCCAGGGTTCCTCAGTGGGTGGAACAAGGCCCCATAAAGGTGGAGACAAGGGAGCTCTCTGTGCTTTCCACTCCCTGCTCAAGAGCAGGAGTAGCTCCTCACTGTCCAAGGCCTGCCCTTCTTTCACCCTTCTTAACGTGCCCCCTGTGTGCCTGTGTTTTCCAGGTGGGACAGGTGAGTGTCATCTATCCAAACGTCAATGCAGCAAACCCAGTGGTCACCCCAGAACCAGCGATGTCACCCCCACCACCAAGCTATTCCAGTGCGTTGCAAGCAAACAAGTAAAGCTACAGATTCTGGAAGCATCTTTCACTGGGACCAAAAGAAGTCCTTCTCCCTTTCTGGGCTTCCATAACCCAGGTCGCTCCTGTTCTGACAGCTGAGAAAATGTCTCCACGACTGTTTATACTCTCAACATTATTCTTCAATTCAGCCTAGAAAATCATGTTGTTTCTCTATGAAGAAGAAGGGATTTCAAATGGATGTTAACGAGGAGGCCCTCCCTAGGGCACATACATCTGCACGCATACGGGCATCCAGCCTGCAGCCTTGGCACACACACATTCATGTGCTCTGCTGTATGTGAGCTCGTGGGTTAGAGAAACACATATCTAGACATTCAATCTTCTCTTTCAATTGTGCATTCATTGAATAAATAGATATTGAGCATTCAATGTGTTCAAAGCTCTCTTCATGGCAGGAGGGGGCTGGACATTGACATGACACAGTCTTGGACCTCAAGGAACTTCTGGCCTCAGGAGAAAGGACACAAGGACACCATGGGGGGAATTTTCAATTATACAGGGCAACATTGGGGAGAGGCAGAAGGAGCTGGCTGTGGTGAAGAAAGAAATGAGGAGAGTAGAGGACAGGCCTGGTTGGGGGAGCAACATCTGAATGGGGCTCTAAAGGACAGTGAGGATTTTCAGGGTAGTAAGGGACTGCATGGTTTGGGAAGCCTTCGGAGAGAATGATCAGCCCTTTTAGATTCTGTTACCAATGATGCGACCAAATTCATGAATGTGCAAGAATGCGGAAGGAATCTTCCAGAGACATAAGGCTAGTACATCATTATCTGTAAAAGGACTAATTCCAAAGAGAAATGGCTGTGTCATTACTGTTACCACATCTGCATTTACAGTGGTAACAGCATCAAAAAGGACTAATCCTTTCAGCACATGACCCACTCTCTCCAAAGGTCTCCCAAACAGCGTGGTCCCTCATTACACTGAAAATCCCTCATTGTCCTTTAATGACCTACTTCGGTGTTGCTTCCTGAGCCAGGCAAAATTTAAATATTGTTACCTATGATGACCAATAGGCATCGAAAAGTTTGCATTCTGATGGGTTGTATCAATAATCCCTGAAGTCCAGGTGTTGCCAAGCTTTCCTTAGCTACAGAAGCACTGCAAAGGTTTGTTTGTTTGTTTTGATTACTAAATACAAAATGTGATTTTGCTCCTGTAAATAATTTTGTTCTTGGGGTTATCTAAGAAGTTGCTTCTAAATGGCATGCAGTTAGAGGTCTGTCGCTTGTGCACCTGCATCTTCTCATCTTCTCTGATCAGGGATCCTTCTGATGCCCATCAGTGAGCCAGGAACAGGAGGGTTTTCATTTACTAGAACTAAACAGGCCTTAGGAATTACAGAACCCCTGAAAAATGGATTATTCAGGTGGAATAATAGGCATGTAATAAGTCATATAGTATCCTGATTTTAGACCAGCTCTTCACACATCTGTTTTGTAAGCTAGGAGGTTAGGACTTTGGGCTCCCTAAAAGGGACCCACCTGTTTCCACCATTCTCTGAGTGCTGGGTAAACAGAGCAAGCCTGCCCCTCTCACCAGCTCTTTCCTTATTGCTGCCTCTTGCTGCCCCATCTGACTCCACACCTTTTCATTCTACAGAACTCTACCCCTCAATCCTGACCACCCATTCTGTCCACAGAGTCTCCTTCCTGACATTTCCGACCTGTGAGTTAACTCAGATATTGCTAATATAGCTCACTTCCTGCAGTGTGGGTCATCCCAGAGAAAGCACTTCCTAATACATCTAGTGCCTCTCCAGATGGAGGCACCTGACCCCTGCCCTCCTGAAATCACCATGGGGCTTGTTGGAACAAATTCTTTCCTATCTTATCACCTATTCCTGTGTTCTAGGTCCTTGTTCCCATGAGGACCACTTGCCAACCTTGAGTGACAGCACATTGCATAAAATTTTGTGCATTCTCTGCACCACCCCACAAGCGCTCCATCCGCAGGGCTCCATCCCCTCCATATCCACTCCACAACAATGGAACATAAAACCTAGAAGACATCTCAGAGATCTGTAGCACACCCAACTATTTAACCACAGCACTGTAGTCATGCAAGTGTTTAAATCTCCCCTCCAAAACTCATGTTGTAATTTAATTGCCATTGTAATGGTATTTAAAGGTGAGCCTTTAGCCTTCTAAGGATGATTAGTTCATGACGTCTCTGCCCTCATGACTGGAGTAATGCCATTATTTTGGGAGTAGATTAGTTATCACGGGAGTGGGTTCCTGATAGAAGGATAAATTTTGGTCAGTATCCTCTCTCTGTCTCATGTGCTTATTTGCCTGTCAGCCATGTTATGATGCATCGAGGCCCTCAGCAGATACTGGCACCATGCTCTTGGACTTCCCAGCCTCCAGACCTGTGAGAAATAAATTTCTTTTCTTTATGAATTACCCAGTCTCTGGTATTCTGTTATAGCAGTGTAAAACAGACTAAGACAGGCAGAGAAGGCAGAAATTTGCCCAAGGTCATCAGTTGAGCTAGAAGTATAGCCAGGTCCAGAACCAGAACTTCAGATGGCCGGTTCAGGACTCCTTGTAGAAGGAGGAGCATGTAGTTAAAAAAAAAAAAAAAATCAGGGTGATTAAGATTGAAAGACACTGTCTTCACTTCCTTAGCTCAAAATGACACAGGATCCTTTGGGTGCCGCTTCACCAGCCAGAGACCTTCACAGCCAGCAGCGCCTCTGCTCAAGGTTCACTCGTGACTACTGGGCTGGCGCCTCCCACTCAGCTCATGCTACTGGCCCAGATCCCAAACCCACCCTGGGCAAGCCAGGCATAGAGCAGCAAGGGGTGTATGAGCCAGCAGGCAAGCGTGGGGTCTGGCCATGGTGCACCTGCTCTGGCTGCTGCTATGGGGCAGGCAGCTCTAGGAGCCAGCACAGGCACAAGCTCTGTGCAAGGCTATGGCTGGACCAGGCGTGCCTTAAGTGGCTACTGCCTTGAGCGCTGGCATCTGGACAAGGGGAACACATGCTTAAAGACATCAGCAACTGCGGAGCCCTAAGTGGGTGTTATAGCATGTCACAGCTCTGGCTCAGGGCGTCCGAGGTCTGGGCTCCCGAAGGGTCACAGCTCTTCTCACATAGTCCAGCAAACGGGAGCATGTCACGGCCCGATGCTCAGTGGGCCGGCCAGGAACGTGTTTCAGCTTGATTGCTTTACAGCTTGTTTGGTCCTGCTGCCCTGCTCTGGCCCACAGTTCCTGGGCTGGCCTGGCCCAGCCACTGCTTCCTGTCATGTGGAACAGCCACGTAGCACCAGTAGAAGGCAAGAAGGATACAATGTTACAGCTCCTTTCACAGCCGCCCTCCAGCGGGTCCTGCGCTTTTGTCCTGTGTCCAGGAAAAATGAGGTTATGCAGACAACCAGAGCATGAGTAAGGTGGAGAAGAGTTTTACTGAGCAATAGAATAGCTCTCAGCAGAGAGGAGACCCAAAGTGGGTAGCCCCTTGTGGCTAAGTCCAGGGTTTTTATGGGTTCAGAATGAGTGAATGTGTACTCACTGGTCTGGGGCAGGCCTGGAAAAAGCATCCCTTGATTGGCTAAAAAGCATCAAGAAAGTTCTCACTCTAGGTCGTGAACTCTACCTGAAACTGGCAGCCCAGTTTTCAGGCTTCAGGCTCTTTGGCTTGAAGGTTGGGTTTCACTGAGGACCCACCCCTCTCTGCCTGGGAATTTGTCTGCCTCCTGCTGCTATCAACACCACTCTCAACTGGCTTTCTCCCCTAATTTGTCATTCACTGAAGACACCATTCTCACAAAAGTCACCAATGCCCTTCATGTTCCCAAGCCCAGTAATTCTGTTTCCTACCTTACTTGACATCTGCAGCATTTGACCCAGCAAACCACTTCTTGGAACACTGTTTCCTGGTTCTGTTCTGGCTTCTATAGGTGCCCCCTTTGTTCTCCTGCATGAACAACTATTTCTGCCTCTGTGCCTCCAATATGACACTGCCCTTGGCCTGCTTTTGAGCCAGTGTACTCAATGCTATCTCTCGGAGCTGTCGTGAGGCTCATATGTGCTAGTAAGTGCATGGAAGTGCTACAGAGTAATTATAAGATCAAGCCTAAGCCTCACTATCCTCCAATTTTGGATTATTTATGAAGGAAGCCATGCTATTTCCTTGTGCATATGCCTGCCCCCTGGCAAGTTCAAGTGCCACTTCCATGGGGAATCTAAGAGTCTGTATAAGACAGGAAAAAACAATTTATTTTCCTATTCCTACACTCAACATGCATGAGTTTCAATGTGTGTTTTTCCTAATCTCACATTCAACGTGTCTCACACTTCCCAAAATGTGTGGGGATTTTCCCCACACTGACCATTTCTCTGGTGGACATCAACTGGCTGTCCTATAATTCAATTCAATTCTGACACTGTCTACCTGGAGTTAGCATAAGATCTCGCAGCTCAAGGGCTCAGTCCCACAGAACTATCCCTACTTCAAATGCCAATCATAGTCTGGATCACTGGAATTTCTGACCAACTGTCTCTAAACTATGGGTTCCTACCACTCCGTCCTTGGGTTTGACTGTGCTAGAGCAGCTCACAGAACTCAGCAAAGCCTTTACTTATGTGTACTTGTTCATTATGAAGGATATTACAAAGGATACGGGTAAACAGCCAGATGGACACATACACAGGGCAAGGCGTATGGGAAGGGATGTGGAGCTTCCACGCCCTCTCCAGGCGCACCACCTCCGTGTGTTCAGCAACCCAGGAGTTCTCCAAACTCCTTAGTTCAGAGTTTTTTACAGAGACTTTGTCACATAGACAGGTTGGATTATTAACTTAATTTCCAGCTCCTCTTCCCCTCCCAGAGAGTGGGAGTAGGGCTGAATGTTCAAGCTTCTAACCATGGCTTGGTTCTTCTGGTGACCAACCCGCATCTCGGAGCACACCAAGAGTCACCCCGTAAGAACAAAGGTGCTCTTATCACCCAGGAAATTCCCAGGGATTAGGAGCTCTGTGTCAGGAGCCGGAGTCGAAGACCAAATATTAGAACAAAAGATTTTCCTAGCACCCCTATTGCTCAGGAAATTGCAAGAGGTTTAGGAGTTCTGTGCCAGGATTCAGGGGCAAAGAACACATATATACTATTATTATAATATAGGTTCCCACAGTCAGAAGCGTTCAGGGTAAAGCATACCAGTGGTGGAGTGAGGTGGAGGGCATAGCGTGGTCCAGCAGTGTTGACGGGAGTGCACCCTGGACGATGGTTTTTTTTGGTCTTGACAGAAAAAAAAATCTGGTTTTTGTGTCATGGCTAAAAAAAAGTAGAACTGTGACTTTATGTTTCACAGTAGCTAATTCACACTTGCAGGATTTATAGCTCTTTCCAACTCCCCCGAAGAACATTGGGAAGGTATGTTTAGTCTTGAAAAGGTGCATTTCAGTGTCATGGGTATGTCATGTCAAAGAAAGACACAAGATTCCCAGAGCCCCCAGCCCTAGTACCATGTTGTGACCCACACAATCCTGACTTCCCTTCCCAGGACTCTGACCACAGTGTATAGCATTTGTGTTGCTGTGCTGGCTGCTGACGGTAGCTTCAGTCTTCCTAGGTGTTGACACTGTGTCTTCAACAGCTCATAGCTCACCTGCCAGGCCCAGGACAAGCCTTGGTACATAGCAGCTAGTCACTGAATATTTGCTAAAATAAAAAGTAGCCTCTTAATTCCAGAAGAGAAACCGTTACATATCCATGCCCTGAGTCATTTGTCAGTATGAGGTGCCTACTGTGTGCCTGGTACGGGGCATACAGTGGTGAATAAAACAGACGCAGTTGCTGCGCTCCTAGAGATTGCATGCCAGTGTGTGACAGGCCAGGCACGTGGTCACTGAAGTGAAGAAGAGTGAGATGAGGGAAATGAACAGGATGCTCATGTAGATGTCACTGGGGAGGGAAGACTGGGAAAGAGTTTTAGACTGGAAAGCCTCTCTAAACAAAGGCGTTTCAATTATGATCTGAAGGATGAGAACTAGCTAGCCATACTAGAAGTACGGTGAAAACCATTCCATGGGCTGGGCACGGTGGCTCACACCTGCAATCTCCCAAGTTTAACCCTTTGGGAGGCTGAGGAGGGTGGAGAGCTTGAGCCCAGGAGTTCAAAACCAGCCTGGGCAACATGGTAAAACCCTGTCTCTACAAAAAATACAAAAATTAGCCAGGTGTGGTGGTGGGTGCATGTAGTCCTAGCTACTCAGTAGGCTGAGGTAGGAGGCTTTCCTGAGCCAGGGAGGTCAGTGCTGCAGAGAGCTGTGATTGTGCCACTGTACTCTGAGTGACAGAGTGAGACCCTGTCTCAAAAAAACAAAAAAAAATTAAAGGCCAGATTCAGTGGCTCACGCCTGTAATGCCAGCACTCTGGGAGGCCAAAGTGGGTGGATGACCTGACGTCAGTTCAAAACCAGCCTGGCCAACATGGTGAAACCCCATCTCTACTAAAAATACAAAAATTAGCCTGGCGTGGTGGCACACACCTGCAATCCCAACTACTTGGGAGGCTGAAGCAGGAGAATTGCTCCAACCCAGGAGGCAGAGGTTGCAGTGAGCCAAAGTCACACCATTGCACTCCAGCCTGGGTGACAGAGTGAGACTCTGTCTCAAAAAAATAAAATCAAAAAAGAAAACTGTTTCATGCTCTTGCACTATATCACATGACAGAGACCATACACCTCACAAAGCCTAAAATATTTTCTATCTGGCCCTTTACAGAAAACGTTTTCCAACCCTGGGGACTGATAATCACAATAATGACAAAGTCGCTGTCCTTGGTGTACCAGAATTGTGATGTCCCATGTCACCTGTTCATGGTGGGGATGAAATACTGTGACTCACATCCCCTCCTGCCCTTGACACCCAGCGGCTCCCCTGGTGAAAGCAGTTAAAATGGACTCTGTGCCCTCATGATCGTGGCTCAGGGAAGAGCACAGGGAGGTGATGCTCAGGGCACAGGCGCTGAACATCTGGACCAGGGAGTGACAGTGGACACCAAGAGGCAGCTGTGGGACATGGTTTAGAGCTGGCAATGCTAGGACTCATGGATGGATTGGACCGGATAGAGGAAGCTGAGGAAGAGGGGCAAATTGAGGACAAGGTTTCTGGTTCAGGTAACTGGTTGACAGTCCTTTACTTAGATGGAGAAGGCTGAAATATAAAAACCAAGATTTTAGTAATATGTCCCTCAAGACCTTTGTGAAAGGAAGACTTGGGGCCCCCAAATCACTAAGCCAAGGGAAAAGCCAAGCTAGGAACTGAGTCAGGCAAACCTGCCTCCCATTTTATTCCTAAAGAAGACAGCTACAGAGATTAAAAAGCCACATATCCCCCTCACAACTTACCCACAAGGAAATTCCTCTTGGACAAAGGACAGCAGAACTCAAAGTCATGCCTCTGCTCACCTGAGACAAATGCACATCTGATGGCTTTCTCTACCCTGTTGTTTCGCTAAGCCAGACTAAGGCATAAGTGACTATTTCCTCTACCCTAAATTGTGTATTCAGCGAAAGGCTAATCAGAGACTCAAAAGAATGCAGCCGTTTGGCCAGGCGCTGTGGCTCACGCCTGTAATTCCAACACTTTGGGAAGCCGAGGCAGGCGGACCATGAGATCAGGAGCTCAAGACCGGCCTGGCCTACGTGGTAAAACGCTGTCCCTACTAAAAAGACAAAAATTAGCTGGGCATGGTGGTGCGCACCTATAACCCCAGCTCCTTCAGAGGCTGAGGGGCAGGAGAATCGCTGGAACCGGGAGCTGTAGGTTGCAGTAAGCTGAGATCCTTCCACTGCACTCCAGACTGGGTGACAGAACAAGACACCATCTTGGGAGGGAAAAAAAGAATGTAACCATTTGTTTCTTATCTACCTGTGACCTGGAAGCCCCCGCCTCGAGTTATCCTGCCTTTCAGGACCAAGCCAATGTGTCTCACACATATTGATTAATGTCTCATGTACCCCTAAAATGTATAAAACCAAGCTGTGTCCCGACCACCTTGGGCACATGTCCTCAGGACCTTCAGAGGCTGTGTCACAGGCACGTCCTTAACCTTGGCAAAATAAACTTTCTAGATTGCTTGAGGCCTGTCTCAGATATTTTGGGTTCACAACTTACAGAAACATAGAATTTCAGAGGTAGCCAGGAACTTAAAGATAACATACTGTAACCTCCAATTAATGCTTGAGTATCCTCTATAATTTCCCCTGGATTTATAATATTAATATCACCTGGGAACCTGTTAGACTTGCAAATTATTTGACCCCATCCCAGACTTACTGAATTAGCAACTCTGGGGACAGGATCCAGCAATCTGTTTTTGTACAAGCCTGCTGAGTGTTTTGTTGTTGTTGTCATTTGCTTTTTGTTTTTGAGACGGAGTCTCGCTCTGTCACCGGGCTAGAGTGCAGTGGCACAATCTCGGCTCACTGCATGCAACCCCTGCCTCCGGGGTTCAAGCCATTCTCCTGCCTCAGCCCTCAAGTAGCTGGAACTACAAGTGCGTGCCACCACACCCAGCTAATTTCTATGTTTTTAGTAGAGACAGGGTTTTACCATGTTGGCCAGGATGATCTCAATCTCTTGACCTGGTGATCCACCTGCCTCGGCCTCTCAAGTGCTGGGATTACAGGTGTGAGCCACTGCGCGCGGCCCCTACTGGGTGATTCTGATGCGCTCTCAAGTTTGAGAACGATTGCTCCACAGCATCTTCTCAAATGCCTGTTTTTCTCATTTCGAGAACCTCCTAACATGATGGCGTATATTTTGATGGTGTTTACAGAGACGGCCCATGCCATCTATAGACAAGCGTACTGAGAGGCTCTTCCTAAGAATGAACTATGACAAGTTTTCATGTGGGAGATTAAAACAAAACCAAAAAAAAGATGACCCTTCACCTTCAGACTTGAATAATCAGACTATTAGGTAAGACTCTGTCTCAGCCCGTCCCTTGCTGCAGTCTCTGGTAGGCTGCGTCTCTCATGTTCTCTTTGGTCAAACTTCTCCCCCTTCTCACTCCAGCAAGGCTCATATCAGTTACACTTTCTATGTCTCATAAAGTTAAATCAGTAACCAGGAGTCAATAGCAACTATGGAGATACAGAGGGCAATAAAGGCAGAAGCAGCAACATTCAACTTCACCCAGGTAAGAGGGTAATAAAATGCCGTGAAGGACAACCCAATGGGCAAGTCCACAGACTGCCAGAGGCATCATGCAATTGAGCACTCCCCACCTCCACTACTGAACACTGCCAGCATGCCGGCCACAGGGCTGTAGTGCTTAATAAATGCCTGTCAAATGAACATAATCTTATGAAAAAAAGAAAGAAGTAATTAACACTTATTGAGTCGTTAATGTCTACCAACTTATTCTGTTCAATGTCCTTTGATAAAAGAAAAACTTAAGCCAAATTAAATTTAAAGGAGTTTATTTGAGCAATGAACGATTTGCGAAGCAGGCAGCCCCCGGAATCATGGCAGATTCACGGAGATTTCATGAGTGCCTCGTGGTCAGAACAAATTTATAGACAAAAAGGAAAAGCAGTGTACAGGCATCCGCAGTGAGGTACAGAAACAGCAAGATTGGTTACAGCTCCTCATTTGCCTTATTTGAACCCAGTTTGAACACTCGGCAGTCTATGAGTGGTTGAAGTATGTCTGCTGGGATTGGCCAACACTCAGCTATTGTTACTGGTGCATACTATTAAGTTAGGTTTTCAGTTTTGTCTGACTATTAAGCTAGGTTACTGTTCATCCACAAGGACTCAAATATACAAATAGGGAGTCCATCTCAGGCCATATTTAGTTTGCTTTCACACCTTTCAGCTGCATGATCTCATTTTGTATTGCAACAATATAGAGTGACGTTATCTATGTTTTAGGAAACAGAAATATGAAAAATATGGGGCTCAGAGAGGTTAAGTAATTTGCCCAAGCGTGCACTGCCAGTAAATGGTAGAGCTGAATTTTAATCCGTGTCTTCTCACCCCAGATCCCATGCCCTTTTGCCACCGCATCCTGTGATGTCCACAGTTCTGGTCACAGGACAAAAAGAAAGCATATGGTGGTGGTGATGGGGTCTTTAGCCAGTCCATGGACACTAGAAAGGGTAGTCCTATAAGGCTGGAAAAACTGGAGATACACACACACACACACACACACACACACACACACACACACACACAGCAGGCAGCTCACATTTGGGGCATTTGGGTTTCAAAGAGATTTAGTTTGACTGGGAAGCTCAGGGAAGGCTTTGTGGAGGAAGAGGCTTCAGGATGAGTGTTGGAGGGTGGGATGGATCTGGACATGCCCCCACGCCTCTGGTTCTCACTCTTCTGGAATACACTGTGCCTCCTGTGCAGCTTTGATCCAGTCCTTCTTTCAATATCCAACTTGAGTTAGACGTCCAGTTCCATGTCCAGCCGCTCGACAAACCTCCGGGACCACTGCAGCCCTCTGACACATCTCCCAACTGCCTCATCACTGATGGTCTGAATATTTGTTTGCTCCTATCCATACTTGTACTAGAATTAACCCAACAGTGGTTATATTCTGTCTCGTCAACTCCTTGTAAATTCTAGAGCAACTTGTATCCTAGCATACCACCCAGCATCCACCAGACACGCCATAAATGCTCACTAATGGCTTCCAAGGGAAATCTATTGGCTTACCAAATCTTAATGACCCACTTCTGGATTTCTCACTTTCTCAAAGAAAGACTTTGGAAGGAATTCCCATGGAATCCTACTTTAGACAAGGCCATAAATGTTCTGAGGGGCAAATAAACTCAGCGTGGATGCCAGAAAATAGACGTAGTGACTGCAAACGAAACTCCAAAGAAGACTTTGGAACTTGAAAGAGAAACCTAAGTTGAGTTTATTTTCTAGATAATTAGTATTCAATAGGGCCAGTCCATTAGCTAGTACCAGAATTTCTAGACCAGGCTGCAGAAACCCACAGAGCCTGAAGAAAGAACATTCAGTGACTTCCCAGGACCACAAGGTAAGACTTCTGTGAATTCTCTTGCAAGATTCTGACAGAGCCTGGGTAGCGCCAGCAGAGACGTGGACCTAGGCAGTCCCTGGGAAGTGTCTCTTGGTAACTGCAAGGAATCAGGGGTTCAGACATAGAATAGTGCTCTCCAGCAAGACAGGCATGCAGCAACCCATCCTTGGAGGCGCTGGGAGGCTGGGAAGTAATTGAAGAGTCATGACAGGTTCCTAAATTGAGCTCCTCCATAGACACAGCAGTCTTAAGATAGAAGACTGGAGACTCTGCAAGGCACCCTCTGGCTGCCCTGATCCCTGAGCCCAGCTGTAGGCACATTGTGATCGGCACACTTAGGACCTCAGTCTAGAACTGGTAGAATGGCTTCTGACGGAACCACTTAACCACTTTCTTTGTCCCAACGTTTTCCTTACAGGAGGTAGAACCGTAGGGATCCCAGGAGCATCCCTCACAGGGCCCAGCTGTTTGTGCCAAGTGTCGGGTCTACAGTTGTATTTTCAATGTGTTTTTCACACGTTGAAGGAGGAGTCCTGCTCTGAAAAAAAGGAAGATAGAAATAATATATTTTTTAATATCATGAAGCAGAGTATAACATTTAGCACAGTATTCTTATGAAAATTGAAGGCAGGCAGACTTTCAATTCTCAGAATTCAAATATCAACTTCAGCATTTCCTAGCTGTGTGACTATGGTCAATGTACTTAACCTCTCTGCACCTCAGATAGTTTGTCTGAAATATGGTAGTAACAATAATGTATTGCTGGGGGAACTGCCTCATCGCTACAGGGTTGTGACTCATCAATATCCAAGGATGCTGTTGTTATTATTTTAAATGACTCTATTGGGAAACCTATTATTCCTTCAAGAAAGCAAGGAATGTCAAGGTCTAAGGCAGAAGTGGCTCACACTGCCTGCAGATTCTCTGTTCATGCAGCTGGACATTCCACCATCCATATGTCACCTAGCAGATAGAACATTTCTTCTGGGAAATAAAAGCATAGTGAAATGCAAATAGTAGCCAGAAATAAGTAAATTTGAGTCTCAGATCTACTCCTGTGAGTTGCATAATTGTAGGCAAGCTATTCCACTTTCAGAGCCTTGTTCTCCCTACTTTGCAAAGAGGCGAGTCGGATCAAAATGAGTGAGAAGAGGGGGTGAATGCCTTAGCCACCAGTGACAGTTGTTTTTCCTGTGGATGAGTGGCGTGGAAAGGGGCCTCAGAGACTAGCTAGATTTTAAAATAAGGAAAAAGCTAGGAATTTCCTGAAGCTCTGTATAACCAATATTTTTAACTGTTGGGATCCAAGGGAAGAGAAGTGAAACCACAATGGAGAAGTGTAGGGCACGTCTGCATGGAAGTGGCTCTCAAACTTCAGCAGCAAGAGGATCACCTGGAGGGCACGTTGAAACTCAGATTGCTGATCCCTGCCCCTGGACTTTCTGGTAGTTGTGGGGAGCGGACCAAGAATTTGCCTTTGCCACAAGTTCCCAGTGATAATGATACTGCTGATCCAGAGACCACACTTTGAGATCCACCAATATTAATACTAAATCAAAATAGCTTGAGGTCAATGAGGAAAAATATTCAAAACAATGGTCCTTCTCTTTTTTTTAAGATTGAGGTGACATGTTTTACTTTTATTTTATTATTTTGTTTTATTTATTTTATTTTATTTATTTTATTTTTACTTTAAGTTCTGGGATACATGTGCAGAACGTGCAGGTTTGTTACATAGGTATACGTGTGCCGTGGTGGTTTGCTGCACCTATCAACCCATCAGCTAGGTTTTAAGCCCCCTATGCTTTAGGTATTCGTCCTAATGCTCTCCCTCCCCTAGCCCCTGCCCCCTGACAGGCCCCAGTGTGTGATGTTCCCCTACCTGTGTCCGTGTGTTCTCATTGTTCAACTCCCACTTATGAATGAGAACATGAGGTGTTTGGTTTTCTGTTCTTGTGTTAATTTGCTGAGAATGATGGTTTCCAGTTTCATCTGTGTCCCTGCAAAGGACATGAACTCATTCTTTTTTATGGCTGCATAGTATTCCATGGTGTATATAGCCACATTTTCTTTATCCAGTCTATTGTTGATGGGCATTTGGGTTGGTTCCAAGACTTTGCTAAACAATGGCCCTTCTCTTATGGGTTGTCTTTTCCTTTCAACAAGAACAAATATTAACTGTCTCCTCTTCCTCTGTGCCACATTCCATGCTACCAGTTTTCTCACTTAATCTTCAAAACACCCTTTGGACAATGTGCTATTACTATGCATCTTTTAGAGATAAGAAACTGAGAGCGTATGCAACTTGCTCAAGGTCGTACAACTAATAAATGAAGGAGCTGAGAAGCGGACTTAGGGCTGTCTGAAATCTTAACCCTGATACTGTCTTGCCTTTGAGTTTACTTTCTAGATGATTAATATTAAATAGTGCCAATCCATCAGCTAGCACCAGACTCAAGATGAATGTTGACAATTTGTAGTGTTTCTCTCGGGGTGCAGTTGGGACAGGGGGTCAATTTAGACTTGTGATTTGGAGAGGACAGAAAGCCCCCTGAGAACATACTTCTGGGTTCCTGCACACAGTATTTTCTACCATAGGTTCTGGTGTCTTGCCAGTAGAGAGATAAGACCACCAGCCACAACAATTAACAGGTAAAGTACACAAGTAACCTTACCTCTCATCTGAATGGGATATCTTTCCATCTAATAACATCTTCAGTGTTCTGAGGGCCACATGCCTACCTCCTCCCATTGCACACTTGCTCACCAACATCAAAAAATTAATTAATCTCTAAGTCCAGCTTATCAGTCCTTATCAAATCAGGTCAATATCCCAGGTCTCTCACCAAGTGATTCATTCCCTTCTCAACTTTTTCTAATGCTCAAGATTCAGTAGAAACTGCAGGCTATTAAGGGTTTGATCACTCTCATATTCTCTAGTACCCTGGGCCTTAATGATAACGGTTTAAATACAAGGAAAATGCAGCAAAATTTCTACATCGTCTTAATCCCAACACCAACATGGACAAGATCCATGAAGAGATGGAAAAATATGGTCATTCCCAGGCCACTTGGTCCATGATCCTTCCTGGGATGTCAAGGGCACCCAGGAAGCCTGGGAAAGACAGTCGGTTTTTTCACTCTGAAACCAATTAATGTTGAAAAATCATACACACACAAAAAAACCTTAATTAAATTAAACCATAAGTGAGCTAAGTAGTTAGAGACTTCAAAAACAGAAGTAAAGCTGGGGCAAATGAGAACCTGGAACCACTATGTAACCATTAAAAAGGGTACGTTCACGTCCTTTGCAGGGACATGGATGAAGCTGGAAACCATCATTCTCAGCAAACTGACCCAAGAACAGGAAAGCAAACCCCGCATGTTCTCACTCATAAGTGGGTGTTGAACAACGAGAACACATGGACACAGGAAGGGGAACATCACACACTGGGGCCTATCGGGGGTGGGTGGCTAGGGAAGGGATAGCAGGGGGTGGGGGTATTGGGGAGGGATAACATTAGGAGAAATATCTAATGTAGGTGACAGGGGGATGGAGGCAGCAAACCACCATGGCATGTGTATACCTATGTAACAATCCTGCATGATCTGCACATGTACCCCAGAACTTAAAGTATAATAAAAATAAAATAAAACAAAAAATTTTAAAAAAGAGCATCAAGGACCAAGGTGGTGTGTGTGTGTGTGTGTGTGTGTGCGCGCGCGCGCGTGTGTGTCTGCCTGTGTCTGTGTATCTGTCTTCCTCCCCGCTTCCCTCTCTCTGTCTCTCTGTGTGTGTATGTGTGTCTTTCTGCCTGTCTGTGTCTGTATCTATCTTCCTCCCTCCTTCTCTCTTTCCCCCCTTCCTTTCCCTCTCTTTCTCCTTCTCTCCTCTTCTTTTATCTCTCCCTCCCCCAACACTTCTCAGCTTTATTCTCTTCACTCTGCCAACTGGTGTTCTCTGCTCCCCCTGCATACAGCATAAGAGTGACCCCTCCAGCTCTGCAGAGCCTCCCATCCCACAGTAGTCCTTGGGTCCAATTCCAAATACCCAAGAGGAAGAAGTTACCAGAGCATTTGGGGTCAGTTTTTCACCTCCAGATCAATCAGCTGTGGCCAGGGCAGGGGGCAAGTTGGGGAGGTAGCCTGTGCCCACTCAACAAACTCGAGGCAGGCAGATTGCTTGTAATACAGTTTTGCCTGCTAAATTCTCCACATTTTGTAACCTGTTTTATTTCTTCGGGTGTAAAGCGTTTTTGCTTAGTATTGTGATACCGTATATGTTTTGTCCCAGGTGTATAGTAATGTTTCAGTCCATCATCCAGCTTTGGCTGCTGAAATCATACAGCTGTGAAGACTTGCCTTTGTTCCTGTTAGACTGCTTTTCGGTTCTATTGAGTATCTTAAGTACTGTAGAAAAGATGTCGCTTCTTCCTTTAAGGCTGTTTTGTAATATACATAAGGACTGGAATTGTGTTTTTAAAGAAAAGCATTCAAGTATGACAATATACTATCTGTGTTTTCACCATTCAAAGTGCTGTTCAGTAGTTGAAAATTAAGCTATTTAATGTCATTTAATAAAGTGACCAAAATGTGTTGTGCTCTTAAAATAAATAAATAAATAAATAAATAAAAATAAAAAATAAAATGCCCACTGCAGAGGGCTAAGCAAAGCCACCACCCAGATTGTGAACAAAGGGTCTACGAGGAGCTAAGTAGCCTCAGGAAACCTAGTCTTGCAAATCCAAACCCATTAAAGGAAAACAGCATGTTCCAAGAACACAGACTACAGGAAAGTCCAGAAGTTTATTTTGTCTGTGCCATGGTAGGTGATTCTTATTGTGGTGAAATGAGACTAACAGTAAGAATGAGATAAGATGCATTATTCATTTTGTCAGAAGAGGGAAATGAATGAACCTTCTTATGTGTTTTGCAGCAGCTGTACCCCATGATGGAACAGGTGATTGTAGTCAACAGTGTGCCTGCCATTAGTGCCTCAGGTAATGTTCATGTCAACCAGCCCAGCAACTCTGTGGCCTCTGGAAATCACGTGCAGCCTTCAAGGGTGACCACTTACCCAATCTTACCAAAAGCAATCCAGCATGCTACAGGAACAGCAAACTTACAGAACCAATTCGTGGTGGACCAGAAACCAGTAGCAGGTGCACAGAGTCAATCCATTGGGTATCAGCAACAGTATCCGGTGGGAGCAACCAGTTTGCAGACTGCACCTGGGGTGATCCAGTATGCACAGGGAATGACGAATTTCCAGACACGGCCTGGAGACCCTCAGAATCCTCCGAATGCTAACCCTGGGCTGACACCCACCTCAAACTCGTTCCAATGGAACGTGTCGTTTTCATCATTTACTGCATTTGATCCCAAGAAATTCGTAAATGAGGAGATCAGAACATTAGGGGTGAGTGTGATTTCTTGTTCTCTCCAATTTGGGTCACTTCGTAAGCCCAGGTCTACTGCTCTGGGATGAGGAAGGGAATATGTTGAGAGGGCAAAGGGCAGAAGGAGTGAGTGTGGGGGGCGATTTCTGGAGGCTGCACCCAGCACAATCCCCCAGATGCCGGCCCCTCTTCCCTGTCTTCCTCTCACTCCTCAAGGAGACCCATGGTCTTTGGAAGAGGCTGAATAATCAATGACCGGCTGTTCCTGGCTAGCTATCAGGGGCATGGGTCAGCGACAGTTCTGCTAAAAAGACCGCTGACCAAGGAATCAGGCAATGCAGGGCTCAGTCCAGCTAGATTTGCTGAGCAGACTTGCAGACATCTCTTCCCACTCTGGGCCTCCATTTCCTCATCTTTACAATAAGAAGATCTAGCTTTCTTAAATTCCCTCTAGCTCTGAGGGTTTGTAATTTCCTTTTTAATCAAGGGGGCCCCTGCCTCTTTCCTGACTCCTCTAGATTTATTTCACATCTTGCAAAGCTCAATTTGATTCTGTTTTTGAGGCAGAAGCCAGATCCCACTGAATGCTCGGCCAACTCCTAGCATGGAGACTGGCATGTCACAGGTGCCCATACGGTATGCATGCATCCATTCACCACGGCGGGCACCCTGCAAGGAGCTGGAGACTCAGAGATAACCAAGATGCCATCCATGAAGACCAAGGAGGGTCTTTGTTCGTGGCGGCTGTCATAATTACAATACCTTCTGGAAACAGCCGTGAGACACATGAACAAGTTATTGGGGGTGCCCAGGGTGCAAACTGTCTGGCTTCTTTGAGAGGTTACAAACTCCTTCCTGGAGGAAGGAAGACAAGGACAGGTTCAGAAAGGGGACAGACTTACGAACATCCCAACTCATCCCTCCTTATTTAATCCAGGATCCTTGTAGACAAGTAGATTGTACCAGAAACAAGGTGTTCTTTGCCTCCCAAACAAATCAAAATCAAATCGTGAACTAAATTCTATAAAACAGCAGTCAGGAATAGAAATCCTGGTCATGAGCATCAAGTGAGACTATAAATGTGTGTGGAAATCCTCCAAAAGGTAAAGCTGGTCTACGATATTGCATAGTAATTATAATCACGTATTACAATGACTATCCTTCTTATTAATTAATACTGGGTAAAGGCTTGTTAACTTTGGCTCCCAGTTATTCTAAGATATTTCGGAAGGATTTGAAAATTTGTCAAAACAGAATTAAGTCAGAGCAAATGTCTGGGGAACCAGGTCAAGCAAAATGAAAAGAAAAAAAGCCAAAAATGTGGACTCTCTTTAGCCAATTCCAATTTTGTTTTGGGAAGGAAACTACCTATGCCTGCCTCTTAACCCTTTCCCTGTTTGCCACAAGAATACTCGCCGGCAGCATTGGCAGCTGCAGTATTTACCCCAAGATAATTTTGCCATGTAATATCTCACTTTTATTACTATTGTCGCATTGCTCTAGTATATCAACCTTGGAAACAAGAGACATCATTCTATTTAGAGCATTCTGTTTATTTATAGCATACTGTACAAAATACAGTAATTCTTAATTGCTGAAAATGTCAAATCCTAAAAAATGTAGCATTTCCACGCATAGTGTTAACATCGTTCTCAAACAGTTGTCGGCCAAAGATTCAATTGGTGAATCCAATTTTTCCGAAATAGACAATTCTGATGTTAGTTCTGTTTAGAAATCACTCGAAGAGCCGTTTTTGTAATTTATCTTCACACTGAAAATCAGCCAGATTTGCTTTAGCCTCCAGAGTGTGTTTATGTAAAATTAAATGAGTTCTGGCAGTAAGCAGCACTATTTTTTTTTCTAAATGGCAAAGGGGTTAATTAACATACTGATAAAGTGGGCCTGTAGACACAATCAAGCATGTCATCTTAGGAAGGGACGTTCATATGAAACCCAGGTCTGTCACCAACTCATAGACTCAGGGACCAGGAGGGCAGAAAGTGGCTGCCCTACGGTGGTCATTTGACCCCTGAGGAAACCGAGGCCCAGAGAAGCCAGTGGTAAACGCTGTAGGAGCCCCAAATGAGAAGGAATTCATGCTACATGTGGGGTCAGAAAAAGAATCTCTCTGATCCTTAAGGAAAAGATTGGATTTCAATAGGACAAGAGTAAAGCAAGCAGATTTCAGACAGTGGCAACAGAGGAGAAAAAGGAGGGAAGAAAATCAGGGAGGAAAAAGGGGGAAAAACACAGGACTTGCAGGGAACAGAGGGTCCCCGGCGTGTACATTGCCAAGGGGAACCATGGGCACATCATAGAGAAGGCCACAAAGAGAGTATTGGTACCGGGAAGAAGAATGGTGTCAGCAGAGGGCATTGAAACACCTACCACGTGCTAGGAACTGAGCTACGAGTTTCACGGGCACACGTTTAATCTCTACCACAGCCCTGCAGGCTGGATACTGTTATCCCCATCTTGCAAATATATAACCTCTCATGCACATGTTCTTGAGGCTGAAGCAAATCTGGCTGATTTTCGGTGTGAAAATAAAATATAAAAACCGCTCTTTGAGTTATTTCTAAACAGAACCAACATCGGAACCATCTGAATCATCAGAATCATCTATTTTGGAAAAATCAGATTCATCACGTAAATTTTGGCCAACAACTACTTGAAAACGATGTTAGCATCACACACAAGAATGTTACGTTCTCGAGGATTTGACATTTGCAGTTTTTCTGCAAATAAGGAAACTCTGAGGCAGAGAAAATATCTGCTGGAGACCGCACAGCCGGCCAGTGCTGCAGCCAGGATGAGAGCCCAGGTGGTTTTCCGCCAGAACCCGGGCTCAGCCCATGTCTCTGCAATACCTGTGGGCTCAGTCTGAAGGGAAGGCATTTCTTGCTCTGTTATAGGCAGCCTTACCTTTCCTTTATGCCTGTGGTTCTCAGCCTGAGTGCACATTCACATCACCTGTGAAGTTTTTAAAACACACCCAGGCATGGACCCCACCCTCAGAGATTTTTATCCAGTTGGTCTGGGATGAGCCCCAACACCAGTCATGCCTGGGGTGATTCTGGGGTGCAGCCAGGGTGGGAAGCACAGCTCCACAGCTCACAGGCCCCCAGTTCCGCTCTCTCATACTGATTTGTTTTCCCTGGCAGGCCATCCAGATCCTCATCGGCCTGACGCACATTTTCTTTGCAATTAACCCTGTGCTGTATCGCTGTACTTTTGTGATGCCATGTTATACTGCAACTGGGCTTTCAGGGTACCCACTCTGGGGAGGACTATTCGTGAGTACAAGGCCATATGGTCTCCTTCCTGGGTCACTAGACTGGGACAAGAAGGGAGTGGAGGAAGAAGGAGCATGGAATCCCATTCCCAGTAGTATGACCCCATAGGCTAGAGCCAGCCACCTACCTGCAGATACCCCAGAGGGTTAAAGATCCAACTACCCTTCCATCTCCCTGCCTCAGCAGCACTCCCTCCCACTGCCACCCTCCCCATCTCCCATACCCCCCACCCAGCCTCTGGGTAGGTGAATCACTTGCGGCCAGGAGTTTGAGATCAGCCTGGGCAACATGGTGAGACCCCTGTTGCTACAAAAACACAAAAAAATTAGCTGGGTGTGGTGGCGTGCGCCTGTAGTCCCAGGTCTTCGGGATGCTGAGGTGGGAGGACCACCTGAGCCCAAGAGGTGGAGGCTGCAGTGAGCCATGATCACACCACTGTACCCCAGCCAGGGTGACAGAGTGAGAGCCTGTCTCAAAGAATAAAAAGAAATATCTCATAGGTAACTCAGAGTATGTAAAGTTGTGTGCTATAGACAGCATCTTCCTACCCACCAGTCATAAGAGTGGATTGTAAAATGTCCAGGAATTATGTAAAATGATTGTCAAACCATTTGGTAGCAGGAAGTTACCCATGTTGGGTATACACATGACACAGAAATCAACACATGCTCCAAATCAGGGCCCTTCCCTGCACTGCTGCCACCTCATAAGGCAGATGTTAATCATTTACCAGCATGCCATTAAGTGTATATCATCTTGCAGAGCTTAAATAATAATAATAAGTTGAACACTCACGTGTATGATTCCACTTAGATGAGGTCTCTAGGGTAGTGAAATTCACAAAGACAGAAAGCAGCATGGTGGTTGGCAGGGGCCAGGGTAAGGGGGTAATGGGGAGTTAATGTTTCATGGGCACAGAAAACACTAGCAAAACCCCTGAGTGCCCCTACTCTCCCCATCAATAATCCCACCCTTGTTCTCTCACTTGAACTGCATGACCCACTTGTAGATAGACAGGGCAGGCATCATTATCTATGTGCATTTGCCAGATGAGGAGACTGAAGCTCAAAATCTTCCTCTAGCATTTATCATCCTCATAGCCAGAAAGTGCTAGAAGAAGGTCCTGAGCTCAGGCCCCCTCAGTTCAGGGCTCTCATAACTGAACAGAGCTCTTACTGCTTTTGACGTTCACGTTTCTATCACCTGCCTGGCAGCATCAAGTGCTAAAGAGGACCCTCCAGCTGGGTCCAGGATCACAGCAGATGAGGCCATAGCCCAGGTCTCCTATCTCCCAGCCCCAAGGCTCTACCCACCACACTACTCAGCCCCTGCTTTTCCAAGATCACAGTCAAGGATAGGGCAGTGTGAGGCCAAATAAGCAATAAATGCATTTGGGCGATGATATGTCCAGGCAGAGAACTCAGGAAGAATCAGTCAAAAAATAATAATAATGAGATTTACAGCATCCTGGGACAAAATTCAGGTTTTTAGGAGAAAGGGAAGTGTTACTATAGACCCACAGGAGTTTGAATATTATGGTATTTAGTATATTTGGTGCCTAACCATTGGAATAGTAAAAATGTTAAGAGGAAATAAACAGATTTGCACATTTTGTGAAACGAGGTGAACAGAACATTGAGATTGGGAAATGCATCTCTGAATGGACAGCTGTCTTTTTTAACATGTTGCACAATTGGTCATTCTTTTTCTCTTTTTTGTTGTTGTTGTTGTTGTTGTTGTTGTCATAGTACATTACATCTGGATCCCTCTCAGTATGGGCTTCAAAGGACCCCAGCCCTTGTGTGGTGAGTCATAGTGCTATCTTTGATGATCCCTGAATGTTAGAATTTGACTCTCTACCAAACATGAAGAAAGGGGACTCACAGTAGTGGTGTGCCCTGGGCCTGGGCCTGGGCCTGGGTACAATGCGTGTCGATACCTTCTTCCAGTCAATCCCCACCACTCTATGAGGTCCTATTATCCCCATTTTTCAGAGGAGAAAATTGGGAAACAGAGAGGTCAGGTGGTTTGCCTAGGATCGTACAGTGAGTGCATGGCAGAGCCAGGATTTGACCCCAGAGCTCTCTGATTCCAAAGCTGTTCCTTTTTACCTATGGCATTTACTATTCAAAAACTTACCTCTTTGGAAAACTCATGAGTATTTACATGCAGTGCCTCATGGATGCTCCGAAAAAAACAGAAAGCCAGGTCCGGGCCAAACGAATATGTGTGTGCATTTCAACCATCCCTTTAAGATATTTTCCGCCATCCTCTTTGTGTGGGTCTAGAAGAGTGAGAGCAATGTCTGCCTTGAACAATTTAAAGTCTCAACCAAGAGCACAGGGCCCAGAATTCCCTTGCGCCCTTGGGGCATTATTCTCTGCTCAGTATCCAGCAAAGTATCTGGTCATGTTTTGATTTTTGCTGTGGCCTCTAAGAAGCTTAGGGATAAGTTTAGAGCTCCACAGTGGCCCTTCTCTCATCTCCTTCCTTTTCAGGTACTCCTTCCCCCCTCCACTTTCTCTACATGGCTTGTCATCTTTCTTCTGCCTTTTGATGGGAAAGCAGCAGGTCAGCTAGGGGCTGGGTGTCTAACAAAGGGTTTCCCAATTACCAGTCTCCAGTCTACAAGGCAAACTCCTGTGGCCCCATAGTCTGCCTTGCTTCACCCCTTTTAGGAGGAGCAGAGTCCTCCAGACACCCCAGCATCAATCAAGCTCACACCACCCCTTCATATCCCAACAGGACCAGGAAGTTTCAAATCCTCTGGGAAGTCCACTGCCCTCTCCAAGGTGTCTGCCAACGCCTGGAGGTCTCCTAGTCCTCTCTTGCTCTGACGTGTGACTTTCTATTGAAATATAGAAACTTCCGTTTCTACTTCTGTACATCTTACAGCTGTCCTGGCCCCTGCCCAAATGTGGAACATGGTCCCTTTCTGTTTTGTCTTTCTCTGTCTTCATCCCCATAACCCTCTTAACGAGAAGCAGCTTGAGTGAGGGATGGATAATGAATAAGTTGATGATTTCACCCTCTCAACACTGAGCAGCAGATCCCTCAAAATTGAATATGAGACTTTCAGGTTCTGAAAACCTTCCCCAGCCAATCCTACCAGCAGGCCCCAGCCTTCCACCATGGAAACCAAGTCTCCCCGACTCCCTTCCCTCAATTCAAGCTTGGGATCTCTGTTCATTTTCTCTGCAGAGCAGTCCTGCATCTTTGCCTTATCTCTTTCCGAATCTCATTTCCTACCCTCTGCTGCTTAGCAAGAAATCTTCCCAAACAAATCCAGTCTCTGCCATAGAAGGATGCTGCACATTGATTAAGGAATGATTTTGGGTGGAGGTTTGGAGGAAGGAGAGGATCAGGTAAAACAATAACAGGTACTAGGCTTAATACCTGGGTAATGAAATAATCTCTACAACAAACCCCCATGCTGCAAGTTTACCCATGTAACAAACCTGAACTTAAATGAACAAACCTGGACTTTAACAAGCATGAATTTAAAATGATTTCTCACCTCACTATCGCTGAAATAAACTGGCTTCTCCACCCTTCCTGGCCATCTCTTTTCTGCCCTGCCTTCTCTCTTCTCTGAATTCCCAAGAGTCCCCACAAGCTGGGCTTCAGACTCTTCGCACTCGGCTCCCTCTCTCCTCTCCCTCCTCTCCCACAGGTGAGCACCAGCGTCGTCCTGAACGTCATCTGCGCACTCTTGTCCCTTGGTGGGATCCTCATTCTCATTGTGGATCTGTGCACTGACTATAAGATGGTGAGCTTTTGACTGCCAGGGCCCCATGCTGCCAAAGGGCCAGGAGGGCTTACGAGGTTAATTCCAGAGCAGAAAGGAATTGCCCCAGAATTCCATCCTAGTATGACAACCACCACGGCTGTAAGCTATTTAACCCTCAACAAAATCCTGTGCCCTCTGAGGTGGCCATGATAAACCCCATTTCACAGTGAGGATGCTGAGACTCAGAGAGATGCAGCCAGCTGACCCCTCCTCATCCTGTTCTCTGCTTGGAGGTAGCAGGTGGCCAGGTAAGCGGCCTGGATGGCTGCCACACTCAGACTCACAAGATCACCTGCCCCTAGGAGTCTGTTATGGGATAGCCTTTCACACAAACAGGAAGTGCTGATGCTAGTCCTGGTCTTTTGGTGCAGGGGGAGGGGGAAGGGGGGCGGTAGGGACCTCCAGATGCAGATGCAAAGACAAGGATTCAGGTGCAAGTTGTGTATTTCAGAGGTTATTCTAGGAAACCTCACTAGAGGAGGGAAGAAATAAGACAAGCAAGGGGAGGAAGCCTCACTATAAAAGTGTTATCCAGCAAAGGCCTTTGGAGATGAACCCGCTGGGGACCTGGTAGCCAGAGAATGACATGCATCTTAGCTGTACCCTGTCCTAGAGTGAGGGAGCTGGGGTATTTATCCACCAGCTTCCCTCAATTATTGATCAAAAACTGCCCCTGGCCAGGTGCGGCGGCTCACACCTGTAATCCCAGAATTTTGGGAGGCCAAGGCAGGTGGATCGCCTGAGGTTAGGAGTTCAAGACCAGCCTGGCCAACATGGTGAAACCCCATCTCTACTAAAAATACAAAAATTAGCTGGGCATGGTGACATGGGCCTGCAATCCCAGCTTCTCGGGAGGATGAGGCAGGAGAATCACTTGAACCCCAGAAGTGGTGGTTTCAGTGAGCTGAGCTCACACCACTACACTTCAGCCTGAGCAACAGAAGTGAAACTCTGTCTTGAAAAAACAAAAAAATACCCCTGAGGGGCATCAATTCCCTAGTGCTTCCAGTCTGCCATGATCATGGACAAAGGAGTCTCTTGTGGTCAAAGGAAGCCCTCAGGTAAAGCCACGCAAATGAAAGTCAGGCAGCAGGCATGGAAATGTGGGAAGGATGTCGGTAACATTGACACAGTACTGGAGGAGACCTGAAGAACAAGATCAAGAGTAGCTAGCTCCACAGCTGGCTGCAATCTGATCCTCTCTCAGGACGAACCAAGTGGGCAAGGGAAGGCTGGCAGGACACAGGGTCTTAAACTAGACGTGTCTACAGAGGTGAAGGCAGTCCCTAAGGGGAGAGCTCCCTGCAGACCCCGGGAAGAACCCTGATGCACAGGGTGTAACTTGGTGTCTAGGGGATGTGGCAGCAAGGTGCTGGCCTCTAAAGTCCAACACGATGCAACAGGATGTCCCAACAATGTCCAGGGAGTGGATTGTGGTCACGCGGAACCAAGACCACAACAGCTACAAATCCTAAAGGTGGCCATTTGGCAATCAGGGCCTCTGTCATCAAAGAGCATACTAGCATAGTGTAGCACGAAGGCACTGGAGTCCAACAGGCATTCCAAGCCCCGGGCTCCCCACCTGCTGCTGCAGAGAAAGAGTGTGTAGGGATGAGAGGAGCTCAGTGACCTCTCCCACCTTATTGTGGGCAGGGACCAGGCCCAGAGCACACTGAGCTGTGTGGGGCCCCTTCAATCCTGTCTTAACTTCCGTCTTGGCAGAAGCCCTTGAAACTCCGAGGACGCATCCCAACCTGCCAAGGGAAGTATGAGGCAGGGATACTGGAAGAGGGCTGAGAAACCCAGGAGCCAGGCAGAGCTAATGATCCTGACCGGGCTGGTGTCTATCACCTGGCCCCAGGAGAGGCGCCCGGAACCTCACACAGGGTTTCCTAGCCAGTGCACTTGTTGAAATGTCTCAGTTTGGGTTCCTCCCAGAAGCAGACTTTGAGACAAGTAGTTTATTTGGGAGAGGAAGCAAACACCAACCTAAGGACTGAGGGAGCTGGGGTATTTATACACCACACCCTAACAGTCATGGAGAGAGGGCTGTTCTCAAGGAGCACTCATTCCCTGGAACTTTGAACCTGTGCCAACAGCAAAATGGGCTCCAGAGGCCAGAGAGAGCCCTGAGGCAAAGGAATACAGGTGCTGGCAGTTGGAAGTCAGGCCAGTGACTAAAAGGGTAAGGCAAGGGCATATAAAATGTGTGCCCCCAGCATCTGCTCCAAAGAGCCACGTGCAGAGAGGGTCTCAGGGCTTCCAGGTGAGATGTGTGGCACTCCAGATGTGGACTGTCACCTAGACCGTCAAGCCAAAGGACTAAAAGCCTCCCATTTCTCTCTGTCTCTAGGTAGATGTAAAGACAATTTTTGGTGGTCTGCTCCCCTTCGCCCTCCTGGAGTTCATCCTCACTTGTGTGGTCTCATATTTTGGGTGCCAGGCCACCTGCTGCAGACAATTTGAGGTAAGTGTTGGACTCTGTTCCAAATATCAGAGCATGCTCTGGGATTGGGCGTGGGCTGTAGCAAGAGGTAACCAGAGATCTGGAGAGATGAGACCTGAGAGGGGCTCTATCAGTTAAGTTTTGCTGCATAGTAACCTACCCCAGAACTTCGTGGCTTCCGGTTATTTAGCTCTTCATTCTTCACATCATCAGTTTGAGCTATGATCAGTGGGTAGCTCTTCTGTTGGCCTCAGATGAATTCACCCTTGAATCTTGGCTTGGGGATCGTTGGTCTCCAGGGTCCTTCGTGAAATAGCTCATCTCTGCTCCCCATGTTATCTCATCCTCCAGTAAGCTCACATGAGCTTCTTCATGGGGAGCTGGGTTCTCAGAGTAGCAAGACACAGCAAGCCCCCACAGGCAACCACTTTAAGTCCCTGCTTGCATCACATTTGCTAATGTCCCACTGGCCACAGTCAATCACATCGCTGAACCCAGATTCCATGAGTGGGGCAACAGCTCTACCTCTTGATAAGAGGAGCTACAAGGTCACCCAGCAAAGGCTGATGAATGTAAGGATTTGTAACCAGCATTGCAGCCTACAACAATGCTTCCCTCTGACCACAATTAACTCACAGTTGTTCAGGATGCAAAGCATGCTCAGCCCATACTTTGGATGCTCAAACATCCCATCTAATCATGGCATGGCATCAGTCTTGAAAACTAGGATCCAAATCAGATCTAGATGTGACTGAGGATTTGGGGGTATTGCTCTTCTTGATTCAGAAACCTATGAACTAAAAGCAAGTTCCACCCCCCATATATCCAACATACTTTAGTGAGAGAAAAATAGGATAAATAGAATTCTGTTCTTTCCCCATTCACTAAGGAAAAGAACAGAAGCACAAGATTGTCACTGCTCCATAATAATTCTGAAATCCTATGCGGGCACGTATTGTCCTACCCTGGGGGCAGAGAATGTTTCTTGATTAGGAGTCAATCTGACTATCTAGAAGACTCTGCCCATGCCACTGTTCTCTACTGCTTCCTGAGAGGAGCTTTCTAATCCATTGTTCTCCAGGATCCTGGCCCCACCCTCTGGACTCCTGGCTCCACCCTCAGAAACATGTTTTCTTTTTTCATAAGAAAAGGCCTATATTTTCCATTTTGCTTTTTCAACCTGATTCCTATATTAAGAGTGAGACCTAAAGGTCTTTTTGCAGTTTGAGCAATTTCAGTCAGATCTGGTCCAAGTTGGTGATCCCGTTACTAATACAATTCCCTTAAAACTCCAAGGGTGTTTTATGTATTAGATTATGGCTTTCACCATCTGATAAGAGCCACACATGAGACTGCTCTAGACATACTTTTCTCTCCAAATCTGTCAATGTCTATTTTGGGATTAGGCTTCTGTGAGACAAATACTTTAAGGTTCTTAGAAGCATTTTGTCTATCTGAAAGTATCTAACAAGCACTGATTAGGCCTTCAAAGGTCTTAACAAAGGGCTGTGTAGACACATCCTTGTTTTGATCTTTGTTCTTAGCCCTAGTTTTACTTTGAATGTTATTTATCCTTTGAGGACCTTGGAAGTTAGAGACAATCTTGTTTTCTAACTCATCAAGTCCTGGGCCCTCTACTTTGCCTCTAAATACCACTTGCAAACGAAATCATTCCTTCTTTATCCTCTCACTTTCTTACAGCACTTTATCATATGCAGCCAGGAGCACCCAAGTGACATTTTCAATACTCTGCCTGATCTCCTTAGCCAAATCCAAATGCTATTAGATGCGTATTTTTGTCTTCTAAAATACAACAGTGCTCCACCACTGTGTAACATGGGAAATCATTTCTCCACTCTGCTGTGGCAGTTTCTTCTCCCCTTTTCCAGCCTCCTCCAGCAGTGAGATCACCATTTTTCCAGCCTTTTCTAGAGGCTTACTCACAGCTTCTCCAGCCCCACCTGCCACCCAGTCCCAAACCGCATGCATGTGTTGGATGATTGTTATCTTACTTCTAGCTACCAATTTCCATGTCAATTGGCTTTTGTCCTGTATCAAACAACCCTAAAACTTGATGGCTTACTCAGCAGCCACTTATGTAGCTCGTAATCCCCTGGGTCTGCTGGGCAGTTCTTCTGACCCCTACTGGACTTGCCATGAGTCTGCAGTCAGTTGGTGAGTTGCCTAGTGGCTGGATGATATTGGGCAGTCCCACATGGGCATCTGGATGTTTGCAAGCTGGCAATCAACAGGGCCAGCTGGGCCACTTGTATTTCATTATCCAGCAGTCAGGCCAGTCTTTATGTTCACTGTTCCAAAGAGCAACAAGAGAAAGCAATCTCCAATGGGCAAACACTTTACGGTCACATTTACTGTTGTCCCCTTGGCCAAAGGAAGTCACATGACCAAGCCCAGCATCAGGGAGAGAGGGTCTACCTAAGGGTGTGGAAGCAGGAAGGAGAAGAATTTTTGGTCACTTCTTGCTGTTTACTACAGAGGAAGATGATGACCACATGCCATTTGTCTTTCAGAATGCAACAGGGATTCCAGCCATATTCAGTTTCAACCCATCCAGTACTACCACCACCGGCCCTGTCAATGCTACCACCAGCCCTGTCAATGCTACCACTGTTCCTGTCAATGCTACCACCAGCCCTGTCAATGCTACCACTGTTCCTGTCAATGCTACCACCAGCCCTGTCAATGCTACCACTGTTCCTGTCAATGCAACCACCAGCCCTGTCAATGTGACCACTGGCCCTGTTAACACCACCACTGGCCCTGCCAACACTACCACCAATTCTGTCAATGCTATCTACACCAACATTGTACCCCTGAACCCTCATATCAAGAAATAACTGATTTGCCCAAAGCTAGATGACATAGGATGCCTGTCTTAATGACAAGAGGATGCACTGCAGCAGTATCTTTCCTCCTCCCTGAAACTTCCATGCCCATGACCCTACCCTTGCTGCCAGACTGAAATGGACAAGCATTTCCTCTCCTCTTCACCCCTAACCTTCATTTTTGTTATTGATGCCTTTTTTTTAATTTATAAATAATTTTCCTTTGGTTCTTGGTATCTTCTAACCTTGGCGAAGTGCAGGGTGCATTTTTGTTCCATGGTTCCTGATGTGTGCTCACCGCTAAAAAACCAGTTCTAAACCAGTGCCTCAGCCATGGAATTCTTGTAGGTCCAACTTCTGCCCAGTCCCCGGCTCTAACTGTGACACAGTTCTCCCCCACAGAAAAGGCGGAGCAATGTAGAGTGTGTTCAGTATTCCCTGGTGTGGGAGTGGAGGAAAACCTTTGTGACCTAGAGTTAGGTAAAGAGTTTTTAAATAAGACACCAAAAATACAATTAGCAAAGGGAAAGAAAAATCAGTAAGTTGAACTTAGAATTAAAAACAGTTGCTTTTACTCCAAGAATGTTATGAAGAAAAAGAAAAAAGAAAAAAAAAAAAAACAGTTGCTTTGTGAAAGATCTTGCTAAGATAAAAAGTCACAGCCTAGGAGAAAATATTTGCAAATCATATATCTGACAAAGGACACATTTCCACAATATATAAAGAGCTGTCTAAACTCAATAGTATGAAAAAAATCTAATTACAAATTAGACAAAAGGCTTGAACAGAAGCTCTGACAAAGAGACTATAGGATTGCAAATAAGCATATGAAAAGATGTTCATTGTCATTAGCCAGTGCAGTGAAACACCACTACACACCTATTAGAATGGCTGAAATAAAAAATACTGATAATACCAAGTGCTGGTGAAAACACAGAGCAACTGGAGGTCTCAGATGTTATTAGAATATCAATGGCACTGCTACTCTGGAAAACAACTTGACTGATCATTATAAAGCAAAGTATACATTGACCATATGACTCAGCAATCTCACCCCTGGGTATTTATCTCAGAGAAAATAAAACTTACTTTGACACAAAATGTGAATAGTAGCTTTATTTGTAATAACCAAAACCTGGAAACAATCTAAATATCCTTCAGTGGATAAGTAATGGAAAGCAAACTGTGCTACACCCGTACAATAGAATACTTCTCAGCAGTAAAAAGGAACAAGCTATTGATACTGTGGGGGAGGCAAAACTTTACCTCTACCTATCTTCGCTTGTTTGTTATTGATGTCTTTTTTTCTTCGTTCATAAATAATTTTCCTTTGGCTCTCGGTATCTTTTAACCTTGGCACAGTGCAGGGTGCATTTTTGTTCCATGATTCCTGATGTATGCTCACTGTTGAAAATCCAGTTCTAAATCAAGCTATAATAGGTTTTCAGCTGAGGCTCTTTAACAAAAAGACAGGTTAACAAGAGAAAAGCAGTTTATTAACCCACGCAGCACACATCACCTGGGAAAAACCTCGAAGAAAAGTAACTCAAAACAGTGGCTTAGAATCTGCTTTCATAGCATCTTCCACAAAGAACAATGGATTTGTAGAGAAATGACAGGACAAAGGAAAGCAGTTTTAGGCTTCCAAAGGCAGGAAACTGTGGGAAGTTAAATATACGGAAAGAAACTAATGGAGTAAGGTTTGCAGTTTCCTCTGGAGCCATCTCTGGGCTAATTAGAGTCTAGAGTCTTCTCCAGTAAAGGAGAATTTATATCCTGCCTTTAGGCAGAAAAGGAAGAGGATGGAGGGAACTTTTACTGCATTTGCTTTTTCTTAATTGCTTTCAGCTTGAAATACTTTTTATGTCAAAGAGTCATATTTGGGGGTGACGTAATCTGGTTTCCTTCAATACACACAACGATTTGGATCTCAAAGACATGAGTGAAAAAGCCAGTCTCAAAGTGTTGCATATTGGTGATTCCACGTATATAATACTCTTATAATGACAAAATCATAGCCAAAAAGGAAGGAATTAGAACACCAAGAATAATAGCAATCTCAATAATTATAATAGCAACAACCCCTGCAATGGATTGAAATACATGGCTCATCATGTTCGAAAAAAAAAAACCTGTGATCGTCTTTGGAGATTGCTAGAACACACCTATTATTCTAAAAACTGGGAAATAACAGGAAGGAATCAAGCATTCTCATAAGGAAAAGCAAGGAAAGAATCATTCAGCCTAGGGCAGCCAATACCAAGGAAGGTAAATAGGTCATCAGCTGGGATAGCACAGCAGCAGGCAAGGAGAGGGTAGAGCTTAGTGCTGGGCTTAGAGCCTGGATATTTCCATTTTCTCCTGCTGTTCCTAGTTCGTAAAGTTCAGCATGCCTTGCTTGGTCTGGGCCCACAGGGTTGCTGATGTGAGCAATGTCCATAAAGAAACAGACTGCTACACTTAGCTATTGCCATAAACGTTCTGTAAAAACACAGTGGCAACCCACAAGAAGCGTTTATTTTTGCTGACGAGTCTATTGTTGGCTGGGCAGCCTTCCTGATCCGATCTGGGCTTGGCGGGACTCATCCATATGCTTGTGTTCACTGAGGGTCAGCTAGGTGGCCCTGCTGACCTTGACTGCATATGTAGGGCCTCAGCAGGGACCACTGGGCCAGCTTGGCTGCGCTCCAGGTGTCTCATCCTCCTGAAGGCTGGTCCAGGAGTGGTCCAAGGGGGTTGCAGAGCTCCAAGGGAGAACGGAAGCAGCTCAGACCTGACACATGGCCACTTCTGCTGTGTTCTATTGGCAAAGGAAGCCACAAGGCAGCTCAGTTTCAAGGATTTGGGAAAAGGGACTCCATCTCTAGCTGCAAGAGGTGTGGTGCTGGTTCAGCTGAGAGCTGGCCCAGCCACGGTTATCCAGACCATTCCCTGGGCCATCATGAGCCCTCAGGTCCTGTATCATCTCCCTGACTTTGTACGGAAGCATCAGGGGCTGTTTTGGTGAGAAGTGGAACCCAGAAACTGATGAACAAATTGCTCCACATGCATGTACCACTCCAATATCACACTATGTGCACACTCACACTAACGTGTTCACGCACACATATGCACACATTCACACACACTCATGTATGCACACACTCACATGTGTATACACATATGCACACATATTCACACACTCATGTTTGTGTACACACGTGTACATACGCACACATGTACAGTGTGTGTGTGCACACTCACCCATATGTTGTCTCATGCATATGGGTGCACAGGCACATGTGTGCACACACAATCACAATCACACTCACGTGGGTGCACACACCTTACAATCTCACATGTGTACGCACACACCCACATACACATGTGCATGCACACACAGGCACACACACCAACACACACCTACACATCCACACATTCACATTCACACCCTCACATACATTCACATTTACACACATACACGTGTGTGTGCACACATTCACACCCACCGTCACACATTCACACACCCACACACATGCACACACATCCACACATTCACACACATCCACACTCACATGCACACACACATGCTCAGATGCGTTCACTCACATGTGCGCATGCTCATACTCTCACACACACTCGCCCCTATGCTCACACACTCTGCCCCTGCATTGGGAAGTTGTGGGCTCCCTGGCCCCTCATCTAACATTGGACAAGTCCAATGGAAGAAAGACAGGTGGCCTCTGATTACTCAGTTTCCCCCACCCAGCGGCAGAAAGATGAAGGCCAGTGTGGCTCCCCGTCCCAGCTCTGATGCTAACATGGACCACTTGCCTCTCTGGCCCTCAGTTTCCCCTTCTGTAGATTGTAGGAAGGGATCCAGATGTTCTCCCAGGGCCCTTGTGGGCTGATGGCAGATGATTCCACGAGCGGCCTCCTCGGTTCCCTCAGTTGGGCCTTACAGACAGAGGCCTCAGAGCCAGGAGAGACCTGAGAGCTTCCCAGAGGCAGCGGCTCACAAGCAGAGTGGATTTCCAAGCCCCACGTGAATAGCAAAGCTTTCACATGAATATGTGTGAACTCAGGAGAGTAGGCTGAGGGAGAGCAGAGGCAGCGGAGAGCGGGCAGCGGCACAGCAGCGGTGGCAGCCGGGTAAGTACCCTCTGCCCTTGCTGGGCATTAGTCCAGGCCGCCCAGCCCCAGGGCATAGCAGGGGAACTGGCACACAGGCACCTGGGATCCCTGGGAAAGGAAAGAGGTAGAGCTGCTCATCACAGGAGGGTGCGGCCCTCCCCATGCAGCTTATCCCCCACCTGGCACGAGGGGCTAGAAAGCTCCTGGTGCCCTCTGAACGCCCGGCCTCTCACAGACAGGGAACCACCAGCCCAGAGCCCATAGGCCCCATTGCACAGGTGAGTGGGGAGCTTGCAAACAAAGCTGCTTCTGGCTCCTCGTGAATAAAGGTGATGCACAGAGACGCTCACAGAGATGCTCACAGAACGAGTCCTGGCTGCTCAAGGCGGCTCAGCCTAGGACTCTGGGGCAGCCTGTCACTGAATGTCCTAAGCTCAGTTTCCTCATCTGCAAGATGGGAATACTAATAGTACCGACCTCATAAGGCTGTTAACAATAATTGAAGCTAAAAGGCATCGCATGCCTCCTGTGTACCAGGCACTGTGCTAGGCACAGGTTGGGTGTTAACTCCCTTAAAACTCACAGCAACCACGGAAGTCTGACACTGGGGCAGTCCAGTGGCTTTTCTGACCGTGCTCAGACAAGACAAGCAGCTGTGATCTAGTCAGTGAAGTGTTCAGTCTTGTGTATGTCATGACTTGATTTGGGGCCCCTCAGTTCTCAGCCCCGGGAACATGGCAGGTGAGAAGGGTGTCTGGTGGGCTTCCCCTCCCTTTTCCCACTGGATTTCCCTCCTCTTCCCCAGCCAGCCAGCTAACTGTGGCTTCTGCCCTCTGCAAGGAGGAACAATGGGGAAAGAGGGGAACGGGATGGGAATGCGTACTTGCCTGATACTGTTAGAAGCTAGCATCACCTCCCTGAGGCTGGAGGTCAAGCTGATTTCTCTGCAAGGATATTTCATGGGCTTTATGGAGATGCCCCCCCACGCTTGGGGTCTCTCTCCTGCGTAGCCCCCACAAAATTCCTCCCTCAACTCAGGAATCAGGCAGGTCCATTCTGCAGGCTGTACATTGAAATCTCTCCCAGCAGTCTCCTTAAAGCCAGCCTCTCTATCTTGTCTTAAGATGAAGAAGGACGTATCCACTCCCCCATATACAGTGCTCACATGATTCTGTAAGTTCTCTCCCCAAACCCACTCTCACCCCCACTCCTAACCCCATGGGAGAGGAGGAAAGGCATCTAGCAAGTTCTCAGCCACCTGCTTTCCACCTGTCCCACTGACCCGTCTGCGTCACAGCTCACTTCAGTACCTGGTCCCAGCTGAAGCTCCCTTCAACATCTCTGACAAATACGTCAGCCTTCAAGGCCCACAGCCTGTCCCATTCTCCCACACTGCCATTTCTAGCCCTTGCTTTACTGGTCTGCAAAATGGGCTGAATAACACTCACCTCACAGGCTATGGGATGGTTCTATGGTCTCATACAGGTGACGGCTCTTTAAAAACTGTAAAAGGGCTGTGCCTATGAGGGCTGTTACTACCACTGCCCATTCACTGGGTGAAGACATGCATTTTGGTGATGTCTGGGCACTTTCTGTGTCTCTGCTACAGGCAGCTGTTCCTCTAATGGGTACCTTGCAGATTCCTGGAGGCAGGGGGCAGTGGCATTCCCTCCTCCACCTGTCTGTCCCTGACACACGCATTTGTATTTTGGGCATGCTGACTGATGGGTTAGTAAGAAAAAGAGAGTCCTCCTTCTGGGTAGCGCAGAGCTGGGGCATGGCCTCCGGAATGTGGCAGATGAGTTAGTCCCCGGCCCCAGGGTGCAGAGGCGCTGGTAGCAGCCACAGAGGGCGGGGAGGAGAGAGGAGTTTACATTCTCAGGAACTATGTGGCACTTTCATGCTCATGATTTCACTTACCCTGCCTGTTGACAGAGAGCCTATTTTTATAGGTGTTTTCTCTTCCCCTGAGGATCACAAGGTCTCTGTTTTCCAAATTTCTCACCACTTGCCCAGGAGAGATGTTGTTAATTATGCACATGCTCCCACCTGGGGCCACACAGGCCCAGTCTGATCTGAAATCCCAGGAGGAGCCCAGCCGAACCGCATGGAGCTGGTCCTTCCCCACCCAGAAGGTCCACAAACCTGCCCATACACCACTGCGGGTCTCAGACGCAGTGTTCACCTATCCCTGGTGAAATGACACCTATACAGGCAGAGTGGTGAGGGGCTCGCCAAGTTATAATGGTCTCATTTAAAGGTTTTGTGTTTGTATCTTAAAATCACGTCCTTCCTACCTCTGGTGTTCAAATTGCCTTCCTAGATGATGGTGAAAACATGGATGACTTTTTGCAGAAACTTACTTGGGAAAGTAGAAAACTGGCAGACTCATCTGGTCCCAATGTGTTTCTCATTTGCTGATCTGTGAACACCACGCATTTCTGAACCATTTCTCCCAGGAGTGAAGTACAACCATTTGTTCCCTCATCTGACAAAGCCAGGACTCAAACCTAAAAGTATAGGAATTCCATACGTCCGCACTCTTCCCACTGAGAGATAGGAGTCTGGGTCCATTACAGCTCTGCCACTGAGGCTCTGTCCAACTGGAAGGAAAACACTTGTCCTCTCTGAACTTCTGTTTTCTTATCTCTAAATCACACCAAATAATCCATGACTGCCTCTCCCTTGGAGTGAGATGCGGGCTGTAAATGTTCATTGTTACATCCGAGGAAGGGACAGACCGATGGGTGAGGTGGGTCCCCGTCAGCCCGAGTTCCTCATTCTGCCGTCTGTCTCTCTCATCCAGTGTTCGTGGATTCCCGGGCAAGAAAATCTTTAGCGATGTCCTCAGAAACTGTAGAGTCTCCCCAAATATGCCCATTTTGTGCTGCTTTAGCAGAAGACCTGAGACTGGTTAATTTATAAAGAACAGAAATGTGTGCTTCACTGTTCTGGAAGCCGAGACACAAGTTGAAGCAATAGTTAAAATTTACTGAGCATTTACTATGTGCCAGGCAGTGTTCTAAGAATGGGATTGGCGAGCTATAGCCAACAGATTGGACCTGGCTTGCCATCCGTTTCTATAAATAAGTTTGGTTTTGTTTTCAGACAAGGTCTCACTCTGTCATTCAGGCTAGAGTGCAGGGGCGCAATCTCAGCTCACTGCAGCCTTGACCTCTGAGCCTCAGGTGATCCTCTCACCTCAGCCTCCTGAGTAGCTGGGACTACATGCATGCACCACCACAGCTGGCTCTGTTTTGGTGGGTTTTTTTTTTTTTTTTTGGCAGGGATGAGGTTTCACCATGTTGCCCAGGCTGGTCTCAAGCTCCTGAGCTCAAGCAATCTGCCCACCTCAGCCTGCCAAAGTGCTGGGATCACAGACATGAGCCACTGCACCCAGCCATAAATAAAGTTTTATTGGAACACAGCCACACCCATTGGGTATATATTGCCTATGTCTGCTTTGCACTACAATGGAAGAGTCACGTGGTTGCAACAAAAGTTACATGGCTCCCCAAAATCCAGAATATTTTCTATCTGATTCTTGACAGAAAAAATCTGAGTAGTTTTCGTGTCTACTAATAATTAGGTTAGTGTCAGATCCTGGAAATGAGAGACTCAGTGGAGGCGGTACTATTTGGGAAGTCACAGCATAATCCCTTTGGAGAACCACTCTGAGCATCATGTGTTGGTCACACCTCCCAGGCTGAAGGGAGCCATGTTAGTAATCCCTTAAAAATATCAAATCAGCCAGGCGCAGTGGCTCACACCTGTTATCCCAGCACTTTGAGAGGCCAAGGCAGGCGAATTGCCTGAGGTCAGGAGTTCGAGACCAGTCTGGCCAACACGGTGAAACCCCGTCTCTACTAAAAATACAAAACAATTAGCCAGGTGTGGTGGTGGGCACCTGTAATCCCAGCTACTCCGGAGACTGAGGCAGGGGAATTGCTTGAACCTGGGAGGTGGAGGTTGCAGTGAGCTGAGACCGCACCATTGCACTCCAGCCTCAGCGTACAGAGTGAGACTCCACCTCAAAAAAAAAACAGTCAAATGACTTCCCTCACCCCTAATGCCAGCAGATTTTTATCCTGTGTTTCCTCAATCATCTTTTTGGAGATGCCTCCAGTCACTGAAAACCTTGCTCAAGAGCCTATGTGTGCTTTTCCCTCTGTTTCTCTGCATTGAGTCCAATGCTGTCCCTTGCCCACTTTGTCCACCAACATAGGCGAGACCTGTCACAAAATAAATGGCACAGAGTCTTCCTGGAAGACACGCATATTTCACACACTGTCAGCCAAGAACAGTGAGGCTGAGCTCTTGCAGCCAAAAGCCCTTGCAGAACCGCAGAGAACCTGCCGCACAGTCTGCAAGCTGGCTCAGTCCTGAGGTGCAAGCACGGTAGCTCCCAGAGCCCTGGGAAGCAATGCACATCCACGTCCACTGTCAGTTGCGGCTTAGCTATGTTCTAGTTAACAAAACAGCTCAGGTGCATCATGTTATAGCAAGTCATGCTGTAAGGGATGGATTTTATCAAGTTGGTGTGTGCTCTTTCCGTCTAGTTCACACCAAACCCTGTGAGATTGGTACCAGTGGTATTATCCCCATTTCACAGGTAAGGAAACTGAGGCAGAAGGGGGGACCATCTTGCTTTCGTGCCTCACAGTAACCAGAGGAGCCAGAATTCAAACCCTGGCTTCTATCTCAGACCCTTACACTGAACTGCTAAACTCCCACCCACCAATGCCAATAAGAAGGATGCGTGTTTTCGATTTTATTGTATAATCTGGCAGATTCATCACTCTGCTGTTTCCTTGGAAAGTTATCTCCTGACACCTGGATAATGGGTGTTTTTTTTCCCAAAGGGTTTGCCCAGCCACACCTAAAGTTTCCATATCTACACATATCTTGGCTACATCAATGGTAATTGCTTGGGTGGCCAAATGGAAATCTTCCCACAGCAGGTGGGAAGTTCCCACACCCAGGAAAATTATTGGCACTAGCTCAAAGCCGTGAGCCGAGAGGCAGGAAGTGGCAGGGAGTCCTGGTCTAGCGGTGAAGAAACAGGTGCTCTAGCCAAGCTCTACCTTCCACTAGCTGTGTGTCCTTAGGTAAGTCACTTGCCCTTTCTGGGAAAAGAAGGGCATTTAAATACACACTCCTCCAAAAGAGGCTTTCCACACAATACAGCACAGAGATTAAGAGGAGGGCCACTGGACCCAAGAAACCGGAATTCAAGTCTCAGCCTTACCCCACCTAGAGGCCCTTGACCTCAGACATCCTTCCCTTCTCTGAGTCTCAGCTTCCCAGCTTTGATAAGAGCGTTTGGGGCCATCCTCGCAGGCCTGCAGTAAGCAAGGGCAAGTAGGCATGTTGCTTATCAACTAAATAGCTTTGTGCACGTGTGTAACGATGATTACCATTGTTCTCTCCCAGGCCCTTGTTCTCCGGGCTCTCTGAGCACGATGCCTGCAGCTCCCACCAGCAATGGGGTGTTTGTTGTCATCCCACCGAGCAACGCCAGTGGCCTCCGCCCACCTCCAGCCATTCTGCCCACCTCCGTGTGCCAGCCTCCAGGGATTATGCAGTTTGAGGAGCCACCGTGGGGGTCACAGACACCAAGGACCACACAGCCACCTGACTTGCGGCCCGTGGAGACATTCCTGACAGGAGAGCCCAAAGCTTTAGGGGTAAGAGCAGCCCCTCTGCATGACCCGAGGCAGGTAGTGAGTGCTCCAGCACGGGAGCATTCATGCACATTTTGGAGAGGGGAGAAGGCAGTTAATATTAATACTTAGTAATGGCCGGGCACGGTGGCTCACCCCCGTAATCCCAGCACTTTGGGTGACCGAGGCAGGTGGATCACGAGGTCAGGAGATCGAGACCATCCTGGCCAACATGGTGAAAACCCCCTCTCTACTAAAAATACAAAAATTAGCTGGGCACGATGGCGCAAGCCTGTAGACCCAGCTACTTGGGAGGCTGAGCCCGAGAATGGCTTGAACCTGGGAGTCGGAGGTTGCAGTGAGCTGAGATCGCGCCACTGTACTCCAGCCTGGGTGACAGAACAAGACTCTGTCTCAAAAAAAAAAAAAAACTTAGTAATGACTGAAAGATTCAGCCATGCACCTGGTAGACAAGCACCCTTCCCGCATAAAGCTCACAGAGAATAAACCAGTAAACAAATGACTCAGAAACCTCCAAAGAGAAAAATAAGGTTAAAAACTATGATTGGGGCTAAGGGGAATCATAGCAAGGGTAGACAGAAAGTTCTCTCTGGGGAGCCGACATTTCAGCTAAAACTCGGCTGTCAGATTGAAGCCAGCCAAGGGAACTGCTGGTGGAAGGGCTGGAGAGGAAGGTTTGCCAGGTAGAGAGAACAGCAATTGCAAAGGTGTTGGGAATGGGTGTGGTTATTACGGGAAAAGATGGAAGCTTGACATAGCTGGAACATAATGAGCAAAAGAAAGCGGGGGATGAGAGGCAGGGGGAGTGGTAGATGGAAGTCAGCCGCAGTAGAGCTGTCAGTGCATGAAGAATAGCTTCTGAGCTGTTCGTCAATCTCAGATGGCCTTGAGCTATTGGTCTCAATAAAATATTGAAGGCATAAAATATTAGCTAGAGATAGAAAGATATACACACTCATTTGCATGTATATGTGTATACACATACTGTTAAAAAAAAAAAAAAAAGCTTTAGGCCAGGTTCAGTGGCTCATTCTTATAATCCCAGCACTCTGGGAGGCCAAGGCAGGTGGATCATCTGAGGTCAAGAGTTTAAGACCAGCCTGGCCAACATGGTGAAACAACGTATCTACTAAAAATGCAAAATTAGCTAGGCGTGGTAGCACACACCTGTAATCCCAGCTTGGGAGGCTGAGGCAGGAAAATCACTTGAACCCTGGAGGCAGACTTTGCGGTAAGCCAAGATCACACCACTGTACTCCAGCCTGGGAGGCAGAGTGAAAAAAAAGAAAGAAAAAGAGAGAGAGAGAAAGAGAAAGAAAAAAGAAGGAAAGAAGAAAGAAAGAAAGAAAGAAAGAGAGAGAGAGAGAGAGAGGGAGGGAGGGAGGGAGGGAGGGAAGGAAGGAAGGAAAAGGAAGGAAGGAAGGAAGGAAGGAAGAAGGGAAGGAAGGAAAAAGGAAAGCGTTAAACAAAGTAAATTTAACAGAGTTTATGTGAGCTAAGAATAATTCATGAATCTGGCAGCACTCAATACCAGAAGAGGTTCAGAGAGCTCCATCCAGCTGTGTGAATAGCAAGCTCTCAGAGGCCAAACACAGAAGTGAAGAAGAGAAATCCCCCAATCGGCTGCAGCTAGGTGTCTGCCTTATTTGGGCATGATGTCATGAGACGTTTGCTTTATTTGGGTAAGGTCTGATCCATTGGCTGGAGCTCAGCTGTTTGACCTTAGCTGAAACCCAGTTATTGGTTACAAAAATATACTCCTAAAACAGGTTTCAGTGTGTTTATGTACTGAGTTAGGTTGCAGTTTGTTATGTAGGAACTCAAATTATGGAGACAGGCTAATGGCCTCCTGCTGTTTTAATTATACACACACATAGGTAGATTCTTCAGTCTGTTCCTTGGCCTCCGTTTCTCCAGGTGAAAGAAGAAAGCACAGATTGAGCAATAGCAATGATGATGAAGGTGAAGATGAGGACAGCTCTTGCTTATTAAGCATCTCTGATTGGTGCACATACTGTGCGGGGGACTTATCACGCATTGTCTCACTAGATTCTCAGCACCACCTTGTAAGAAGGGGATCACGGGCAGGTGTGGTTGTGGTGGCTCACTCCTGTAATCCCAGCACTTTGGGAGGGCAAGGCAGGCAGATCATCTGAGGTCAGGAGTTCGAGACCAGCCTAGCCAACATGGTGAAACCTGTCTCTACTAAAACACACACACACACACATACACACACACAAATTAGCTGAGTGTGGTGGCACATGCCTGTAGTCCCAGCTACTCAAGAGACTGAGGCAAGAGAATCACCTGAACCTGGGTGGCGGAAGGTTGCAGTGAGCCGAGATCGCACTCCTGCACTCCAGCCTGGGTAACAAGAGTGAAACTCTGTCTCAAACAAAAAAGAAGGGGATCATAGCTCCTATTGGACAGATTAGAAAAACGAAGTTTGTCAAGGTAAGTGGCATCCTATAAACTAGAAATGGCTGACCCTAAAGTTCTACTTTTAACCCCTCTGCTCTGTGGCGTCCAGGACCTCTGGCTCAAACATGCCGGAATTCTACCCAAATAGCTGCACCACACCCACTGGTGCAGGAGGGGACTGGACCGGGGCACAGACACCAAGGGCCGCACAGCCACCTGACTTGTGGCCCGTGGAGACAGTGAGCAAAGAGAGGACAACAGCTGCTGGAACTCCGAAACCCCAGAGCAGACCCTGGGAACCAACGCTCTCCCCCTCCAAAAAGAAAACAAATCTGATGAGACAAACTGCTGAAAAGCACAAAAAGTGGAAAATAGAAGTAAGAGTTATGGAATCCCAGCCATTGAGAAGAATACCACTGTAGCCTTAGCTGGCCTGCCGCCTCATAGCTGGGACGCTTCAGGCAAGTTACTGAACATCTCTGAGCCTCAGTTTCCTCATCTCCAAAATCAGGATAATAATAACCTACCTCTGGCCGAGTGCGGTGGCCCACGCCTGCAAACCCAACACTTTGGGAGGCCAAGGCAGACGAATCACTGAGATCAGGAGTTTGAGACCAGCCTGGCCAATATGGTGAAACCCCATCTCTACTAAAAATACAAAAATTAGCCGGGCATGGTGGTGAGCACCTGCAATCCCATCTACTAGGTAGGCTGAGGCGGGAGAATCACTTGAACCTGGGAGGTGGAGGTTGCAGTGAGCCGAGATCGCACCATTGCACTCCAGACTGGGCGACAAGAGTGAAATTCCGTCTCAAAAATAATAATAACCTACCTCTTCTCATTAGGATTAAATGAGGCCACATCTGTAAACCCCCAGCACAGTGCTTAGCGCAGACAGGCATTTGATAAGTGGCAGCTGGTGTTTCCCAAGGCATAATCCTGGTGGCTGTGGTGGTCTACCAGCAGGGGAAAGACATACAAGGAAGGGGAGCAACACTGGCATCTTGGACACTGTGCCATGCTGTGCCCTGTGAGGACACTGAAAAGGTGAAAGGCACGCAGCTGAAGAGAGGAAGACACTGAAGATTCAGGGACTCATGCCCATGGATATCCAAATTCTTGGCACTCATGTTAGATAGAAATATATATTCCGTATGACGCTGAGACGACAATTCTAGTTGTTCCCAGTCAGAACTGCCCACGCGAGGCCCAGGCTGGTTTGAGTAGTGGTGAGTACTGGTCACTGGAGTCCCTGTGGAAGTCACGGAGCTGGAAGGGGCTGCTGGGCTCCCAGGGCTGGATTCCAGGGGTCTTCAACATCTCTTTCCACTCAGTTACGGAATTCAATAGTTACCCACAACACTGCAATGTTTCTGCTCTGTGGTAGACCTTTTTTTTTTTTTTTTTTTTTTTTTAGACAGAGCCTCCCCCAGACTGGAGTGCTGTGGTGCAATCTCAGCTCCCGGCAACCTCCGCCTCCCAGGTTCAATCGATTCTCCTGCCTCAGCCTCCTGAGTAGCAGGGATTATAGGCGCCTGCCACCACACCCGGCCAAGTTTTTGTATTTTTAGTAGAGACAAGGGTTTCACCATGTTGGTCAGGCTGGTCTTGAACTGCTTACCTCATGATCCACCTGCCTCGGCCTCCCAAAGTGCTGGGATTACAGGCGTCAGCCACTGCACCCAGCCTATGTGGCAGACCTTACTAGAAGCTCACACTTGGGAAAACCATTTCGCTTCTGGGCATAGACTAGTAGGGTGCTGGTAAACCAACTCGTAGAAAGAGGGAAAAAAAAAATCCCACTGGAGATTTCAGCAGGCTGAGGCTGCCGAAGGGGTGGGACGACCAGCGATGAACACTGAAATAGAAAGATGCTCAGGAGAAGGCGCTGCGGGCAGGCTGAGGGGGTGTTGGGGGATGAGGAAGGCCATGCACTGCAGGGAACGTTGCGCCATGGAACGGAGTCCTAAGAAACCCGGGCAGCGACACAGCGGATCAGAGCAGAAAGCAGGAGGCAGGCCGGCTGAGAGCCTTGCTCTGTGTGCCCCGTAGGCTGCGGGGCACTGCCTTTCTCCTTAAAAGTGTCTCTGTTGGTTGCTGTAATATGTCGCCTCCAAAGAACAGAATTTGGGTTTCTTTCCCAGTCGCCCACCTGGAGGAGGGCGGGGCCGGCCATGCTGTTTCCGGGCCGGCAGGGGGCGGTGTGGAACAGACCCCGCAGCGCGGATCTCTGGCTTCCCGCAGACGGTCCAGGTCCTCATCGGCCTCATCCACCTGGGCTTTGGCAGCGTGCTGCTCATGGTTCGCCGCGGCCACGTGGGGATGTTCCTCATCGAGGGCGGCGTCCCCTTCTGGGGAGGAGCCCGTGTGAGTGCCGGGGCCATGGAGAGGGAGGGTGGGGGGATACTGCCCAGGCTCACCTCTCCCCCATGCGCCCACCTCCCATCCTCCTGGGCACAGCCTGTCCTAGGTGGGGGCCTGGAGACGCTTCCTAGAAGAACTGGAGTCCAAGTCTAACTCCTTCCCCCCAAACCCTCTCCATAAACCTGAACCTGACACCGCTCCTGCGGATGGAAAGCTCCCAGCAAACAGCCAGAGAAGCTGCCAAAAAGGACGGGAAAGGCGGGGCACGGTGGCTCACACTTGTAATCCCAGCACTTTGGGAGGCCGAGGCGGGCAGATCTTGACTTGAAGTCAGGAGCTCGAGACCAGTCTGACCGACATAGTGAAACCCCGTCTCTACTAAAACTACAAAAATTAGCCGGGCATGGTGGCGGAAGCCTGTAAACCCAGCTATACGGGAGGCTGAGGCAAGAGAATCGTTTTAACCCGGGAGGTGGAGGTTGCAATGAGCTGAGATCTCGCCACTGCACTCCAGCCTGGGTAACAAAGCAAGACTCTGTCTCAAAAAAAAAAAAAAAAAAAAGGATGGAGGGTATCAGGGCTGGGTCCAAACCACCTGCAGTACCCAGATCCCAGGCCTCACCCCACATCCACACGCCTCCTGCAGAAACCACCCAGCTCCCTGAGTTGGGTCCCAGCCCTCCAAGAGCCCTGTCCCCTGAGAGTCGGACCAGCTCTGAGGCCCTGAGCCCATTCCTCTCACTGCCCCCAGCCAAACTGACCACTCACCCCTGCGGAAGAACGGACAAGTGAGTCCTTGTCATCATCAACGTTAGAGGGCACTTCAGTGTTTGCAGTGACCCCTGGTGTTGGCACCCTCATCAACACATCACCAGAGCCTCCAGCCGCCCGAAAGAAGCACAGGCTTCAGAGTCAGGTCAACAGGGTCTGAATCCCAGCTCCACCGCACGCTAAGGCAGAGTCCCTTGGGCATGTCACTGAACCTCAAGCCTCAACTTCCTCATCTAAAACTTGGGCTCATGGATCTGGCCCTGCCTGCCCCATAGTTTGCAGAGGAAATCAAGAGATAATGTGCATGGTGAGTGGATTACTAACCCTAAAATTCTGTACCAAATAGTGACTGCTGAGCAATTCCCTTTTTGGAGAGAAAGCCAGAGATTTGCATAAAAGGGGTCTCCATTGTGTGAGTGTAGGTTCCAGAACCGAGGGTGATTTTCTTCCCCTGGCCAGGCTGCCTCCAGCAAGAGCACAAAACCCCCTAGATGGGGCTCCAGGAGGACAAAGTGGCTGACACATCACGACCAGATCAGGGCAGTCACCTGGCCGTGCTTGGGGACAACCTCTGGCCCTTTGAATGGTCCATAGTGACCCAAAGTTGGAGGAAAATTTTGCAATCGGAAGAGCTCATGGGGAGAAATCACAACAGGAAGAAACAAAGGGGGCACTTTCCCCTCTGAGCCCCCTCCCGTGGGCTTTATCACAAATATGCCCAGCAAAGCTTCAAAACTCGGGGAAGGAACAAAAGCAAAAACTTGCTTTTCGGTCTCAGGAGACATCAGGGTCAGGAGATCTTGGCAGGACACGTGTGAGCTCCAACTTTCGGTCATTCTGTTGGCGCTTCACATTGCTAACCTCTGGGGACCCCTGAAAATAGAGGGGTATTATGTGCATTTTTCTAGAAAGCAGACTCATCGCTTTTCTTGAAGGCTCAAAGGAGTCCTTAGTTGAAAATTCCCAGAATTAGACAGGGCATGGTGGCTCATGCCTGTAATCCCAGCACTTTGGGAGGCCGAGGTGTGTGGATTGCCTGAGGTCAGGAGTTCAAGACCAGCTTGGCCAACATGGTGAAACCCCATCTCTACTAAAAATACCAAAAAAAATTAGCCGGACATGGTGGCATGTGCCTGTAATCCCAGCTACTCGGGAGGTTGAGGCAGGGGAATTGCTTGAACCAGGAAGATCGAGGTTGCAGTGAGCCGAGATGGTGCCACTGCACTCCAGCCTGGGTGACACAGCAAGAATCTGTCTCAAAAAAAAAAAAAAGAAAGAAAGAAAGGAAAAGAAAAAAGAAAATTCCCAGAATTCCAGGATGGTACAGAAGGAAAGAGGCAGTCAGCAGGGGTGCGGGGACAGCCAGGCCTCCTTCCCTGCATGAACCTGGGCAAGTCACTGTCTCTGGGGCAAAACTTTCTCATCAATAAGGCATCATGCCTGTCTCCAGCCCAGAGAGCCGGATTCCAAATCCAGCTGCCCTCTTGACACCACCACTCGACGTTGAAGAGGCGACTCAGCACATCAAAAGGAAGCCCTGGATGCCTGCCATAGGCTTGCCTCCAGCCCTCTTCCTCCCGTCATGTCCTCATCTCAGCAAATGGCACCTCCAGCCACCCAACTGCCAACGCTAAACACATCCTAAGAATCATCCTAGAGTCTTGTCTTTCTCTGCTCCACAGCAGCAGGTCCTGTCGGCCCGCCCTGCAGAGCACAGCCTGAGTGTGTTCACTGCTTCCCACGCCTGTCACCCCCATGCTGATCTGCACCCGCTGGAGACCTGTGGTGACTCCTTCCTGGTCCTCTGTCTCTCTGTCCCCAGGGCCTCCTCCACCTGCCACTGAACCTGCAGTCTCCCCAGCATGGCAGCTGAGTGCCACCTGCAAATTGCAGGCCCAGAGGGACACAGCGCTGCTCAGCTCCATCTTCTCAACTCAGCAGGTGCAGGGCCAGCCCCACCTCAGTGTGTCAGGCACTGCCAAGTACATAGGTGCCAAGATGCAGGTCCCTGGGTCATCCTCATAGGCAGCCTCATGCCCCACTGTTGTCATCCCAGCTTACAGAGACAACCCTGACCCCCCACCCAGCCTCAAGGAGCCCCTGTGGCCCCTGTGACTTCATCACAGCTCTCAGTACCACTGTCTGTACTTTTCTTCACTGTTTGCTAAGCGTCAGTCTTCCCCAATTAGAATATGAGCTCCAAGAGGGCAGGGTCGCCTTCTTCAACTCCCTTATATTCCTGACACATAACTGCCACTCGGAAAATGTTTGGGTTTTTCTGTTTTTTTGTTTTGAGACAGAGTCTCTCTCTGTCCCCCAGGCTGGAGTGCAGTGGTGCTATCTTGGCTCACTGCAACCTCCTCCTCCCGGGTTCAAGTGATTCTTGCTCCTCAGCCTCCCAGATAACTGGGATTGCAGGTGCATGCCGCCATGCCCAGCTCATTTTGTATTTTTAGTAGAGACTGGAGTTTTACCATGTTGGCCAGGCTGGTCTCGAACTACTGATTTCAAGTGATCCTCCCACCTCCGCCCCCCAATCCTCACGCTGGGATTACAGGCATGAGCCACCACATTCAGCCTCACTCTGTAAATGTTTGATAAGTGAATGCTTGAAGGAACAATGCCTTCCCCACGAGGCCCTGATGATATGATGTCAATGAAACCTTTCACCTCGTAAGCCACAGCCCTAGTTCCCTGGACAGGGGACATCCTTGCTGAGAGACCCCAGGGTGCCTGCCTGAAAGGGAAAGTGGCATCAAAAGGCTGCTCTCTCTCCCTCGCACCTCTCTACAGAGCCCAAGCAGGGTGTGCCCTGCCCAGGGTCCTGGCTGGGTCCCTCACTGGGCCTCAATGGGTCCCCTCTCCCCACATAGTTCATCATCTCCGGATCCCTCTCAGTGGCAGCGGAGAAGAACCACATCAGCTGCCTGGTGAGTCTGAACAAGGGGACCCAGGGGCGGGGATGAGGCCACGGCAGAATCCCACCCTGCCCTGCCCCTCCCGTCCACTCACTCCTTCAGCTCATTCCCCAGCACTTCTGAGGGACCTGCTAAGTGTCGGGGCAGGCCACCATCCAGGCAGACCAGACGCAGACTATGCACGTACAGGAGAAGACAGGGATGACCTCTCAATACACAAGCCAGGGTGGAATGTGAGGTCCACGGATAAAAGGCTCAGGGTCATTCCAAGAAAGGAAAGATGCTAAAACACATCCTGGCAGAGCAGAGCCCTGCTGGGCCTTGGGAAGCAGAGAGGACGTAGAAACTCCACGGGAAAGGTTGAGAATGCACGGAAGGGCGTGGGTGGGGTCGCCACTGAAACCACAATGGCTCCATACAACGAGGGCAAAGGCAGGGCAGGGAAAGTGGAAAGACATTAGACAGAGAGATTTAATCCCACAATGGGGCTGGATCACAATCTCAGGAGGCTTGGTGCCTTCTGCAGGCACGGGAAGGCAGCAGAGGCTTTGAACAGGGGGCTGTGCGCTTTACGTCAGGCTGAGACCATGGCAGAGAGGGTCACGGCACTTACCTTCTGGTGCCTGGTAAGACACCCATAAAACAAACTAACAAAGAGGATAGTTGCCAAGCGTGGAATGTGCCGAAAGGAAGCCGACAGGATAATGTGAGTCATTCTAAGCTCAACTGGGGTCCCTGAGCTGGGGTCAGTGAACCGAGTCCTCACAGTTCAGAGGGCGACAGCCATGGAAGAGCCCAGCCGGGAAACGCCATAGGCTCTGAACAGGGGACCAGGGTCCTGGACCACCACCCACAAGGGCGGGGCCAAGAGGGAGAGGCTGGGGAGGTGACTCAGAGCCTAAATGCCAAGTTCAGGTTTATTTTAAGGGCAATGAGAGACCACAGAGGCTTCAGGAGGGGATTCCTTGCCCTATTTCCATACTTGCAAGGTGTCCCAGGGGTTGGGCAGAGAATGGGTGGTGGAAGGGCAGGACCAGAAGACAGGACTCTCAGGACCGAACCCAGCATCCCCCAGCCCATAAGCTCCAGGAGGACAAGACCTGACCTGCTCTCTCCTGGACCCAGCACCTTGTAGAGTGCCTGGCATGCAGCAGGTGCTCAATAAAAGCTTTGGACTTAATGAATCAATTAATGGATTTCTTGTGAGGCTGTTCTGATCTCAATGAGCTCCTGGTTTCTATTTAAAAAGAAGAAGAAGAATCAGGCGTCTTTAAACCTGAAGAGGTCCTAGAGTCCCCAGCCCACCCGTGAGTGGCTACCCCTTTAAGCCTGGGGCAGATTCACCAGCAGGCTCCAGCTGTGGGTCACAAGATCATCAGGTTCTGGCTGCACGGGGATGGTGACCCCGGGTGGCTGCCTGGACCACCCCAGGAGTCACTTGCCCTGCACGCTCTTCAGAGCGTCAAGTCTTAGGCCTCTCAGCCCACTCAGCCTTCAGGCCATCGGCTCCTGCCCCTCCTGTCTCTGCCTGGTGTCCCACCAGGGTCTGCAGTGCCTCACTCTGCCAGCCGCTTCCTGGGACCTCCTGGAAATAAACTCAACCCCTCTCCTCACCAGGCCTCAGTGTCCATAGCAAAAGGCCTCCCCAGCCCATGCCCCTGAGCAGCCCTCAGCTGCAGCTGCCCTTGCAGGGTGCTGGGCCCCGGGGCGAGGGAGCCACAGTAAGGGGTGGGCTGGAGGCTGCAAACTCCACCCAGAGAGGCTGTAAAGGAGGTGGTGCCCGTCTCCCTGGAAGCTTCTAAGAAGACAAGAGAAGGAAAGAGAGACAACAAAGCCTCCTCCCGAGGTCCCAGGGGAGGAGAAAAGGAGAGTGGTGGATGAGAACGCAGCTGCGCGCAGGGTGGCATGGCCGCTGCCTCCTTGGCTGTGGGAGGGAAAGTGCTGGGGGCTGGGCAGCTGAGCCATGGCCCCTGCCATTTCTCCATCTCTTCCCCTCTTCCCCCTGCTCTTGTCTCTCGGCCTCTGCAGGTGAGGAGCAGCCTGGGCACCAACATCCTCAGCGCCATGGCGGCCTTTGCTGGGACGGCCATCCTGCTCATGGATTTTGGCGTAACTAACTGGGTGCATTGTCAGATGGCCCCAGGGGTGGGAAAACTGTGTCCAGGAGGGCAAAGGGTGAGCGTCTGCAGCATCAGGACAGGGGCAGGGCCTGCCAGTCACTATAGACCTCAAGAATCCATGGACCCTCTGAGCCTTCCCCAAGATGGGCACCAGAAGGAACAAGGAGGCAGCCTGGAGGGTGAAGGGGAGGGTGCAGGATGGGTGGCAGGGGGACTGGCTCCAGGCATAGCTCTGCCACCAACAAGCTGTGTGACCTTGGGCAAGTGATTCTCACGCAGGGGACCTCCTTACTCTAGAACTCTGGGCTCACCTTTCTGTGGGTTTTGGCCCCCAGGACGTGGGCAGGGGCTATCTGGGCATGCTGACTGTCTTCCCCATCTGGGAGTTCTTTGTCACAGTCATTGTCACCCACTTCGGGTGCCAGGCCACTCGTGCCCAGGCCAACGCAGTGAGCGCCCCCACCCACATCCACTAAACCTGAGCCTCTGGAAGGCAGTTGGCTGGGCACATGCTCTGCCTCCAGCTCCCTCCCTCTGCCCTCTGGGAAGGCATATGGAGAGACAGCACTAGGAGGGGTGTCCCATCCATGTCAGGGGGGCCAAAGAAGTCTTTGGGCTGGGTATGGTGACTCACACCTGTGATCCCAGCACTTTGGGAAACAAGACAGGAGGATCTCTTGAGCCCAGGAGATCTCTTATGAGCTTGGGCAATATAAAAAGGTCCTATCGCTGCAAAAAAAAAAAAAATGTTTTTAATTAGCCAGGTGTGGTGGTACGCACCTGTAGTCCTTGCTAGTCGGGAGGCTGAGGCAGGAGGATCGCTTGAGCCCAGGAGGTTGAGGTGGCAGTGAGCTATGATCACAGCACTGCCCTTCAGCCTGGGTGACAGAGCGAGACTGTCTCTAAAACCAAAGCAAAACCAAAGACATCTTTGCAGTTCAGCGAAGACAGCCGTGTTCGCCTCAAAGCACAGGGTGGCGCCAGCATCCACGGAGCCACTGCTGTGTGCAGCCCCACAGGGAGCCCTGCAGATGGAAGGCCTAGGCTCGGGGTGTGGGGGCAGTGCTGCTCTCAGAGGAGTGGGACTTTTTGGAGTTCCCAGGCCACGTGGGAGACGGGGGCATCAGGGAGGGCAGCATGACAGAGATGGAAATTAAGCTTTAATTTCCAAAAAAAATGGAGTACAGTTATGATGGAAAGGGGCAGGAGGGAGCGTTCAAGGCAGGGGAACCAGCTGAAGCAAAGGCTGTCTCAGGCAGGCAAATGCAGGCCACAGGGTGGGGTGTTCTTGGCAGGTGCATGATGGGGTACATTGAGGGTAGGGGGGCTGAAGGCCTGAGCAGGGGAGTGAGCTGGCTCAGGGAAATCAGTCCAGAGGATCTGTCCAGCGCCGGGAAGTAGAGGGGTTCAAGGCCAAAGCCACGGTGCCAGCAAGAGAGCGCAAAGTCCTGAACCAGGCCAGGGCAGCTGGGAGGGAAGGAACATCAGAACGTTAGCGCCTGGTGAAGTGGGGCTTTTGTCTGTTCTGTTCACTGCTGTCCTCCCAGTGCCTGGATCATAGTTGGCCCCAGTACATGTTGTTTGCACACAGAGCCCTAAGGGTGCAATTCAGACTTGCAGAATTCAGTATCAGGGTGCTGTTCTCAGATGACCCACAAGGGAGCACTATTGTGACACTAGCCTGAAGCTCCAGCGTCCTCCAAGAGCTCAGTGCTGTTTTCTCTGCAGCCAGTGATCTTCCTGCCAAGCGCCTTCAGCGCAGACTTCAACATCCCCAGCCCGGCAGCCTGTCCGCCCCCTGCCTATGACAACATGGCATATGTGCCCAAGGAGGTGTCTGAGTAGCAGATGTGGCACCTGCAGGTGGAGTCCAGCGTTTCCCCTCTGGGGCCAGCCTCTCCCCACCCCCACCTTGTTCATCAAGGGCCAGCCCCACCTCGGCCACCCCCCACCACCACGTCCACACACACGGCGGCAGAGTGAGGTGTGCCCAGGGACATCCTTCCCACACTTTCCCCAGTGGCTTCTTTCTAAAAGACACCAGGCTGACATCGGGGTGTGTGTCCTTCAGCTCCCCAAGTCCCATCATCCTTCCAGGGACACCCCCTGTGCATTTCTCTGCTCATAGGGGAAATCCTAGCCCTACTGAAGACTCAGGTTCGAGGCCTGCCCTGACCTTCAGGCATCAGGCAGGTCATTAAGCTCAGAGAGCCGAGAATCCTCCAGAATGGAAGAGTCTGACTCTGGCATTCCACAGAGGTGCAGATGCCCCCGAGGCCACACAGCAGGGCAGTGGCCTGACCTCAGGTCCCCTGGCCCCGAGATCAACTCTGTCCTTTGTCATCTGTTGCTACATCCATGGACCTCAGGTTTCCCATTTGGAAACTCGAATGTTGAACCAGATAAGGTTCATAAGGCTCTTCCAGCTCCCCAGGCTCCCTGAGTCCTGGATCTAAGCCAGGCATCATCCCCCTATTCCCTGGAAACCCTCTTTGTCTTTATCTGGCTATGGAGTCAGCATTGCCCCCCCCACCATCTCCCAAGATGGGGGAGGTTGCAGCGGAAGGCTGACGCCAGCCCCCTCCTGAGGCCCACCACAGTCAGCATCGACAGGGGCACAGCAGTGGCAGTTAGAGACTTCCCTGTGCCTCTCAGCACTCCCTTGCCCACCTCCATAGCTCAAAGACAAGGCTACCACAGAAGGTTACCACGAGACCTGGGCTTTGTCTCCAGGGGACGAGGAGACACTGTCAGCCTGGTGTCCACTGGTCCTTGTAAATCAGATGGCTTGTCTCATCCACACCACAGAAGGAAATAAACCATGTGGCTTAAGTTTTGAGCTGGTCTCGTTGCAATAACTTTTTCTTTTTAACCTCAGGGGCTTCTGAGGGTCATCCCACGTTTATCAGAGGACGTGGGTAACTGTCCCACTGTCACAGCAAAAGGGCACCTCTGGGTGCCATGCTCTGTGTGGTGTAATCCTTACACCTCTGTCCCCATCTCAGTTCAAACAAACATGCATTCATATCCCCCCTCCACAACTAAGAACACTGCAGCTTGAAGAGGTTAAATTATATGCCCAAGGCCACCAAGCTAGTAAGGAGCAAAGCTGGGATCTGGGCTGGGCACAGTGGTTCACACCTGTAATCCCAGCACTTTGGGAGGCTGAGGCGAGCGGATCACGAGGTCAGGAGATCAAGACCAGCCTGGCTAACACAGTGAAACTCTGTCTCTACTAAAAATATAAAAAATTAGCCGGGCATGGTGGTACGTGCCTGTAGTCCCAGCTACTCAGGAGGCTGAGGCCGGAAAATCGCTTGAACCTGGCAGGTGGAATTGCAGTGAGCTGAGATCGCACCACTGCACTCCAGCACTCCAGCCTGGGTGACAGAGCGAGACTCCATATCAAACAAAAAATAAATAAAAGCTGAGATCTGCACGTAGTTCCATGTGACATCAGAGTCCATGTTCTCACCACCTGGTCTTCCCTTAGTACAAACCAAAGTGCTTCCCACCAACCCCTTCTCATTCCTTCTGTTTCTTCATCCCCAAAACTAGGACGGGCTGCATTCCTCAGCACACTCACTTCTTCTTCACCCAACAAACTCCTACTCCTCCTTTAAGACCCTATTTAAATGCTGCCCCTTCTGTGCCATCTTCCCAAAGGAGGGGTGGTCCACTAGGTGGCTAGGTGCCATGACCACAACACTGGAATGAGGGTGGGGCAAGGGAGGTGCCATCCAAGGGAACATTCACTCTCAGGGTCCCATCAGTGCAGAGCTGGGGTAAGGGGTACCACAAGGTTTGGCTTTCACAATCAAGAAAGGAGACTCGAGGATTTGGAGCTTAGAGTTTAAGATCATTAAGTATAGAGCCGGAGGAAATGTACTTGAGGATTTAGGACCAGTTTTCTTGCCACATAAAGGAGACTAGAGACGTTTCAGAACTGAGGGGAGAAGCTGGGGGAGAGAGAGAAAAAAAAAGAGAGTGTTTAACCCCAAGCTGGGATTGCTGACCTTTATCCTCTGCTGACCAAATCCCTCGGGAAGTCTGTAGGCCAGAAACCACAGATCCATTAAGAGGAATTAAAGACCACAGGTGCCCAGAGATGTCCCATGTCCAGACAGCGTGGAGCCACAACATAGATACGGCTGGGGACTGTGCCTGGCGACACAGCATCCCACACTCCGGTGTAGTAAATGAGTCCAAGCATGAGAAAGCTTCCTGTTTCCTGAGCTGGCAGGTGGCCAGATATGTAATGTAGATGGTGTGAGACTTTGTAACAAATATGAGCAGCAAATGAGAAGGAGACAGTGGCCACCGCAGAGAGACCAGCAAGAACAGACTGCACCTCAGCAGAGGGTAGCAAGGACAGACGAGGGCTTATGGACTGGAAGTCATTGGAAGTGACTGAGTTATCCTGAATTGGCAAAATTACGTTTTCTGCCAACACTGAGAGTAAATGGGAGGTAGAGAGATAATTTCTGTGAGGAACAATGCTGAGAACTACAAAACGTTACAAGGAGAAATTAACAAAGCTCTAAGTCAATGAAAGGATACCCTGTGTTCATGAATGGAGAAGCTCTAGTTTTTTTAAATGCCATTGATCTCCAAAATTTAGCTGTAAATTCAATATGATTCCATTCAAAATTTTAGGAGTTTATTTTGGGGAACTTGACAAGCTAATTCTAAAATTTATATGGAAATTAAAAAATAGAAGAACACTTTTTTTTTTTTTTTAAAAGACATTTATTCAGCGTCACGATCAGACTATTACATTTAGCAATCAACAGCATGGGTGCAAAAAAAAAAGAAAAAGAAAAAAAATCTACATTAAAACCCTTCCTTGGAATGCTTTACACTTTCCACAGAACAGAAACTAAAATAACCTGTTATACAATTAGTCACAAATACAGCCCTCGAGTTTTTTGCCCATACACATGAGTATTTGTCTAAATCATGTCTTCTGTGTAGCAGCTAGGCCCTGCCACCACTGTGCTTGGCTGAGTTCACAAATCTGTTGTAACCTGTAGCTTCCCTGTCACCTCTCTGGCTCTCCTCTCCTGCTAAGCTTTGTTTCCTAATTAAAATCTTCTGCCACTGCTATAGCTACTGCTGCTACTGGAACCACCATAGCCACCTTGGTTTCGTGGTTTGGCAAAGTATTGGCCGCCACCACCATAGGGGCCAGAGCTTCTGCCTCCAAAGTTTCCTCCCTTCATGGGTCCAAAATTTGAAGACTGATTGTTGTAACTGCCAAAATCATTGTAGCTTCCACCACCTCCAAAATTGCCTCCACTACCACCGCCAAAGCCGCCTCCGCCTCCGTTGTTATAGCTGTCATAGCTGCCACTCCCGCCATAGCCACTGCCCTGGTTTCCATAACCCTGTCCACCACTTCCATAGCCTCTGCTTCCTCCAGACTAACCAGGGCCGCCTCCTCCATAACCACCATCATTACCAAATCCATTATAGCCATCCCCACTGCCACCATATCCACCACCACCACGGCTGCCACCAAAGCCACCACGACCACTGAAGTTTCCTCCGCGACCAAAGTTGTCATTCCCACCGAAACCACCTCCACGACCACCACCAAAGTTTCCAGAACCACTTCGACGTCTTTGGCTGGATGAAGCACTAGCCATCTCTTGCTTTGATGGGGCTTTCCTAACTTCACAGTTGTGGCCATTCACAGTATGGTATTTCTGAATGACAATCTTATCCACGGAGTCATGGTCATCAAAGGTTACAAAAGCAAAGCCCCTTTTCTTGCCACTGCCTCTGTCAGTCATGATTTCAATCACTTCAATTTTTCCATACTGTTCAAAATAATCTCTTAGGTGATGTTCTTCAGTGTCTTCTTTAATGCCGCCAACGAATATTTTTTTCAGTTAAGTGGGCACCTGGTCTTTGAGAATCTTCTTTTGAGACAGCTCTCTTTGGTTCCACAACTCTTCCATCCACTTTGTGTGGCCTTGCGTTCATGGCTGCAGCCACTTCCTCCACAGTTGCATACGTGACGAACCCAAAGCCCCTGGAGCGCTTGGTGTTTGGATCTCTCATTACCACACAGTCTGTGAGCGTTCCTCATTGCTCAAAATGGCTCCTCAGGCTCTCATCGGTTGTTTCAAAGCTCAACCCTCCAATGAAGAGCTTCCTCAGCTGTTCCGGCTCTTTAGGAGACTCTGACTTAGACATGATCGCAGGGAGAAGAGAGACTTTAACGATGCTTCTTCGGCGGCGTCCACGGGCAAAAAGGAGCAAACTGACAAACGTATCTCAGAAGAACACTTAAAGACAAAGTTGGAGGATTTAAACTACCTGATTTCAAGATTTACTACAAAGCAACAATTTAGACATCATTTTAGTGCAAAAACGGACAAAAAGACCCATGGAATGAAATAGACAGCTCAGAAACAGACCCTCACATATGGTCCCTTGATCGATGACAAAGGCACCCACAATTAAGTGGATAAATGACATTCTTTTTCATCAACGGTCCTGAAGCAATTATATATTGATATAGAAGAAAAAGGACCATAATTCCTACCCCACACCATACATAAAAATTAATTCAGCATGAGTCACAGACCTAAATTTTATAAAAAAACAAGCTTCTGAAAGAAAACATAGGAAAATATTATTTGGAGATAAGCAAAGATTTACTAAACTAGAAATGCAAAACACACTAACAATAAAAGACAATACTAATAAATTAGTTTATTAAAAATTAAGACCTCTGTTTATCAAAAATCACATCATAAGTGTCAAAATGCACAACATATACTGGGAGGAAATTTTGAAATACATCATATGTGACATGGGTCTCATGTGCAGAAAGTGCAAATAACTCCTAAAAATAAATAAGTAAGCCAGGCGCAGTGGCTCACGCCTGTAATCCCAACACTTTAGTAGGCCAAACCGGCCGGATCGCCTGAGTCAGGAGTTCAAGACCAGCCTGGGCAACATGGTGAAACCTTGGCTCTACTAAAAATACAAAAATTAGCTGAGCATGGTGGCATGCACCTGTAATCCCAGCTACTTGGGAGGCTGAGGCAGGAGAATCACTTGAACCTGGGGGGCAGAGGTTGTAATGAACCGAGATTACGTCACTGCCTGGGCAACAGAGTGAGACTCTGTCTCTAAATAAATAAAATAAAACAAAATAAAATAGAGCTCAATTTAAAATGGGCAAAGAACTTGAGCAGACATTTCACAAAAGAGGATATAAAAATGGCCAATAAATGTGTTCAACATCATTAGACCTTAGAGAAATACAAATTAAAACTACAATGAGATACCACAACACACCAGAATTGCTAAAATTTTTAAAAGACTGACTTATACAAGTGTTGATTAGGCTGGGAAGCTAATCTTCTTACACATTGCTGGTGGGAGTAAAAATTGATACTACCACTTTGGAAAAAAATGTTTGGCAATATCCACTAAAGCTAAACATACACATTCGGTATCACCCAAGAGTTTTATTCCTGGATATAGACCCAACAGAAATGAGAAAGTTTTCACTAGAAGACATATACAAGAGATTTGGATGACAGCTTTATTCGTAACAGGCAAACACTTGAAACAACTCAAATGTCCATCAACCATAGAGGTAAATAAACTGTTCTATATTCACTAAAAAGGAATAAATAAAAAGAACAAACACTGATACATCTAACACATGGGTGGATCTCCATGTGAAAGAAGACAGACACCAAAGGGCACATCCTGCGTTATTCCACTGATAGGAATTTCAAGAACGGCTTACATAAACTAATGGTGGTAGATGTCAGCACAGTTGTTGGCCCTTGGGAGCAGCAGGGGAGGGGAGCGTGACATAGTCTCCAGGGCAGTGCAGATCTCCATATCTTGACCTGAGTTATGGCTGCATGGGTGTAGACATAGATAAAAATTAACCAAATTGGACACACCTATGCACTTTACTGTCTGTAATTGCCTCCGATTTTTTTTAAGTGGTAAAAAAATAAAAATAAAAAGTTACTGTATTCGCTATTTCTGCACCATAAATGACCACAAACTTAATGGCTTAAAGCTGCATGCATATATATTACCTCACAGTTTCTGTGGTCCTATCCAGGTGCATCTTGGTTGGGTCCTCTGCTTAGGGCTTCATAAAGCTGCACTCAAGATGGCAGCTGGGCTGCACTCTTATCTGGAGACTCCAATGGGGAAGAATCCACTTCCAAGCTCACTCAGGTTGATGGCAGAATTCATTTCTTTGAAACTCTGGGACTGAGGGCCATAGCTTCTTTCTGACTGTCATTACCCTCAGCCCCTAGAGGCTGTTCTAAGCTCCTTGCCTTGGGAGCCTCATAACATGGACATTGACTTCTTTGAAACCAGCTGGGGAGAGAGCCCTGTAGCAAGCTGGCCAGCAGGATAAAGACTTAAATAACAACATAATTGCGGAAGTGCCATCCCATCACCTTTGCCTCAGGCTGTTGGTTAGAAGCAAGTCACAGGTGCTAGCCGAGCTCAAAGGGAAGGGTTATTGGGACCACCTTAGCATTTGTCTGCCTCAGTTACAGTTCTGCTCATTTAAATTTGTAATTGTAAAATGCAAATTCAATGTATTTAATTCCCAGTGTAAAAAGCCCTATCGTTACCCCCTAAATCCCTTCAGCTGTAGGTTAATTTTCCTCCTCGCCTTTATTTTCCTCACTCCCATCCACCCCACTGAAATCACTCTCTCTAAGGTTATTGCATTGACCTTGTCACCAAAATCAATGGGCTTTTTAAAATTCTTGTTTTAGTAATAGCTCCTTCCATTTCTTAAATGTTGCCTACCCTTATACTTTCCTCTCTGTACGCTATGGACTCTCTATGTGATCTCATCCACCACTTCAGCTTCGTTTAACCTTTTATTCAGCAAGTGCTAACTGGGCACCTGGTGTATGAGCAGGCTCTGGAGACACCAGACACCAGCCAAGAACCCTGTTCTTACGGAGCTCACATTAGCCATCTATCACGTCTTCTACCCAGACTCTTTTGCTGAGACAGCCTCAGCATCTACTTTCACGTCTCACCAAAAGGAATTTACGTCTTCCCTTCCAACTCAGACCATTTCCCCTCCTGTGTTCCTGATGTCAACTCACATTCCTGTAGACCTTGGGCCAGCCAGGCCTGAACCCCAGCATCATTCTTGGTTTCCCCCCTCTCTAAGCCACACAGAATCACCCCGCACTGATTCTCCTTGCTCTGATTTCTCAACTGGGTCTACTCTCCTCATCCTCCTCCTTTGAGCCACATCACCCCTCACCCGTGTGGGGCATCAGCCTCCTAAGCTCCTAACCTCGTCCCCAGCTCTGAGCTTGCCCCATGCATCTCCTGACTAGATGACAGCCAGAGGGGTTTTTCTAAAGTACAAGTTATCGTGTTCCTGTTCTGCCTAAAGATACTCTGGCTTTCCTTTGACCTTGAGCTAAAGTTCGAATGCTCTAGGAAGGCTTTTGATCGGCAAAGCCCTGGAGAGGTAGCTGCTCACCTTTCCAGCCCCAATCCTCCCCATCCTCCTCTTACACTTGACCCAGAGCCATCCTGAGCCTCTGTGAGCTCCATCTGCCTAGGAAGGCTGCCCTCTGCCTGCTTCCCACCCTCCTATTTGTCCCGCTTACCTCCCACCCCCTTCGATCTTCATTTAGATACCACTTCCTCCAGGAAGCCTTATCTGGCCTCATCCCCTCCCCAGCCCTTTGGAGTAGGGGACCTCCTCCAGAATCTCACCACACCCACACCTCAGTATCATTACCTGTCCACAGCACAGTTACCTGTCTCCCTGTTTATCTTATTCAATGGACTTTGTACAAGTATTGATCGACTTACGCCCTATGCAACTTACGACCTTTCGACTTTACGACCACAATCGCTAGCCACGACTGCTCCGCTGTAGATTTTTGGAAACACTTCAACATTTTGATGTGTATCAAGAATATCGCTACCGCCTGGGAGGCTGTGACAACAAAGTGCATGAATAGCATCTGGAAAAATTGTGTTAAGTGCTATGTTAATGATTTTGACATTTTTGACAGTGAACATGAACTTGAAATGATTCAGGAAAAAATAGTAAAACTCGCTAAAGACCTTTCTCTGGAGTGTGAAATAGAAGATGTCGAAGAGTTGCTAGACAAAGAATCTGGAGAACTTACAAATGAAGAGCTAATCAAACTGGAAGAAGAAAGAGTGGCAGAAGAAGAAAGAAGAGAACAGAGAAAGAAGAGGAGGAGCCAGAAAGAAAGTTCACCACTAAGGGATTATCAGACATTTTATCTTTACTGAATAAACGTCTTATACATTTCGAAGCAATGGACCCAAACATCGAACGATTTGCAAGGATTGAATGGATGGCGCACGATGTGTTTTGTCCGTATCGTGAAATTTATGAGAAAAAAAGAAACATACAATTCAGACAAAGCTCACCATGTTTATGAAAAAACCAACTCCGGTAACCCCAACCGCTGCCTCAGATGACAATATCAACGATCCACAGCCAAGCACCAGTGGCCAATAAAATGTTTCGTACATGTTTATATATTTTGATATATTTTGCAATTGGGAAAATGTTTCCTATGGTATTTTTCACACCTGTATTTTGTATTTTTGTATGCACCTGTATTTTGTAATTTTGTATGTTTTCCAAATATTAAACCAGTTGTACTGGTAATGCAGTGTTTTACTTAAACCTGATGAATGCAAAAATAAGAAACAAAATGGTGTAGAGATGATACAAATGGCATAAAATGAACAAAGAAAATTATGATATATAATAATGAAAGAAAATTATGATAAAATATGACTTAAAGATTTTTATAACATCATTTCACAGTACTGTACATATAGCCTACTCAACTTACGACCAAATCGTGTTACGACCGGTCTGTCGGAACCAATCGTGGTCGTAAGTCGAGCACTAGCTGTATTCATTCCCTAGTGCTGCTGTGACAAATCACCATGAACTTAGTGGTTTAATGTAACACAGACTTATTATTAGACGGTTCTGAGGTTGGAGGTCCCAAAATCCAGGTGTCGGCAGGGCTCAGTTCCTTCCGGAGGCTCCAGGGAGATCCCATTTCCTTGCCTTTTCCAGCTTCTAGAGGCCATCTGCCTTCCTTGGCCTGGGGCCTTGCCCTCCACCTGCCAAGCTTTTCCACTAAGTGACCCTCTTGCCTCCCCCTTGGGATCACACTGGGCCCACTGGATGATCTCTACCTATCAACCACTTTGACCTAAGCACATCTGCAAAGCCTTTTTGCTGCATAAGGTAACACACAGATTCTAGGGATGTGGACGTTGTTGAAGTGCCATTGTTTTGACTACCACAAATACCGGGCTCCTCAAGTCCTCAACAGGTGCCCCAGATGGAGCCTCTTGTCACTCCTGGATCCCCAGCATGTAGCATAGTGCCTGGCCCTGTGAGTGAATGCTCATTAGCTATTTTATCAATGAATGGGTCAGTTAATGAACAAGGGTGTCAGGGAATGGGATTGTCTTCTTACTCAGCAAAAAAAATAAACACTCACCCCATGTTTGAGGAGCTAAAGTCGTGGGTGTTGAATGGCTGCAAGGCAACCGATGACAGTGATTATCGGCCTCGCGTGTCTCAAGATGACAGTGGGCAAGCAAGTGACTTCAGAAGAAATGGGCCGTTCTCAAAGCTACCAGCTGCTCAACTTAGCCCCTCACCCCTCGAGGGAAGCCTACACAGTCCAGCAGGCCTGAGAGGGGTGAGTGGCCTTTCACCTGATTGTGGGTGTGACCTTAGAGTGTACACCACACTGAACATGCATGACAGCTGAGCACCAGAGACTCTGAAAGCACACAGCAACTAAAATAATTAGGCACAGCCACTGACACATGGGAGGTACCACTTTTAAGTGTTTTACGTATTCTAACTCATTTAACCCTCCAGCAACTTTATGGGTGCTGTTATCCCCACTTTACAGAGGGGAAAACTGAGGCCCATTGAGGTCAAATAACTTGCCCGAGGTCAAATAACTTGCCCAAGTTCACATAACTAGTAGGCGGTAGAATCAAGATTTGAACTCAGGCATCCCAGAGGCAGAGTCAGCTCGGAAGCGTTACGCAGCACTCTGCAGGTCAAAGTCAGTAAGTCCCCCATCAGGGACGATCTGTACAGCCTCTGGGCTCTGCCTCGAGCTTCCCTGTCCACACTCAGCATAGCAATGTGGAGAGAGAAGCCCGATGGAAAAGGAAGAGCCCAAGGCAGGATCTGAGGGTCACTGGATCTGGGGGTCACTGGATCTGGGGGTTGCTGGATTTGGGGGTGGTAGAATCTGGGGTTACTGGATCTGGGAGTCTCTGGGGTCACTGGATCTGGGGATCACTAGCTCAGGGGGTTGCTGGATCTAGGGGTCACTAGGGTCCTGGATCTGGGGGTCTCAGGGGTCCCTGGATCTGGGGAGTCACTGGGGTCACTTGATCTGGGGGTCACTGGATCTAGGGGTCACTGGGGTCCCTGGATCTGAGAGTTACTCGATCTGGGGGTCACTGAATCTGGGAGTTGCTGGGGTCACTGGATCTTAGGTCACTGGATCTGGGGGTCACTGGGGGTCACTGGATCTGGGGGTCACTGAATCTGGGGATGGCTGGGGTCACTGGATCTGGAGATTGCAGGATCAGTGGGCATTGGGGTCGCTGGATCTAGGGGTCACTGAATCTGGGGGTCACTGGAGTCACTGGATCTGAGGGTCATTGGGGTTGCTGGATCTGAGGGTCATTGGGGTGGCTGGATCTGGGGTTCACTGAATCTAGGGGTCACTGGAGCCCACTCCATACCTTCTCCACCAGAAGAGCCTTGTGGAAGACCTGCACGCTTCCCAGAGAGCAGCACCGTGCTCACGGGAAGATCAGGCACAGGATGCTGAAACTGCTTCCGCTCAGTGCAATTTGTGGGCCATGCCTGGATCCCGGATCCTGATTTGAACAAATCAAAAGTAACAAGACATTTGTGAGATACTCAGAAATTGGAGCTCTGACTAGTTATTTGATACCCAGTAAGTACCAAAAACTAAGTAAGAACAGGTTTTTCTGACTCTTAGAGTTAGACTTGTTCCCCCACAGCAGGAGTCCCCAAGCCCTGGGCCCTGGACGTATTGCGGTCTCTGGCCTGTTAGGAACCGGGCCTCACAGCAGAAGGTGAGGGTAGCGTGCCAACATTACCTACCGCCTGAGCTCCGCCTCCCGGCAGATCAGCCACCACCATACATGCTCAGAGCAGAGCGAACCCTAGTGTGAACTGCACATGTGAGGGATCTAGGTGGTGCATCCTTATGAGAATCCCATGCCTGATGATCCGAGGCGGACTAGTTTCATCCCAAAACCCCCACCCCGGCCCGTGGAAAAACTGTCTTCCACGAAACTGGTCCCTGGTGCCAAAAATGTTGAGGATAACTGCTCTACAAAAGTAGCTTCTTTTTTTCTTTTTCTTTTTTTTTGAGACAGGATCGCACTGTGTTGCCCAGAGGGAGGTGCAGTGGTGTGATCATAGCTCACTGGACTCACGTGATGCTCCCACCTCAGCCTCCTGAGTAGCTGGGACAGACGTGCACCAAGACAGCTGGCTCATTTTTTAATTTTTGTAGAGATGACAACTTGCTATGTTGCCAAGGCTGGTCTTGCAATCTGGGCTCAAGTGAGCCTCTCGCTTTGGTCTCCCGAAGAGCTGGGATTGCAGGCATGAGCCACTGCCCGGCCCTTTAAAAGAGGAGTTTCCAAACATACAGCAGAGCTCAGTGGAGCAGCAGGGCTATACCCTGAGCGTAAATATACCTCAGCGAGCACCAGGACTCAGTTTTAATTTTTTTGTTGTGATCATGTGGTCACAATTTTTTTAAAGAGTCCATATCTTTTAGAGATAAATATGAAACTGCTTATAAATAAAATGGAAAGATGTCTGAGTTTTGCTACTTTTGGGGGAAAGTAAGATTGGCTGGGAGCTGCTGATGGTGGTTCTAGTTTGGGGATGGGTACGGGGGGGTCATGGAGCCATTCTCTCTGCTTTTGTGAGTGCTTGAAATTTTCCTAAATTAAATGGATTCTTTCAAAAGATTCTACTTCCTACTCTACTCCCAGAATCTAAGGAGATCACAACCACCTTCACTCCATCAGTCCTGCTCTGAAAACAGGCTAAATGATCAACATTTCCCTTGCCAAAGGAAATTTGCAACTGTCAAGGAGAGACATAAATAAGACGCTAAGAACTTTGGGAGGCTGAAGAGGGCGGATCACGAGGTCAGGAGTTAAAGACCAGACTGGTCAATATGGTGAAACCCTGTCTCTACTAAAAAAAAAAAAGAAAAGAAAAGAAATACAAAAATTAGCCAGCCATGGCGGCACACACCTGTAGTCCCAGCTACTAGGGAGGCTGAGGCGGGAGAATCACTTGAACCTGGGAGGCAGAGGTTGCAGTAAGCCGAGATCAGGCCACTGGACTCCAGCCTGGGCAACAGGGCAAGATTCCAAAAAACAGAAGGCCACTAAGATTTTCACCTGCGAGGGTTGGTGGTGGGCGGGGTAAGAAAGATATTGACAGCTTCTGTGCAGCTGGGGCACAAAGCAGGGGGTGAGTCCAGGAGGGACAAGATCCAAAGTCTAATGCTGTAAAGATGTGCTGATTTCCCAGCGCTGTCTCTGGGGAACTCAGGCGGCGCCAGAGGGCAAAGCACATCTGGAAGCTCGGAGCTGCGGTTCCAGGTTCTGGGGTGAGTGGTCCCCCCACAGCGGGCACAGAGGGGAGTGATGTTGTGTTTCCATGTGGAGTTGGGGAGTTGCTCAGGAGTACAGACCTGGTCCCACCTTGAAGTCAGGGGGCCGGCCTTTTATACCCCTAGCCGGTCAGTTGTTGGCTGTAGGGTTGGGGCGGTGTAGCTTAAACTCCCAGCAGGGAGCAGATGTGAGCCTTTAGCAAACAACAAATACAGCAGCTGGAGAATGGGTGCCCCACCCAGTAGAGGGGATCTGGAAAGTAGGGGGCACCATCAGCCTCTCCCCCAGGGACCCCCATCCTGCTGCCAGTCACTGACCATGAGAGCTGGCGGAGCCCCAGCCACTTCCCTTCCTGTCTGGAAATGCATACACACGAAGATACTGGCTTGAGAAAACAGAGACCCAGCGAGGAGAAGGGGCTTGTCAAGGGCCACGAGAGGCCAGGACTGGAATCCAGATTCTTGACTCCCTCCTCGGATAGACGCCTCTGTTTCCTGCAGCTCCTGCTCCTTGTGGGTGAGCTGTCTTTACCCCAAACTCTCTGTCTGGAAGCGCCGGGTGGGGCTAGTTCAATACAGTCAGGTTGTTTTCTAACTGGCATTCACTGAAACGCTGATCTTCTGGGGAACCCCTGCCACAACACCAGCCTGCCTGTCACGTGATGTGACACTCTGTCACTAAGCACCTCTCAATTCTTGCCTTTCTGTCCTTCATATGCACCCTCACATATGCCTGAACACACACACGTGTGCATTCACACACACACACACCTGAGAAGCTCTCTCTGTCCTCCAGGGCTCCACTGCACCGTCTGATGAGGGCCACATTGTTCGTGCCACGTCTCCTCTGCCTGCTCGGACACAGACCTCCCATAGGCACATCTTACTCCCTCCTGTCTCGGTCCCCGCAGTGTCCAATGCAGAACTCCATGAACAAATCCACGAATGACAGTGTCAGATCTCAGATCACTAGCTCAATACACTCAGTGCCTTTCTGCCTTCACGACCCCCTGCCCCCACCCCAGGGGCCCAGAGCCCTCACGGCACTCTCCCCCGGTAAGCAGGATGGAGATGGAGGGAACAAACTCGCCACTCCAGATGATAGGGGCGGGATGTATCAGGTCTTCACCAAGAACCAGACGAGGACAAGGGGGAGCCTCGCTGGTGGAATTCTACACATGAACAGGCTGGTGATGACTGTGGCTGCCATTATTGCTATACGCCAGGCCCTGTCTGTTGCAGACATAGTTTCAGCTACTCCTCATCACCTACCCCCCAGGGACAGGCAGTGGCTCCCCATGAGGAGGCGAAGGGAGACTCAGAAGCTGAGATGTAAACAGCCTGCCCAAGGTCACAGCTCCGGGAAGCGGAGCCAGGACTTTTCATGGGGCACCCATTCTGGCTGACAGCTTCCAGCGCTCACAGCCTGGCCCACTCTGCCGCTCTGTGGGGGGCTTCTGGAGGGTCCTTCCCAGCTCTGTCCCTGTCCTCCCTCCCCTCCCAGAACTGAAGGAACAACGAGAATACGTATGGGACCCAAGCATCACGTGGCTCTGTGCAGAGCACCAAGGCCCTGGGGACAGTGGGTTTCCAGTGGGATACCAAGCTGGCTGGGTCTGTGGTCCTGAGCTGGCTGAGGGGATTCGGGGGGGGGCAAGGCTAAAAAAGTTCCTCCCTTGCCCCAAACAGCCTGCTGCCTGCCCCCCTCTGTGAGCACGGTATCACATCCTAGCAGCCCTGCACAGGTCCTGGAGGTGGACCAGGACAGCAGGGAATAAGCTTCTAAGGAATCAGAGTTCATGCTCTTTGCGCCGGAAAGGCGGACAAGACTTCATAACAGACTTTTCCCCATGGAGTCTAACTCTGAGGTCTGCCCTCTGCAACCCCTTCCTCTCCTGGTTGTATAAAATTCCTTGCAGCAGCTCTCTATCCCGTGAGAGTAGTTTTATATTTAAAGCTGGAAGGGACCCTGGAGAGCGTCATCCAATTTCCGTTCCCACTGTGACATGAGCAAACCAAAAGCTCATGCCACAGAGAAAAGGCCAAAAACCAGAGCCCAGAACCAGACACTGAAACCTTCCAGGTCGCTTTGCCCAAAAGCAGACCCCATAGAATACCAATTGCAGAGAAAAAAAGACTCTATGGCCAATTAAGTTTGAGAAATGCCCTTAATACGAAACCAGAGTGCACCACTTGTAGAAAATCTCAGAGCCTTTAATATGAGAAAAAGGAAGAAGAGGATATCCATGGCTTCCCCAGCTTCTTTGACCGCGGAACCCTTTTACTGCGGATCCATCAGGACCACAGTTTCATGGAACGTACATTGAGAAGGGTTTCTCTGGATTCTGGAATCCAACTCCCTGTTGGGTATTTGAGCCATTCCTGCTGCCACAGCTCTCATAAGTGAATGTGTAGGTAGAGATACAGCTTCAGAGCCCAGGCACTCGCTATCCCTGTGGACAACCGGCTCCATCTGAGACAGCTCTACTAAGAAGTCCCTCTTCAGTTCTTTGCAGTGGAGTTCAGGCCTGGGTCCAGGTATTGTCCTCGCAGGTGTGCAGAGCCTCATTGAAGCCAGTGGCTAATCTGGTTCAGGCCTCCAAATACACCCCTCAGTCCAGCTAGCTGTGTCAGAAGGACTCCTGAAGACTTGGGGACTGAGGGAGGGAGAATTCCCAAGCATAGCCGGGCAGAGTCACAGAAGAGTCGTGCATTACAGTGTCTATGAGCTCAGGAAAGGGGGAGACCCTCTGCCCACTGTCCCCACTTAATCAGGGGTTGTCACTGCAGGCCAATGGAGATATTGATCAGGAGGTCCCACCCAGCAGCCCAGGCCCAGAGCACTGGCAATGGAGTAAGACCAGCATGGTTCCAATTCCAGGCACTTCCTCACTGTGTGACCTTGGCCAAGGGAAGCAACCTCTCTGAACCTTAGTTTCCTCTTTTACGCCATGGTGCTGACTTCCTGAGGATTAAGGGAGGTTGCCAGGCAAAACTGCCTCCTGGCACAGTGCCTGACACACAGTCCTCACCCAACCATGAGGCCCCATCTGGCTCTTTGGCTGTTGATAATGTCCCTTCCTTTCCCCCCCAGCCCAGGACGTAGTCACCCAGACTATTTGACCCTCCAAACATCCCAAGGTTTTTTTCCTTGCGTGGAAAGAAATCCCTGCACCCCTGTGGAAAATGTGGATGCTCAGACAGAACTGTCTGGGTCCACAAGTCAGACTTAAAAGTGAGAGGAATGCCCCTCCCTTTTCATCCTTCCAGGACAGCCTGAGAGCAGCCTGCACTCTCTCAAGGATTTGCTCATTAGCCCCAGCCCCATGGTGAAACCATCTCTGACCTCAATCCCCACAAGCCAGCCCCTTTCTTCCTCGCCCAGATCTCCACTTTCTGGGACAGAAAGGCTCCACTGGATTTCCTCACCAAGTCCGCAGGCAGCCCCCAAGCCCTGGTGCCTCCGCGGCATCCATATACACTATGATACTGACCCTGTCTGCAGGTTGTCTGTTCAGCTCCCTTCTAAATTTTTTCCCAACTCCTTTTTGTGCCCATGAGAACATCCAGAACATTCATTTCCATTTGTTGAGCCAACAGCGCATGAAGGATTTAAGCCCCAGGCTCTGGAGCCAGCCTGCCATCCTTCAAGTCCAAGTCACCTATTGGCTGTGTGACCATGGGCAGGTGGCTTAACCTTTCTGAGCCTCATCTGCAAAATGAGAGTGAGGAGAGTATTTACCTCATAGAGTTGGAATGAGGACAAAACAGGTAATGCATGTAGCATATTTATCTCAGTGCCTGGAGCGGAGAAAGCATTTGTAAATGTCCGCGTTGTTAAACGCAGACTCCTGACTCAGTGGTGGCTCATAAGAAGTCCTCGTTGGAAGACGTTTTCTTCCCTTCTCTCCAGGAAGCATGGGCATCACGACAGGAGGTAGGACAATTATTTCCCACCTGGCTTCAGTCACTCATCTTGGACCAGTGGATGGAGACTGTTGACAAGGCCCCTCCACCGCCCCAGGTCTCCTGCACCTCCCAACTCTGCCAAACTGCACTCTGGCCCGTTGGGTGAGCTCTGTCTTGCACTGGTTGTGAACTGTGTCTGGTCCACATTTTTCTGCCCCAAAAGGAGCTGTGTCTTTGTAATCCCAGAAAGGCTGTGACAGCAATTACTCCCCATTCCCAGGGGCCGGATTATTCCAGGTCAAATCAAGGCTGCTGGTCAGGGCAGCCATGGTTCTGGAAAGATCCAGTCCTGTGAGCAGAGGTGACCAGCAGAGGCTCACCCAGGCACAAGCCTCAGAAATGAGACAGGTTCTGATGGCCTTTCTCCCCATCCGGCAGCCAGGGCCCCCAACCAGCATCGATGAAGGCAGAAGCCACGGTTGCCACCAGCTCCGGTGCTGGGGGCCTCTCGTCCTGGCAAGTCCTCAGCTCAGCCCAGCCCTGGCAGGCAAATCTATCCCAGAACATGACCCAGCACAGGATCCAGCACAAGGAATCCCAGCAGAGGACCAGCCTTCTCAAGGAGCTGGGGGTGAGCATCCACTTCCCAGGGTCCCGGCAATGGGAGGAAGAGGAAAGCGAGATATCAGGAGGATGCTGGGGGCCCTAAGTGGAGAAAGGGAAATGAGAAAGACTGCAGCTTTCTTGCTTAACATTCATCTGAACTGGAAAAGGCTTTGAGCATTGGAGAGAATCTGCCCACACCTACTGCCTTGTGAGGGTCGTTCAGGGCCCTGTCCTGGGGAGAATGGCAGGAAAGGGCTGCCGGCTCCAGCATAGACAGCTCCTACTCCTGGGGCAGCCTTAGCTCTCCCTGCAGGAAATCCTGGGGAGCGGTCTCTTCCTAGAGATCCTGCTCTCCCTCCGGGATCCCTAAGAGGACGGAGGGAGTCAGCGCAGCCCGTAGGTCCAGGGCACCTGTGGCCTCCTCTAGAGCCAGTCACCGATCCCCTCACCCAGCCACTCTCTGTTCCCCACCCAGGCCTTCCACATCGCCATTGCTCTGCTGCACGTGGCCTTTGGGGGCTACCTGGCCTCTACAGTCAAGAGCCTTCACCTGGTGGTGCTGAAGTCTTGGTATCCATTCTGGGGGGCTGCCTCTGTGAGTAGAAGGCAAAACACAGACCGGGTATGGGAGTCTGCAGGGCAGGCCTGGGAGGCCCTGGCGTTTGGGACGGGACGCAGGCTGGGGTAGAGAGAGCTAACAGCATGTGGCGGAAGCCAGGCCCGCTCTCCAGTGTTCCCATCTCTCCTTCTCTTCTTGTAGCCACCCTGGAAATAGCTCCTTCCAGGGAGCCCCTGTCAATTCTAAGTCCCAGGAGAGCACTTGCAGACTATCTACTCTCCCATAATTGCAGGTGTGCATTTGGCAAAGATGGGGGTGAGCATGACCCAGGGACAGCTTCCTTCTTCCCTGGCCTTCGGAGCAGCCAGGCTGCCTCTGGATCCAGCAGCAGGTGCCCTGCTAGGGTTAGGCTATGAAAACACCCAGGGCTGAAGGCATGGTTCCCGTCCTCCCAAGGCCACCAGCCAGGATGGGCGATGACACTGGACCAGTATATGCACCATTCCCAGAAGCTCTGCATCCCTTCTGGCCTTCAGGGAGCCCACCCCATTCCTGACTCCCCAGTGGAGTCCTGCCTATGCACTAAATCCAAGCTCCACGGCACTGTCCCGGGCAAGTATCCCAATCCCCTTTTTACATCGGTCCTCTGTGCCCACCCCCCACGGGGTCGGGCTTTTATTACACAGTGATAGAACTTTCCACCATGCAATGTTTATTCACCCTGTGCTTCCGGGGACTAGTCCATAGTGTGATATTGTGCTGGCCTAGAGCCAGAACCGGAGCAAAACTATTTTATAAAATGCAAAACTGTTTTTAGATAAGTTGAAATGGCTGCCCCATTCTCCTTACAATAACTACTGTCCTTGGCCTCTGTAAATAGAACTGCTGTTTGCTCTTCAAAACTATATAAAGCTGCTTACCTTTTCTTATCAGTAACTGCTCTCTGTGGCCCTAATATGACAGGCAAGCAGTCCTAACCCATGCCATCTTGGCTCCTGTGGCTTGTAATAAGTAACTAAGGTCTGTGATTTCCACCTTAACCAGATAATGTGTAAACAAATGTTTATCTTGACTTCTGTAAACCACTTAAGTAACAAACGGAATGACAAAAGTCCCCATCCCTTGGAATGTCCGGGGACCCCCACCCTCATCTCTGCCCAGGAGGTAATTTACAGAATCCACTAGCCCTCGGAATGTCTGAAGCCTTTTCATCACCATCCCTGCCCCTCACCCCCACTCCCAAGGTGGTTTTTCGGGTATAAAAAATCGTGGCACCCTCCTGTTGCCACCACAGGTTGGAGAGACGTGAGTCCTCTGTGGTCGCCGGCATAATAAATGACCCTACAATCTGGCATACTTTTGTCTTGTGATAACTTTCTACATTCGGTCAAATACAACAATAGTAAGTGCTCAGTGAACATTGGAAAGAACGATTGCAGAGGTATTCCCAGGGACCTTGGGCAAAAGAGCTCATGTCCTCCCAACTGCAGGGCTCAGGAAAAGAGAAAGGGTCAGGGTAGAGGAAATAGTGCCACTGATACCAGAGGGATGGTCTGGGTTTGTAAAATGAGGGAAGCAGGAGGGGCTAGGAGGGAGTTCTAAGTGCAGGGCACAGCTTGGTCCAAGGGTAGAGATGGGAGGAAGCATGGAGGTTTGTGCACGTGGGAAGCTGTGAGGTGGGGTGGCGCCTGGGATGGGCCACATGGCAGGCAAGAGGAGCCCACTTTGCTGGAGGAATAGCATTCTCTGCCCCACTGGCCGCCAAGTGTTGGTTTTCTTGGAGAATAGGGGTGGGGTGGGAATTTGTGAGTTTCAAGGAACCTCAACTTCTCTCCTTTGACATTCAAATCTGGCCTGCAGTTTCTCATTTCAGGGATCTTGGCGATAATAATGGAGACCTTTTCTAAAGCTTACCTGGTGAGTGGGTGCACTGAGGTCATTCTCTTCCATCCGAGCACGGGGTAACTTTGTTAAAAGCATCTATGTGTAGAGGCGATCCTAAGGAGCAGGCTGCATATTCCACATATGCATAGTTTCCTCACTACGTGGATTTGCACTTGGCAAGGGGCTCTTGCAATGATGCTTAACCAGAGAGGACGATGAACACAGGCATTTCAGTGACCATGGCAGGTGGGCGGAGAAAATGGGGCTGGCACTGGAATGTGTGGGGATAGGGCACTTTCAGAGCTCCTCCTGCCCTTTCTGGTGGGGAAAGGGCTGGATGAGGGGTCATTTGGGTGTCAAGTCCCTGACACTTGGCATATCTGATGTGGGATGGTCAGGGCTGGGTTTGAGGGGGAGATGGCAGTGGGGCATCTTTATTGCAAAGCTCTTGGATCTGAAGGCAGCTCTTGGGTTCTCCTAATTTGTACCATAGAAGGTGAGGGCCAGCTGGGCCCTCCTCAGCGGTCAGTGGCTCAGCTCCTGTGTGGGGGTGGGGGCCTTGGGTCCAGTGACAGGTAGTGTCTCCTGAGGCTACAGAGGAAGCTCCTGCAAGCATCGGGGAATGACCTAGCCCCAGATCTCCACCCTTTGAACAGCCGTTACCTTTATTTTTCACCTGCAGAAGGTGTTGTGCCTGATGACAAACCTCATAAGCCTCCTTTGTGTGCTGTCTGGCCTCTTTGTCATTGCCAAGGATCTCTTTCTGGAAAGCCCATTTGAGTCCCCCATCTGGAGAATGTACCCCAATTCCACGGTGAGTGCTCAAGCCCAGAGGGACCTCTGACTTCGATGAAGCTGCTGCCTCAGGCTTAGCCAACAGGAGGTTTCCAGCTCACAGAAAACCTCTCCTGGAGCCCAGGTGTGGCTGCTCAGCCTTTGGCCAAACTGTTCCTATCCCTCCGAAGGTGTGGTGGAAAGGGGGCATGCCAGGCTGCCCACTGGTCAGCATCATGGAGTCCAAGTCCACTTTTACAGATGGGGAAATGGGGCCAGAGACAGGGAGGAGCCTGCCTGCGATCAAGCAGCAACGCGGCTGCAAATCCAGGACCATAGCCTACAACTGCAGATTTCCCAGCCAGGGCTCAAAGCATGAGTCCCTGGGGTGTGATCACACAGGGGTGTGATCCGGGAGCCTCGCAAACCTGGCCAAGTCCACCTTGCTATCCTCATCTTCTGGGAGTGAACACTGAGGTCCAGGCAGGCTACATCAGTGGGTCCTTGACTCCAAGCCTGGTGCTCTTTTCACCACACCACCGCTGCCTCTGAAGCAGAAGGCAGACCAGCCACTCCAGGCTGGGTGCCTCTGGGCCAGCCTCCAAGAATTCTTTTTTTTTTTTTTTGAGATAGAGTCTCATTCTTGTCACCCAGGCTGGAGTGTAGTGGCATGATCGGGGCTCACTGTAACCTCCACCTCCCAGATTCAAGCAATTCTCCTGCCTAAGCCCCCCAAGTAGCTGGGATTACAGGCACCTGCCATCACACCCTAATTTTTGTATTTTTAGTAGAGACAGGGTTTCACCATGTTGGCCAGGCTGGTCTCAAACTCCTGACCTTGTGATCTGCCCACCTCGGCCTTCCAAAGTGCTAGCATTACAGGTGTGAGCCACCGCACCTGCAACTGTTCTGACCATAGTAGTTTGCTATTCCTTGTCTCCTCCCAGCTCATACACACACACACATACACAAGCACTCCACACACATGTGCTCACACATACATATGGTTCCCCACCAAATGCATGTGGTACTATAAGATGTCTCCCAGCTGCACAGCCACCATCTCATAGCTCTTCCCCCACCTAGTGTAAAACATACTTCCTCACTCTGGGACTAGGTATCCCCATCTGTCAAGTAGGCTTGGATCAGATGACCCTAAGGCTACCTTCAGTCTTCCCAGGGACCCGTGAGATTCTCCAGCCCTCAAACGTTGGGCCAACACTCACCAAACGTGTATACGTGCCAGGGGATGCATGTAGAGCAGTGACCAAGAAAGGCCCAGTCCCCATCACACAGAGATCCACCCTGCCCTCTCCACACACACCTGGGAGCAGAAGCGCCCACTGCCCTCGATGTGGATCTGATCCCTAGCTGGCTAAGCCCACATACCAGGTGCAGACGCCCAGCGAGGCCTCACCCTGCCTTCCCTCCCTCTCCCCTCTCAGGTCCACATCCAGAGGCTAGAGCTGGCATTGCTCTGCTTCACTGTCCTAGAGCTCTTCCTGCCAGTGCCCACGGCTGTCACAGCCTGGAAAGCGGACCGCCCGTCTGCAAAGGTAAGGCCCTTCCTGGGAAGACAAGCCCTCAAAAAATGGGGGCATGAGGCAGCAGAGGGCCCAGAAAGGAAAGACATGTAGGGGTTACAAGAGGAGCGTGTTTCCTTCACTCCTCATGTTGCTGAGGATTCACTAAGTGGCAGCCCACAGTCCAGGAGGGGGGCCAAGGCATGGGGCGAGAGAGGAGGCCAATCCAAGGAGAAAAGGGTGAGGCTGCCAGAGGGGAAACTCCATGGTGCCCAGAACAACAGGCAACTGTGCTGCCAGCTCTGAATGCCCCGGGGAAATTGCATCAAGGAGGCCGTGATGACTGGGCAGGATTCGGCCCCACAGGCACAGATGGAAGGGGGACTTTCAGCAGAGCAACAGCATGAGCACTGGCTTGGAGACAGGATAGAGAAGGCCTGGGGAAGCTGCAATGTGTGTGGAGTTTGGCTGTGGTAGAAACAAGTGAGAGACGGAGTCATCAAAGATTGGGCATTTCAGGCATTCCAGGGACTCTGTTGAGTACTATATCAATGAATCCATCGATGGCTGGATGGATGGATGGGTGGATGGATGGGTAGGTGGATGGACGAATGGATGGATGGATGGATGGGTGGATGGATGGGTGGTGGATGGATGGAATGGGTGGATGGATGGGTGGATGGATGGATGTGTGGGTGGATGGATGTGTGGGTGGATGGACGGAATGGGTGGATGGATGGATGGAATGGGTGGATGGATGGGTGGATGGATGGGTGGGTGGATGGATGGAACGGGTGGATGGATGGGTGGATGGATGGGTGGGTAGATGGATGGAATGGGTGGATGGATGGGTGGATGGATGGGTGGTGGATGGATGGAATGGGTGTATGGATGGGTGGATGGATGGGTGGATGGATGGACAGAATGGGTGGATGGACAGATGGGTGGATGGATGGATGGATGGGCGGGTGGATGGGTGGGTGGATGGATGGAATGGGTGGATGGACGGAATGGGTGGATGGATGGATGGGTGGATGGATGGATGGTTGGATGGATGGATGGATAGATGATGGATGGATGGATATAGATACACAGATATATAGATAAATATAACTTTATCTTCTCAACAATCCTTTTTTTAAGACTGAGTCTCACTCTGTCACCCAGGCTAGAGTACAGTGGCATGATCTCTGCTCACTGCAATCTCCACCTCCTTAGTTCAAGCAATTCTCCCACCTCAGCCTCCCAAGTAACTGGGACTACAGGCACGTGCCACCACGCCTGGCTAATTTTTGTATTTTTTTAAGTAGAGACGAGGTTTTGCCCTGTTGGTCAGGCTGATCTCAAACTCTTGACCTCAAGTGATCTGCCGGCCTTGGCCTCCCAAAATGCTGGGATTACAGGCATGAGCCACCGGGCCCAGCCCTCAAAAACCCACTGAGGTACTTAAATTCCCATACTACAGACTAGTAAGCTGAGGTTCCGAGAGGTCACATCACTTCCTAAGGCAATGCAGCCAGTAAGACGATCCAGAACTCAGCCTGAGCTACATCTAACCCACAGCCTCGCCCTTGTCTACCTGTGGGGTTGGCAGAACGGCAAACTGGGCTAGATATATTTTAAAATAGAAGGGCAAGTCTCTCCCTACCATGAAGATCCTGAGCAGTTCAGGATAAGGATGTTTTATTTTAAAAATTAATGAATAAAAAATAAAGAACCGGACCAGAAATGATTTCCAAGGCTCATTTCTTTAAAGAAAAAAAAATTCATATTACAATTTCAACTTTAGAACACTGTAAAAAAAAAAATGTGTCAGTGGGCACAGTGGCTCATGCCTCTAATCCCAGCACTTTGAGAGTCAGAGGCAGGCGGATTGCCTGAGGTCCGGAGTTCAAGACCAGCTTGACTAACATAGAGAAACCCTGTTTCTACTCAAAATACAAAATTAGCTGGGTGTGGTGGTGCATGCCTGTAATCCCAGCTACTTGGGAGCCTGAGGCAGGAGAATCTCTTGAATCTGGGGGCAGAGGCTTGGTGAGCTGAGGTTGCACAATTACACTCCAGCCTGGGCAACAAGAGTCAAACTCCGTCTCAAAAAAAAACGGTGCCAAATCCCCCATAATTCTGCAAGTTTGGCACCAATTTTCATGTTAGTGACTTCATCACACACCGAGAGTTCACTTAATGCGTATGTAAGTTGATAGCCTCTGAGTTTCATTGAACATCAGGCAGAGAAGTTGTCTTAGTTCATGCCTGGCTGCCTGGTAGGAAGTCTTCTCATTAAGACATCAGAGAACCAGATGGGGGCCTTGAGTCACTGAGGCCAACCCCACTTTTAAGGATGGGGGAAACTGAGGCCCCATACCTAGCTTCAGGTATGAGCAATCATTGTTCCTATTTTGTAGGGCTGAGGGCCCCACAGGGTCGTGGGGTGTCCCTTATGCTGTGCTGAGGTGCAGGATCTGAGAAATAAAGAGACAGGACACAGAAGTACAAGGAAAATGCAGCTGGGCTCGGGGGGCCACGCAACCTATAAGCGGAGTCAGGCAAGGCCCCAAATGTCCAGAAGCGTCAGTATTTATTGTGTATAGGTTGGGGGCAGGGCAGTGAGTGAAGTCATCTTTAAGGATAGTGATAGGGTCATGAGCAATAAAACAAGGGGTCCACCCCTGTTAGGTCACCTAGGCTGGGAGGTGGACACTGCGCAGCACGGAGTCCATTCCCATTAGGTCATTGAGGCAAGGGCCGTGTGCAGTAAGGGGCCACCCCCATTAGGTCACCGAGGCATGGAGGTGGGCGGTGTGCAGTGAAGAGGGTGCAGTGTGCAATACCTCTATCTATGGGCAAGCTACTAAGAAGATTTACAGGAGGATGCTTTAAGTCACACAGCAGTGGCAGAGCTGTCAGGGTCTCCGCCACCTGCTGGCAGCTTCCAAAGAGTTCTATAGGAAGATGCTTTTCAAGCAGCACAGTAACTAGAGCTGATAAAGTTCACAGTCACCAAGGTGCGATTATCCGGAGGGGTTATGAGCCCTCAGATGCTCGGGACTGCCAGTCTGAAGGCAGCCCTCTGCAAGAACTGGAGCAAGGTCCTACAACTCCTTTATCAAGAGAAGCGCTCTTGCCCCGAGCCTGTCATACAGCGGCTATCTTTAAGACACTAAACGCTGCCGCCTGGGCTATGGATTCTTGTCCTGGTATAGCTGTTTTTCCCTTAACCATGCTCTGCACTGTGTCTGCTCCAGACATTCCTCTGACTATAAGCTGCTTTTCCTTAATTCATGCTCTGTACCATGTCTACTCCAGGCATTCCTCCTATTATGAACTAAGATATAGTTATATATATGGAAATAACTGAGTGGTAATATATTCTTTAGGCACTCATTCTAGGAACTAATATATGATTATATAGAGAGGATTATATAAAAGGAAATAACTGAGTAGTAATACTATAAACTGAGATATTCTTCATATCTTAATTGTGCCAGGATTCTGCTTAGCTCTCCTTCCTCGGAGCCTATATGGGGGGTTGCCCACCCTATTTATTGACCTTTGCTGTGTTCCAGGCACTGTGTTAGTGCTGCAAGTGGCTGAATTCATTTTCTATTGCTATTGTAATAAATTATCACAAATTTGGTGGCTTAAAATGACACCTATATTATTCTATAGTTCTGGAGGTTGGCAGTTTGAAGTGAGTCTCAAGGACTCAAATCAAGCTGTGTTGCCAGGGCGGCATCCCTTCAGAGGGTATTGAAGAGCATCTCTTTCCTTGCCTTTCCCAGCTTCTAGAGGCTGCCTGCATTCCTTGGCTTGTAGCCCCTTCTTCCACCTTCAAAGCCAGCATCACAACATCTTCCAATAGCCCAGTATCCCTCTTCTACCTTTAAAGAGCCTTCTCATCATACTGGGCCCAGACAGATAATACAGGAGAATCTCCCCATCTCAAGGCTGATTGGAAATCTTAATTCCATCTTCAACCTTTATTCCTCTCTGCCATGTGACCAGAGATTAGCACATGGAAGTCTTTTGGGGGCCGGGCTTCTGCCTAGTGCACTAGCTGAGACCTCTTTGAATCTCACAGCCATTCTGGGAGGCAGGTTCTGCTTTTCCATTTAAAGAGGAAAAAACGGGGCCTAGAAGAGTTAAGTGACTCCCCACGGTCTCACAGCCAGTAAGCGGCTGTGCTAGGTCTCCCAGTGGGCCCTGTGCCCTCCCATCAGAAAGGACAATGCCAGGGACGGGCTCTGCAGCACTGAGTTGGTGCTACCCTCATCATAATCAGGAATGGAGGTGTGGTAGCAATCACCGGGGGACACTGTTGGCATTAGACCTGCCCCTAGAGTGTCTTGAAGGTGCAGGTCTAATGCCAACAGTGCCAATCCTGGCTAGAAGAGTCTTGGGGCATTACCTGGCCCAAACCCACCCCCCAGGAAACCCAACAGGATGAGTGACTTGCCCATGGTCACCAGGACACTGGTAGCAGGATGGGAACCAGGACCCCATCTACTGAGTCCCACGTGGACCTCCCCCTAGTCTCTTTCCAAGAACAGGGAGGGTGGAGGGAGTCACACACTGGTCTATGGAAATCACTTCATTTCTCAAGCCTCACCTCAGTTTCCCCATAGTCACGGAGAACTTGGGTCTTCAGAAGTGAACTAGTAGGGAAGTGCTTCGGAAACAGCCAGTTGCTCCACAGATGTGAGCAGCAGGGGCGGTGGGCTTTCTTTTGCAGAACGATGATGACGCATGCCTTGTTCCGAACCCACCACTGCATCTCAAAGGCCTGCCGGTGGGGCCCCCACCATCCTACCAGACTGTGGTTCAAGGTCACGCCCGCCCAACACAAGCAACATCAGAGGTAATGAGGTGGCCCCTTCAGAACCCACTGTGGCCCCTTCTCCCTGGCATGGATAGGAACCAGTTCCTGTAGAAGCTGTGACCGGAAAGGGGCTGACAGTGCTGCACCCAGAGCTGCCTGGCCTGGGAGTGGTGGCTGAGGCAACGATGGTCCTGTCCCCTCAGGCACTAGAGGAACTCCCAGGGCCCCCTGGGAACATCTCAACACCTGACTTGGTTGACCGGAGCTGCCTTGGCTGAACCTGGATGCAACCAGGACCCACCACCCTCCAGAGCAAACTCCTGGGCCAGCAGCCCCCAGGTGACCCCATGCCTTCTGCCCTCCCTTGCCTGCCTTCTCTGATCCATGGTGGGTGCACAGGAGGATATAAAGGGGAGCACGGAGGGAAAGTCTCCAGAGTGACACAGCCAGAGGCTTCCCTTGCCTCGACCTACTAAAAGGTCTCTGGGGGAGCCTGTGTGTCTGAATCCTTGGATTTGGCGGGGGGCAGCTGGGGAGTTGAGTCCCATAGAAACTGTGTACAGTTCTTCCCTCTGAACCAGACCCCCTGAATGAATCTGTTTGCCTCCCTTGGCCTCAGTTTCTCCATCTGTAAAGCGGGAGTGGGAGGATGACATGATCCAGGAGTCTCCCAGCTGGAAAGCTCTGAGATCAAGAGTAGAATTCAAGGTTCTAGTTGTGACATCGAGGTTGCCAGTGAAACTTCAGCGTTGAAATTCCAAACCTACTTGTGCTAAGTAAATAATGTAAGAGAGAGGGACCTGCCTTCCTCATTTTGCAAATTTCAGTCATCTAAGGATAGTGTTCATGATTTGTGCTTGTTTGTGGGCTGCAGTGTTTTCTGCTTCCACACTGATTCCTTTTTCTATATTATTTTAAAGGGGTACTTTGTAGCAGCAAGACATGGGAAATCAGTATCTTTCCATAAATAGAAGCGAACCCCAAAAATAACAAACACGTGCAATAAAACGCAACTCCGCCCTCCAACCTGTGGCCTCACCCACTGCTTCCCTTCCTCCTGCTAGCTCTTCCCCAGCCACCACGGCTTCCTTGAGGTTCCACAGACGCCCCCAGGGATAGCCCTGCCTCTGAGTCATCGCCTTGCCCTCCCTCCACCTGGGCTCTCTTCCACTAGGTATTCGCAGAGCTCACTCTTTGAAGCTTTCCTGGGCCATTGACTCCGACCCAAATAAATGTCATTTAATCTCAGTGTCACTTAATCCTCCCTTCAATCAATCTGTGACCTAACTGCTGTTACTATCTCCATTTCATGCAGGCTCGGAGAAGTTAATCAAGTTGCCCAAGGCACATGGATATTCAATGACGGAGCTCAGACCTGGATCCAGACTGCAAATTGAAGAGCCACCGCCTGACGATGCTCAAACATGGTTAGGACACATGCCCTGCTCTCCCGAAGTTGCGCTTTCACTGGGAAGATGAGATTTGAACACACAAAAGGCTAGCTTGATGGTCTACACAGCAAAGTCAGCCCTCACAGCTCCTGGGAACCCTGTCCTCTTGGATAAGCCATTTCTTACACAGTTGAGCGCTCGACACATGTGGTAGCCCGGGTTGTTTCATTTTGTTTTTTTGAGACAGGGTCTTGCTCTATTGCCCCGGCTGGAGTGCAATGGCGCGACCTGGGCTCACTGCAACCTCTGCCTCCCAGGTTCAAGCAATTATCCTGTCTCAGCCTCCCGACTACCTGAGACTACAGGCGCCATCACACCCGGCTAATTTTTATATTTTTAGTAGAGACGGGGTTTCACCATATTGGTCAGGCTGGTCTCAAACTCCTGACTTCAGGTGGTCCACCCGCCTCAGTCTCCCAAAGTGTTGGGACTACAGGCATGAGCCACCGCTCCCAGCCCAGGTTTTTAAGCTGTCTGAGATCGTAGTCTGCGCTCCACTGTCTTATAAAATCCCTGTGTGGAGGGATGCTGCCAGTATCATTTGCCCTTGCACAGAATGTCCCTGGGGTTTGAGGTTCATTGAATTCTCCTGCTTTTCCAGCTCCTTCTCGGCCTTTCTGGCTGTGATCACTAGCTCGGCCATAGCACCTCTTCTCTTCACTTGCTGTCTCTATTCTTCTATAGATTCCAGCTGGCTTTAAAATAGATTGTAAAGTGTGAGTCATTAGGCTCTGAGAGAGTGGCAGAGAGAGTCATGCAAAGGTTTAGGACAAACCCAATCTTTCAAAAGATGAAAGGGAGTGATGGAGAAAACCTTAGCTTGGATGTCTGAAGACCTGGGTGCCAACGTTAGCTCTGCCAGTCACTTATTGTGCGGCTCTTACTCAGTCCCCTCCCCTCACTAGGTCCCAGTTTCTCCGTTTGTAAAACAGGCAGTTGTGCTAGACTGGTGGTTTGCATTGATAAAGGAAGAAATGGCTTCTGGTTCGACTTTTTTTTGAGTCAGAGTCTCTCTCTGTTGCCCAGGCTGGAGTAGTGCGATCTCAGCTCACGGCAGCCTCTGCCTCCCAGGTTCAAGCAATTCTCCTGCCTCAGCCTCCCAAGTAGCTGGGACTACAGGCACCTGCCACCACGCCCAGCTAATTTTTGTATTTTTAGTAGAGACGGGGTTTCACCATATTGGTCAGGCTGGTTTCAAACTCCTGACCTCGTGATCTGTCCACCTTGGCCTGCCTACCTATCCCGAGTAGCTGAGATTACAGGCGTGAGCCGCCGTGCCCAGCCTAGACTTATATTTTTTTTTAAGTCAGTAAATGGAAGACTTGCCAATATTCCCTTTGAAAGAGCACTGCCTCCGCAGGTGCGTGGTGGAAGCCCGGCTGGTGGAAGCTGGGGCAGAATTAGTAGGTCCCAGGGGAGCATGGCCACAGCCCAGTCCCTGAGGCTCACCAATACCGAGACCTCTAGGATGACTGGTGTTTTCTACACGGTATGCAGAACTTCTAACACCAGGCTAGAAACAGACAGCAATCTCTGGCTATAGTTAGTGCTGTGGTTAAATTTTAGTCTTTTTTTTATTTTTTATTTTTTTTCAATTTTTTGAGACAGGGTTTTGCTCTGTCACCCAGGCTGGAGTGCAGAGGCACAGTCATATGCCGCTGCCGGCTTGAACTGGGCCCAAGCAATCCTCCCGTCTCAGCCTCCTGCGTAGCTGGGACTACAGGTCTGCGTCACCACAGCCAGCTAATTTTTTTTACTTTTTGCAGAGCTCTCGACACATTGCCGAGGTTGGTCCCTCAAACTCCTGGTCTCAAGCAATCCTCTTGCCTCGGCCTCCCAAAGTGCTGAAATTACAAGTGTGAGCCGCCACACAGCTGATTTTGAAATGGATTCAGCTCTAAACTAAGTCTAATACCATTTTTTTACTCATTATGAAAACATTCAAGCATACAGAAAAGTTAATAGTACAATTGACACTCTTATAGCTCCACTGAGATTAGAGTGTTAACATTTTGCATATTTGCTTCCCCTCCTTCTCCACATGTATCTGTCTCTTTACATATGTATGTATGTGTGTATATTTAGCAGGTATATGGTATGCATAGATATACATATACATTTGTATATATACTTTTTCGTTGAACTGTCTGAAAGTTGCAGACATCATGACCTTCCCTCTCTAAATTCTTCTACCTGCACTATGTCCTAAGAATAAGTACATGCTCCTATGCAATCATAATACTATTATCACACTAGGAAAATTAAGAATAATTCTATAATCCTAATACCCTGTCCATATTCAAATGTCCCCCCACTGATCCAAAAATGTCTTTATCGTGATTTTTTTAACCTGGATCTAGCCATGTTTCCCACAGTAGATTTGATTGTTCCATCACTTTATTTTCTTTTCATCTAGAAAAGCCCTCTCACCTTTCTGGTGACATAGACTTTTGAGACCAGTTGTCTTGCAGAACATTGATGGTTTCTTCTTGGTGTCTTTCCCCTGCTCCTCTACCCTCCCTCTTTCCTGTAGCCTGCCAGTCACACCTAGAAGACCCTCAAAGCTTGGTTCCATGCAGGGTAAGCATAATTGGGGAGAATACTCCAGAGGTGGTACTGTGGCCTTCACCCTGAACCCCCTCCCCCTGACAGGGTACCAGGGGCCAGCTCATGCTTCGATTAGCAGCTGGACCCGAGGAACTGTCATGGTCTCTCCACCGCTAGCATCATTTCTTATTTCTTCCTTCTCCTACAAAGTTTCTTTGCAGAAAATGAACTAGATCGCATCACTTGTCAAATAGGAAAATGTGGACATATGTCTTACTGTAATACCTGAACATAGACTATAGAAAACTTTCACATGTATTAAACCCTAGCTTTATGGTACTGTATTAAAAACAATGACTTAAACTCAATTTTTTTTTATTTTTACTTAGCATCTTTTTTTCGCCTAGGCCATGCAAAATGCAGAGTCATTGGAAATGTTTCTGGAGGAGTCACACAATTATGAAGCCCCTCACAATGTACAGGGACTTCATGAGTCTGGATAAAGTTTAGGGGACGCTGGACCCGATGATGGTATTGTTCCTGGCCAGCTCTAGCACTGGAGGTTTCTACCATGAGACAAAAGGACACTGTTATGGCCAACATCTGGCCTCAGGATACTGTAGCTTAGAGATGTCAGTTCAATGGCCTTGAGGCAAATAAACCAGAAGGCTCAGGACCTTGGGTCCCCATAGACAGATCCTTTCATTCCCTAGTGAAAACTGCCACAGTATCCCTAAGCCTGGGGAGGGATAGGCTGTTTGTACCCTGGCTAGGACAGGAGTAGGGGGCAGCAGCTCTCAGGGAGTAAAAAGAGCACCTGGGACTAAGAACTTCCTCAACCACTTACTGCAGAATGCTGGTAAAACAGCTGACTCCCCCAAGCCTCAGTTTTCTCATCTGTAAAATGGGAATGATAATCCCTCCCTCACAGAGTTATAGTGAGGCTCAGAAGAGACTATGGAGATGAAAACCCCACCTTGGTGCTCCCTGTAGGGTCCAGCCCTGCAGGGTCCCATGAGTCCCTCTCTGCAGGTGTGGAGATGAGAAACTGTGGAAATAAAAGACACAAGACACAGAGACGAGAAAACAGAGTTTGGGCCCAGGGGTCCACTGCTACCAAATCACAGAGACCAGCAGTGGCCCGAGCGTCTAGATGCCCTGACTTTTATTGAGTACAAAGCAGGGGGCATGGTAGGTAGGATGAGGTAATGGTGGCCAGTGATAGGGTCAAGTAAATCACATGCCTTGGAGACAGGGGCCCAAGACTTTGAAGAAGCCAAGGCAAGGAGAAAACCTAAGGCGTCAGCACTTTTCTCATCCTTGTCAAGAAAGAACAAGGTCACTAAGATTTATGTTACTATTACTAATTCTTACCTTCTAAGAAAAAGAGCAACCAGGTGCAGAAGCAGAACTTGAAAGTAGACATGGAACGTGACCGCTGAAGCACAGCACCGCATAGAGACAATTAAGTCCCCGGATGTCTGTGGGTGTCCCTGACAGCCGTCAGGCTTACTCCACTTGGAAGAGTGGAGTTTTCTCCTCACTCCCCAGAGGAAGGAGACGTCTCAGCCATCTTGGACATTTCCTTCCCTAGCTGGCTAAACAGCAGGCGCTTTCACAGCGCTGACACTGTCACACAGCCAAGGCGTCCTCCAGCAGTCCTTATGCGGGAGTGACAGGTGACTTAGAGCATCTTGCCTTAGGGTCACCTCTTCCCCAATGCCACTTCAGTCTCATACTTCATGACCTGAGACTTATTAGTAAAATTAAAGATTTTATTATATATATATCTGTGATTACATATGAATACCTATGTGATTATTTATGATTATGTGTAAGAAGAACTATGTAACTATATCTCTCATTCTTTTCTAGTTCTGTATTTATATGGGAACAGGCTGAGGCTTCAGACCCTTGCCTCGGCTCTTGCGGGGTCCCCCACCCACAGCTCCCCAAACTGTGAGACGCTGAGGGGAAACCTCTTAGGAATTACTTCTTTTTCAATCTCTTAGATTTCTTTAAGGAGAAAGTCTTGGTTTGGGACAGCTGTATCTTTAACACCTAACACTTGTTCTTCTTTTTACCGAGACAGCAAGCCCAGCGTACAGTGGACAATGGTATAGAGCCAGAATTCCACAAGACTGTTTTGTTCCCATTGGGTTTACTTTTATGTGTATCTTCCATTTATGGCAAGCGATCCTGAATTTCTGTTTATGGTAGTGGTATCAAGGGCTCTTTTATAATCCACATATATAAGTTAAAACACTGATTGTGGATATGGGGTTTTCTGAAGGAGTGATGAAAATGTTCTAATATTAATTGTAATGGGTTTTGAGACCAGTTATCTTGCAGAATTTTGCAACAAGTCTTGCATAAGTCTGTCTATACTAAAAATCATCGATTTTAAAAAGAGGCCCTTTAAGGAAACGTATTAAACAAATAATGACACAAAACACAAATGTTTAAGAGTCATGAAATGAGGCCAGGCGTGGTGGCTCACGCCTGTAATCCCAGCACTTTGGGAGGCCAAGGCAGGTGGATCAGCTGAGGTTAGGAGTTCGAGATCAGCCTGACCAACATGATGAAGCCCTGTCTCTACTAAAAATACAAAATAATTAGCTAGGCGTGGTGGTGGTCACCTGTAATCCCAGCTAGTCAGGAGGCTGAGGCAGGAGAACCGATTTAACCCAGGAGGTGGAGGTTGCAGTGAGCTGAGATCTTGATATTGTACTCCAGCCTGGGCGACAAGAGCGAAACTCCATCTCAATTAAGAAAAAAAAGAAAGCAGAAAAAGACGCATGAAGTTAGAGCTTTGAAGGACTGAAGTCTGGAACACAAGCAAAGCAGACCTCTTCACTCCACTCTGTTTGCAGAAGGGAAGTGCAAGGGTTTGCACTCTGCAGTTGAGATTAGAAGTTTACTGTGACCCTTGAACCTAGAATTCTACATCCTAATCTCATTGAACTCCGGGGTTGGAAGAATCCTTGTGGATCATCTAGCCTAGCCCATCATGAGACAGATGAAGAAACTGAGCCCCGATGGGGCTTACCGAAGTTACCCAGCAGACCTCTGATGGAGATGGGGCTAGGACCCAGGTCTTGAGCCATCGCTGCACTGCCCATGACATTCTTGCCCAGCCTGCCCCACCTGCTTTCCTAGGACCCTGAGAGCAGGAACAAGGACAACGCCTATCTGCATCTAGCACCCTGAGTTCCTGGCTCCCAAATGTATTATCTCCTCTAGGCTATGAGATAATTCTGCAAACTCTAACCCCAACCCCACCCTGAAGCCTTAAAGAAACCTCAAAGCCACACTCCCTCTTCTTTCTGTCTCCATGACCTTAAGGCAAGTCACAGAGGCAGGATGGCATTGCACTCGTTTATTCCTTCATCCATTCCACAGGTAAAGACTGAGGCCCTATAATGCTACATCTAGGGGCAAACCACCATGAGCAAACTCCAGCCTCTCAGAGCTCAGAATCCGGCAGGGGAGACACGCACTAATCTAACGATCACAACTGTGAACATATAACTACCATAAATGGGAACTGAGAGGCATTATGAAAGAATGTGATGGTGACTTAATCTAGAATATGGGGTGTGGCCAGAAGGAGGAGTTGTGTGAGAGGAGACCTGCAGGTGTCTAAGCTGTCCTGGCCCTGCCATTTCTTCTGCACAGACACTTAGCTCTTCCCAGGCCAAAACCCTTAGCCCACCCGTCACCACCCCTGATGGCTGTGGTCACTTCCTCCCCCGCTCCCCACTTCCTTCCAAACAGTCCTATTGCCTTGCATCCGTTCGGTAGCAGATTGTCCCCTCCATGTGTCAGGCCCCTGCCAGGTGCTAGACGCTCTTATCAGTTAGGGTTCCCCCAGAGAAACAGAATCGGTGGGAGATACAGACTAAGATTCATTGGAAGGAATTGGCGTATACGATTAGGGGGCTGCAGGAGCAAGTGTATAATCAGCAGAGCAGGTGCTCGGGAAGGCAGGGCTACAGCTGCTGCCCACGGGGAATAACTTCATCAGGGAAACCTCAGTTCTATTGTGTAAGCTTTTCAACAGAATCAGGCCCATCCAGATTATCTAGGAAAATCTCCCTTAATGTCAACGGATTATAGATTCAATCACACCTACAAGATACTTTCCAGGTTTTGTTTTTTGTTATTTTTTTTTTGAGACGGAGTCTTGCTGTGTCACCCAAACTGGAGTGCAATGGCAAGATCTCGACAGCCTGCAATCTCTGCCTTCCAGGTTCAAGTAATTCTCCTGCCTCAGCCTCCTGCGTAGCTGAGATTACAGGTGCTCACCATCACACCTGGCTAATTTTTTGTATTTTTAGTACAGACAGGGTTTCACCATGTTGGTCAGGCTGGTCTTGAACGCCTAACCTTGTGATCCACCTGCCTCAACCTCCCAAAGTTCTGGGATTACAGGCGTGAGCCTCCGTGCCCAGCCTACTTTCACAGGTATTAACACCTAGATTAATGCTTGACTGATCACTGGGGACTGTGGTCGAGACAAACTGACACATTCAAAGATCATCACAGACACACAGAGGCAAGAGAAGTTGGAGAACAGGGTGGACAGGACTGGCAATCACAGAATTATCTTGGGCAGGCTGGAGGCTGGCGATTGTCAAACATCCCCACGTTAAATTTTATTCCACTCCAGTAGCTAACATTTATTGAGTGCATACTCCATGCTAGACACCATTCTAAACACTTTTGCAAGAAGTCCTCATAAAAAGCAGTTTATGGATTAGGAGACTCAGGCACAGAGTGGTTAAGTGATCTCCTGAAAGTCACATAGCAAGAAAATTGTAGAACCAGGAATCACACTCCCTTGGATGCCACAGCCTGAACTCTTGACTCATGACTGCTCTGCAGTGCTGTCTCCATTTGTCACCTTATTTGTGCCGGAAGAAGCTGAGCAGTTTCTCAGTACCTCTTCATCCTCAAGGATCTTTTTTTTGTTTTTTAAACAGTCTTGCTCTGTTGCCCAGGCTGGAGGGCAGTGGTGTGATCTCAGCTCACTGCAACCTCCGCTTCCCAGGTTCAAGCGATTCTCCTGCCTCAGCCTCCCAAGTACCTGGGATTACAGGCACACACCACCACTCCCAGCTAATTTTTGTATTTTTAGTAGAAACGGGGTTTCACCATGCTGGCCAGGCTAGTCTTGAACTCCTGACCTCAAGTGATCCACCCACCTCAGCTTCCCAAAGTGCTGGGATTACAGGCGTGAGCCACCGCACACAGCCATCCTCAGGGATCTTCTGAGGAAAGGGCTGTGATTGTCTCTATTTTACAGTTAAAGATATGGAGGCCTAGAGAGGCTGCTTAATGCAGCTTCTCATGGTGGCAGAAACAGGACTCAAGCCTTCATCTGATGGACGACAAAGTCCAGGCTCTTCTGTCTCTAAAACAGAAGTGAAAAAGTCCTTCTGCTGGGTGGCTCCAGGGAGTGAAAAAAATCAACACAAGACAACACAGCGAAATTAGGAGGCCCCGGGCCAGGTGTCATAGGAACAGACACATAGGAACAGAGGGGCAAGCCACATTTGGCCTGGGCTGGGGCAGCCAGGGCAGTGCTGTAGCAGGATGAGATGACTGAGCTGAGTCCCAAGGGGAAGAATGATATTCCAGGCACAGGGCAAGCTTGGGCAAAGGCATGGGATGAGAGAAGCAGGGAGCAAGTGTGGTCTCCATCACAGGAAACTCCCATTACACAGAGGTTAGCATCCCAAGCCAGTAGATAAGATAAAAATCAAGTAGGGGATGGCTGGGTTCGGTGGCTCAAGCCTATAATCCCAGCACTTTGGGAGGCCAAGGGGGGCCGATCACTTGATGTCAGGAGTTCGAAACCAGCCTGGCCAACTTGGCAAAACCCTGTCTCTACCAAAAATTCCAAAATTAGCTGGACATGGTGGTGCGCGCCTATAGTCCCAGCTACTCAAGAGGCCGAGGCAGGAGACCTGCTTGAACCCAGGAGGTGGAGGTTGCAGTGAGCCGAGATTGCACCACTGTTCTCCAGCCTCGGTGACAGAGCAAGACTCCATATCAAAAGGCAAAAAACCGGCCGGGCGCGGTGGCTCAAGCCTGTAATCCCAGCACTTTGGGAGGCCGAGGCGGGTGGATCACGAGGTCAAGAGATCGAGACCATCCTGGTCAACATGGTGAAACCCCGTCTCTACTACAAATACAAAAATTCAGCTGGGCATGGTGGCGTGTGCCTGTAATCCCAGCTACTCAGGAGGCTGAGGCAGGAGAATTGCCTGAACCCAGGAGGCGGAGGTTGCGGTGAGCCGAGATCGCGCCATTGCACTCCAGCCTGGGTAACAAGAGCGAAACTCTGTCTCAAAAAAAAAAAAAAAAAAAAA
>NW_022436954.1:10405633-10446945 GCF_009761245.1 Sapajus apella | reverse complement strand
AAAAAAAAAAAAAAAAAAAAAAAAAAAAAAAAAAAAAAAAAAAGGCAAAAAACCATGTAGGGTCAAAGTTGTCCATGAAGCTCTCTTGAATTTCCCAAATAGTTTAATAATACAACACAGACCAGCTGCAGGAACACCACATTCCCTCTCCCACATAGACTTGCTCTGGGCATCAGCTCACCGAGGGGAAGCTGGTGGGAACGTCCTAGCTATTTAAACCCTACTTTTCTCTACCCCAACCCCTGAGGCCGGGCTGGAGGTAAGGGGGACAGAGCATGATGGCTGAACCTCTGAGGAGGTTCCACGTCTCATTTGGGGGTCTGCTCGGAGTTGGTGTGACTGGGGTGCTGTGCAAGGCAGAGCCCGGTAGGGACACAGCACCAGGGGGGCCAGCTCAGAGGTCCCGCTGGATCAGAACCGCCTGAGAAGCCTTTAAAATCCCCCACTCCCTCCCAATCCACCGCCACCCCCAACAGCTCCCATTTACTTAGTTTAGAGCAGTGGTTCTCACTGGCAATGTCTGGAGACATTTTCCCAATTTTTTTTTTGTTTTTTTGAGATGGATTCTCACTCTGTCACCCAGGCTGGAGTGCAGTGGCGCAATCTTGGCTCACTGTAACTTCCGACTTCCTGGTTCAAGCCATTCTCCTGCCTCAGTGGGAGAGTAGCTGGGATTACAGGCATCCACCATCATGCCCGGCTAATTTTTGTATTTTTAGTAGAGATGGGATTTCACCATGTTGACCAGGATAATCTCAATCCCCTAACCTCATGATCTGCCCGCCTTGGCCTCCCAAAGTGCTGAGGTTACAGGTGTGAGCCACTGCACCCAGGCTGGGAGACATTTTTCATTGTCAACGGGGATGGGGATGCTACCAGCATCTTGGGTAGTCGGCGAGGATGCTGCTAGACATCCTACAAGCAAAGGGCAGCCCTGCAACAGAGAAGCACCCAGCCCCAAATGCCAGTACTGTGGAGGCTGGGAAACCCTGTGCTAGGATGAGGCCCCAGCTTCCAGACTGTGCTGTAGGCCATAGGGAGCCACTGGTTTGTGACCTGGGAAGATCTGTCTAGGACCACAGTAGGAAAGTCTAATTTCCTACCTGGATGGGAGCTGGCAATTGCCCTACTGGCTCATCAGCTTCTCTGCGAACCGCTGTGCAAACCGCACTCCAGGCTCCAGCATTTGAGGAACTTCTTGCCGGTTTAACCCTGCCCTTTACCCTTCCCCCAGTCAGTCCCCCACCCTGCTCCGGCCAGCAGTTCTTGCCCTCAAAGAGGTCAAGTGCCTTGCCTAAGGTGGCACGGCTAGTGGGTGGCAGAGCTGGGTCAGGTTGTAAGGGACTTGCCGAGGTGAGGGGGCTCACGCAGGACCACACAAAGGACCTGTCTGCCCGCAGCCTCCCTGGCCACCAAAGCCAGGGCCAGCCCACCTGAGGTGAGGAGGCAGCCTGGCTACAAGAGGCTGCAGGAAGGTAAGAGACAGGGTGAAGAGAGGCCTGAGAAAAACATAGGGACAGAGCAGGGTGTGCCCATGGGAAGCAGGAGAAGCCGTGGGGGTGGGGAGGACTCCAGGACGAGAGAAGATAACCCGTGTGTGCGAGTGTCTGTGCCTGTGCACGTGTACGCGTGTGTGTGAGTGTGCCTGTGTGTGCACGAGGTGTGTGTCTTGCTGCGTCACAACCCCCTTCATTCAGAGCCAGCTTGCCAGGCACCTGTCAGGTAAACTAACTTCCCCACCTTCTCAGGACAGTTTCACGTGGAAACCATGGGCTGAGGCACGTGACGCTCCACCATGGAATTAAAAGGGCACTACAGGCAAATAAAACAGTCCATGTCTTTACCTTGCTTTTTTACTTATTTTTATTTTATTTATTTATTTTTTTTGAGATGGAGTTTCGCTCTGTTGTCCAGGCTGGAGTGCGGTGGTGCGATCTCGGCTCACTGCAACCTCCACCTCCTGGGTTCAAGTGATTCTCCTGCCTCAGCCTCCCAAATAGCTGGGATTACAGGCACCTGCCACCATGCCCAGCTAATTTTTGTAGTTTTAGTGGAGACAGGGTTTTGCCATGCTGGCCAGGCTGGTCTCAAACTCCCAACCTCCCCGCCCTCCTTAATCTCCCAAAGTGCTGGGATTACAGGCATGAGCCACACGTCCAGCTGTCTTTACCTTTCTTAATTGAGTTAAACCTGGCTCCCCTGTCCCTCTGCTTGCTTTTATCAGTCATTGTTGGGTTCTGACCGGCTCCATTGGGTCCTGTGGAAACTCCAGAGCTTTGTCCTTACAACAGCAGGGAGGGGACAGGACCACATCCATGGTGGGCTCTGTTGCCCCTTTGGCTACACAAAGCTGCTGACCAGCCCAGATATGCCCCTCACACCCTCGGGGTGGGGGTGGGCTGGGCCTGCCCAGTGAGCCCCTCTCTGCTGCCCTGGAGTCTGGGCACAAAGTGGTCTATCCCTTTGCACCACCGTTTGTGAACCCGCACCCCCCACCACCCCCTAGGTTTCCAGGCTTCCCACCTCCCCCAGAAAGGGCCAGTCTACATTTCCTAGCCAAGCTCCCATCTCTCTTCTCTTCTCCCTTAGCTCCCTTTGGACAACTCCGTTTTACTTTTTTGATGGGCTAAATCTTCCCCAAAGTACCTGCCTTGGAAACAGGCAGGGCAGCCCTCAAGACTCAGCGATGGCATTACCTCCCTGGTTCTCTCCTCACTGACTCTGATGAGAAGAACCCGGACTCCAGCGCTCAGACCTCGACAGATTTCTCCATTCTCTCCAAGAAGGGGAGGGAGTGAGGCTAATGGCTGGAGCACAAAGGAGAAAAAATCACAGCTGATTTCTCCCCTGGCCACTGCCCCTCCAACAAGCAGGAAAGGCAGGTGTGTCTTTGCTGCAGAGACCCCCTGGCACCTGTTCCTGGCTCCAGGGCAATGCTCAGGGAAACTCCAAGTGTGAAGGGGGCAGGCCCTGTCTGTGAGCTGATTATGGACTATTACTCTTGTGCTAGAGGAGAAATTGGAGGCCTGAGCCCAAGAGGGCTGTGCGAGGTCTCTGGCCTGTGGGTGCCGAAGGGCAACCCTGTCCTCCCACTCCTAGTCCCACATGCTCTGGCCCTTGGTGAGCCACGGCCTCTGCCTGCCTGTCCCCTCTGCCCACCAGGCCTTCCCAGGACACCGCTTCCTTGGACACCCACAGGGGCCGCCTCCACTCACTTTCTTCCCCAGGTTCTTGTGGCTACCCGAAATCCTGCAAGGCTCCTCCAAGAGGAGCTCCCAGAGAACAACAGATCCCCTACCCCCAATCTGTCTGGGAGAACGAGGCTCCAGGCGCTTGGAAGAGAGGAAGGGAAGGGAGAAGGGAGCCAGGTCTCCCAGGCAGCCTCATTTATCTCTGAGCCTGACTCACCTGGGAGTCCAGAGAGCCATACACAATGCAGCCAACCCACCTGCCCCAGAGGTATGGCTGCTTTCTGGGTGGGGGAAGGAGAAAAGCCTGAAAGAGCATGTGTATTATCCACGTGTCCCTTCAGTGGTGGCCTCTGCAGCCAGTGGAGAACCCCACCAGCCACCTCTCCTTCTCAGAAATCTCTTGCCCCAGCCACAACCAAAACCCGGCATCCACCCCCCAACTGCTACCTCCAAATGTCCTGGGTCTCAACTCCCCTCTGTCTGGTTTCTCTGCTTGGAAATCTCACAGCCCCCCTCCCACCCATCCCCCACCTCATCCTTTCTTCTTCTCAGCAATACACACCTGTGCGGTGCCTTGTGCCCTGGCTCTGGTGTATGCTGTCCAGTTTTAAGGCTCCCACACTCAGCCCTTCAGGGCTCAGGTAAGTGGCATGTGAGGAATAAAGTGGGTGCAAGACAATAGTGAGTGGCTGTCAACCAGAAAGGGCTTGCCCCTTAGTTCCAAAAAAATCAAATAAATAAAGTGGCAAGACCCAAGAAGCAAAAAGGTCATTCCGAGGACCACAGACATCTGCCCTTCGGTCTATGCGTCTCTCCCCTACTAAGCCACAAGCTCCTTCTTCAGAGTGACATCTTTTATTGTCTTTTATAAGAAAACACAAATTAAGGGCTTGTCCAATGTATCGGGCTTGATGACTGAGATGGCCTTCACCCAAGTTTTCTAGGGTTCTGTAAACCTGCAGTGCCCCCTGGGGGTGAGGAGGCCTGGTTCTGCCCCTCACTGGTGGGGACGTTGGCAAGGTTCTCATTCTCGCCAGGCCTCTGTATTCTTGGCTGCCAAAGGAGGTGGATGGGGAGTTTGTCTAAGATCCTTTTCGGCAGAGACCCCTGCACAGAGGTCTGCCCAGCCACTGAGGTCCCTGGGAGACACAGCCCCACCCGGGAAGGCCAAGGCTTTAGCTCTGCCCCTCCCACCTCCATCCCCAGGCCCTGCAGATCATTATCAGCTTGCTTCATCTCAGCTGTGGGGACATGCTGGCTGCTTCCTCAAGCTCCACCCAGTTTCCCACCACTTACTTGTACCCGCTGGCAGGAGGAGTGTTCCTGAGGACCCTGGAGGTCCCACGCGGTGGTGGCCCAGGGACAGGGAGGGCTACACAGACCAGGACTGCAAATCCTCCCTGCACCCTTGGGAGGCAGTTTGAGTCTGCAAAGTGGGAGCGAAGCTGCAGGCTGTGGGACTGTTCTGAGCTGGAGGGGAGGCTCCAGGCCCACCCCCTGCGGTGCCCACACAGGGTTGGGTGCCCCAAGGGAGGCACTGGGCTGTTGAGGCAGCCAGCTGAAGAGCTGAAGCTGCTTCACAGCATTTGGTGGGGGAAGTTGTGGCAAAGGGCCCCCGCCCCAACATATGCAGCTGAGGAAGGAGAAAGGTGGTGTCCCTGGGGGCTTCCCCCGAGGGTAACACTCCAGTCAAGGCGCTCAGCCACTACAATGAAACAAAAGCCCCCAGGACTTGATGTCTAGATCCAGATCTCTCCTTTAGCAGCCCTGTGACTTAGGCAGGTTGCTTCCTTCTCCTCTCAGCCTTAGTTTCTCTATCTTCAAAATAAGAGACTGGTCCCTCCCACCTCCAAGCATGGGCCAGGGACCAGCATCTTTGGCACCATGTGGGAGCTTATCAGAAATGCAGAATCTCGGGCCAGGTCCAGTGGTTCATGCCTGCAATTCCAGAGCTTTTTAGGAGGCTGAGGGGATCTTTTGAAGCCAGGAGTTCGAGACCACCTGGGCAACATAGCACAAACTTGTCTCTACTAAAAATAAAAAATGTTGATATGCAACAAGATCTAGAAAAAGGGGGGAAAGGCCAGGTGCGGTGGCTCATGCCTGTAATCCCAGCACTTTGGGAAGCCGAGGCAGGCGGATCACAAGGTCAGGAGTTCGACAAGATCAGCCTGGCCAACATGGTGAAACCCCATCTCCACTAAAAATACAGAAAGTGGCCAGGTGTGGTGGTGGGCACCTGTAATCCCAGCTACTTGGGAGGCTGAGGAAGGAGAATTGCTTGGACCTGGGAGGCAGAGGTTGCAGTGAGCCAAGATCATGCCATCGCACTCCAGCCTGGGTGACAGAGGGAGACTGACTCAAAAAAAAAGAAAAAAAAAATTTAAAAGAAAAACTAGCTGGGTATGGTGGTGTGCACCTATAGTCCCAGCTACTCAGGAGGCTAAGGCAAGATGTTCATCAGCGCCCAGGAGTTGGAGCCTGCAGTGAGCTGTGATGGTGCCACTGCACTCCAGCCTGGGCCATAAAGCAAGGCCGTGTCTCTAAAAAAAAAAAAAAAAAAAATGCAGAATCTGAGCCCCACCCTACATGGGCTGGTCAGTCTGCAGCTTAACAAGAGTTTTAGGCTGCTCATGTGCTCTGTCAAGTTTGAAAAGTACTGGACCAGGTACTTAGGAATCTTTTTGGCATGCCTGGCTAATTTTTGTATTTTTAGTAGAGACGGGGTTTCCCCACATTGGCCAGGTTGGTCCCGAACTCCTGACCACAAGTGATCCACCTGCCTTGGCCTCCAAAAGTGCTGGGATTACAGGCATGAGCCACCGCACCCCACAGGCACCTAGGAACCTTTAGTGGTCCCCTTCTAAAATCCTACCTCACCAACCTATGCAGAGCCTGGTGGGGAGAGCTGGATGCCTTTCTCTGCTCGCATAAGCCCCATTTCTCCCTAGCACATGGCCCCACTGTGCCAAGCCATAAATGCCACGGCAATCCTTCCCGGCATGAGGGCTTCCAGGAGGCAGGTGCCCCTTGGGCTTCCTGAGACCGTCAATCTTCCTGTGTCTCTGTGCAGTTTCTTTCAGGAGCAACAACCCTGGTCATCTCAGCAAACCACGCCATTCCCCGGGTGAATTTCACAGACATTGCCTCTGCCTCTGAGCACAGCTTATCCTGAAAGACCTTACATGAAGGTGGGTGTTTGTGGGGCCCTTCCACAGGATGGTAGGTGAATGGGGAGGGGCCTTTGTCCGCAATCCTACCCACTGGTGGGTTTGACCTCTGACCATCCTCCCGTCCCATCGGAGCCTCCTGCATCTAACTTGAGTCTAGTTCTAGCCTCTTCTCCTTTACCACAGCTCCTCCCTGCCTTCCATACAGCCTGGACTCAGCAAATCACCCCTAACTGGGTAGGTTGGATGCAGACCCAAATAGCGTTAAACTTGCCAGACCTCCTGGTTAGACCTCCAGAAAGAGGACTCCATCCCCACCAGAGCCTTCTGTTTTGAACCTGGGGAACTAGAATCCTAGCGCTGCTGTAACAAATTACCACATACCAGGTAGCCTAAAACAACAGAAACGTGCGAGCCTCGTGGCTCACGCCTGTAATCCCGACACTTTGGGAGGCCGAAGCTGGTGGATCACTTGAGGTCAGGAGTTCAAGACCAGCCTGGCCAACATGGTGAAAACCCATCTCTACTAAAAATACAAAAATTAGCCAGGTGTGGTGGGGGGGTGCCTATAACCCCAGGTACTCAGGAGGCTGAGGCAGGAGAATCACTTAAGCCCGGGATGCAGAGGTTGCAGTGAGCTTAGATGGTGCTCCTGCACCCCAGCCTGGGCAACAGAGTGAGACTCTGTATCAAGAAAAGAAAAAAAAAAAAAAAAAAAAAACAGAAATGTGTAGTCTATGATTCCAGAGGCTGGAAATCCAAGGTGAAGGTGCTGGCAGGATGGCGTTCTCCCTGACGGCTCTAGGGGAGAATCCTTTCCAGCCTCTTCCCAGCTTCCAGTGGTTGCCGCAACTCTTGGTGTTCCTTGGCTCACAGACACATCGTGCCAGTGTCCGCCTCTGTCATCAGGGGCTGTTCTCCCTGTGTCCCTTCCCTTCTTCTAAAGACACTAGTCATAATCCATAAGATGACCTCACCATCTGCAAAGGCCCATTTCCAAATAGATCCCATTCACAGGTACCAGGGTTAAAACTTCAACATATCTTTTGGGGAGATACAATTCAACCCACAAAAGATGGCAAATAGCTTTTATGATGTGACCCTGGTGGGTTCTGAGGATTGACGGATGTTGTTTGCCATGGGCTCGGCAGGAAGAAGTGGCCACACATGTTTCTGGCTATGCCCCTGCCACAAATCTGTCTTCTGGCTATTAAGGCTGACGTCGTAGCCTCTGTGGCCTATGGGATCCCGCAGGTGGAGTAGAGATGCTCTCACCTTGGCCACTGGTTCCTGGCTCCTAGGGTAGGTCACTGGTTCCTCCAGGATCAAAAGCCTGTGAAGGAAGCCGGTGACACAGGGGGCATGTGAGCCGGCACCCTCCTCTTCCAGCTGGGTAGTAACATGGGCTCTGGTCTCCTTGGCAAATGAAGGTCGGCATAGGGCTGAACCTGGTCACCTCACTGGGCCAGCCTCGGGGTGTGTGCCTTCATGGCTGAGCCGCCATGACCCTCCTCCACTGTGTCCACCTTCTCCATCCACACCTCTCCCTCTCCTCTGGCTCCAGAAATTCAAGTCCCAGAGACCCCGTGTCCCTTTCTGACTGTGGGCTCCCCTCTCTTCCCCTGCACAGCGACAATCTTCTATATGGACTCTATCTCCTCCCCTCCCATCTCCACAGACCTCAAGCCCTTTCAGGGTGGCCGCCAGTAGCTTACTGCCAGATACACTACATGCTTTTCCATGTATTTTCTTACTTGACCTTCTGTACTTTTTTGCTGCTGGATGTCAGTCTGAATGGTTGACCACATTTTACATTATTGTAACAACTAGAATATGGTAATGTTAGCAGAATTCTCTCCAGGAATCGCCATAGAAACTTTTGCCCACTTGATGTTTGTTTCATGACCATTCATCTGACAATTATTTATTGAACAACTACCAAGCACAGATGGTCCTCAACTTGAGCTGGTTCAACTTGGGACTTTTTAATCTTATGGTAGGTTTATTGGGATGTAACGCCATCATAAGCTGAGGAACACCTGTACTGGTTTGGGTTTGGGGAATACAGGAACAAACAAAATGGGGGGGAACCTATCACAGGGAACTGACAGTCTAGTCAGTGGGAAATGGACAAGTAAGCTATATTAACATACTGCAACTAAAGAACAAGGAAAAGCTCATCCATCCAAACTGCCTCTGATGAAGCAATCGTGCTATGATGGGCATTGTCCTTACCAGTCATATTTGCCCCAGAAAAGGGTGCAAAATGACCACAAGACTTTCCCCCTTGAGATAGACACCTGCTTGTTAGTAAATAATTTCTGTACCAGTTGCTATGTCACAAAGCACCCCAAAACTTTCTGGTGTAAAACAATCGTATTATCATGCTCACAGATTTTACAGCCCAGAACTTGGACAAAGCAGAGCAGGGAAAGGTAATCTCTGCTCTGTGGTCTGGAACCTCTGCTGGGAAGAATCCAAGCTGGGGGTGATCTGATGAGTGGGAGCTAGAATCATCTGGAAGTATCTTCACTCATGCCTGGCAGATGACGCAGGCTCTCAGCCAGGACCTCAGCTGGGCTGTGAGCTACAGTACCTTCACAGGCCCCTCCATGCGGGATGACTGGGACTGCCTCACAACATGGTGGCTGAGTTCCAAGAGCTGGCATTCTGTCTATGAAAGCCTGATGGAAGCTCACAGCATTCTATGATCTAGCCTCAGATGTCACATGGCAGGCTGGGTGTGCAGTGGCTCATGCCAATCTTGGCATTTTGGGAGGCCGAGGCAGGAGGATGGCTTGAGACCAGGGGTTCCAGACCAGCTTGGGTAATATAGCAGGACCTCTCTGCAAAAAAAAAAAAAAAAAAAAAAAAAGGCCGGGCATGGTGGCTCATGCCTGTAATCCAAGCACTTTGGAGGCCAAGGCAGGTGGATCACCTGAGGTTGGGAGTTCAAGACCAGCCTGACCAACATGGTGAAACCTCGTCTTTAAAAAAAAAAGTAAAAAGAAAAAAAAAATTGTAATTATCCAGATGTGGTGGTGTACTCCTGTAGTCCCAACTACTCAGGAGGCTAAGGCAGGAGGATTGCTTGAGCCCAAGACTTTGAGGCTACAGTGAGCTATGATAACACTGGGCTGGGCAACAGAGTAAGACTGTCTCTGAATATAAAATGAAGAAGTCACATGGCAACAGTCCTGCCATACCTGGCCAGGGCAATTACAAAGATCCATACAGGTTTGAAGTTGAGGGGGATGTAGACCCCACTACTGGAGGGAAGGGGGCATCTAGGTCACATGGTAAGAAGAGCACATGGATAGGAGATACAGTTGAGGCCAACTTGGGAAAGCACAGCATCCTACCCCACCTGTGTGTAATTTCCAAACAAGCGAGATATCTAGATCTACCCAGCATCATCTTGAAAGCAGAGAGCGAAAGCCACTCAAGCAGAAGATATTATCTGGGTGTTGCATAATCTTTGGTTTAAAGCCGAGAATAAAAAAGCAGAGAATAACACTTCAGTTGATCAGCCCTGCCCTGTAGGGAAGGTATTTGTAATGATCTGAAATTTCTGGCTTATTTTCAAAGAGTAAAAAAACTAGGCCTAGGCTAGAGAGGCTGCTCATTCTTGACTTAGGTCAAGTGCCTAAAACACAGAGGCAGAGCAGCATGGGTGAAACTGACCACACTTTGGAAGCAGAGTGCTAGATTTAAACCCTCACTGTGCACTTACCAGCTGCCTGTCCCTGGGCAAATTTCTCCACCTCTGAAAAACAGAGCAGCAATACTGTTGCTGTGAGAATTAAATGGGGGCAATATCTGCCGAAACTTTTGTTGCTACACTGGAAAGAATCTCGATCATTTAAACCACCAGTGGAACTGATCCATTTTTATGATGTTTAATTCACTGCAATAAAATCAAGACTGCTGACCATTCTCATGTCCTGAAAACTTACCATAAGCGACATACTTTTCAATTGGTAAACATGGGAATGGGTCTTTTGGGGGGAGTGATCTGCTTGTTTCTACAATTGCCCTTTGGAAGAACATGCCATGGGCATTTGAGATCTAGAAGAATGAGCCTTATTGATCCAGTGGGGTCCAGGAGCTGCTCCGTTCCTGGGGGGCTCATGTTCTGTCTCCCCCATGAGAACAGAGAAGAGAGACTGTTGACTCAGGAGAGGGCTCATCTCACCAACCTAGCATTGTATGAACCCGCTGAGTCAGATTTGTGGCTGGTTTTGGTCACCACTAGAGTGTCAGAGAAACTCAGTAGTAGAGAAAGCAGAGATTTTCCCTACCACATGGTCAAGAGGAACCAAGGAACCAAGAAGCCAGAAACCAAGCTGATCATGCTTCAGCGAAGGTCTCTCATAATTTGCTCCTGGTATGCTCCTCCTTGGTCACCAAGGTCTCCAGGGATTGCCATTGAGATGAAGCTGCCATATTGATTGGAAGGGATGACCATCACCTAAGCAGATCTCGCACTGTGTAAGGGCCAAAGCTTTAGAGGAAATGAGAGAATAGGGAGAAGTGAACAGAAAGGAAGCCAAATATTAGAGGAAATGAGAGAATAGGAATAAGTGAACAGAGAAGAAAGGAGGGGAAGTGACTCACTATGAAACTCTGTGCCTATCCAGGTCTTAGGAACTGAGAGTCCATGTGCGGGGGTGTAAGTATGAGTGCCTACCCATCTGTCCGTCTGTCTAAGCTCTCCTTACATACACAGGGAGGAAGCCCGCAGCTTTCACCCACTGGCAGCTACAGGGCCTGTAGCTCTCCCATCTCAGCGCAGCTCCATGAAGCTGAGATGACTCATAGCCAGGGAAGGGGGCCCGGATTCTGAGTTGAGAAGTCCTGAGTTCAAGTCCCGTGACTTAACATTTGGGCAACATTCAGCAAGTCATGTAGCCCCTCTGAGATGCCATCTCCTCACCTAAAAAATAGGGGAATTAATTCTTGCTCAGCCTTCCTCAAAGGATAATTTTCAGATTCCGGTGTTTATGATCTGTGCCCCCAAGATGCTGTAAGTTCCAGCAAGGCAGGAACCACAATCGCCCTCTTCCCTGTTGCATCTCTTCATGATGCCTGCCATAAAGTAAACATTCAAAAAAGACTTGGGTCAATATACAAAATGGTATGACGAACTCAGCCCCTGCCCTAGACAGAAGGCAAAGAAGGAACGCTCTTCTTGCACTGCTCATTCCTTCCCACCAGATGCTGCTCCGTAAAGTGTGGTCTGTGGACCAGTAGCAGCAGCATCACCTGACAGCTTGGTAGAAATGCAGGCCAGGCATGGTGGCTCATGCCTGTAATCCCAGCATTTTGGGAGACCAAGGTGGGAGGATCACCTGAGGTCAGGAGTTCCAGACCAATCTGGCCAACATGGTGAAATCCAGTCTCTACTAAAAATACAAAAAAAAAAAAAAAAAAAAAATTAACTGGTCATGGTGGCGAGTGCCTGTAGTCCCAGCTGCTTGGGAGGCTGAGGCAGGATAATCACTTGAACCCAGGAGGCAGAGGTTGCAGTGAGCCAAGATTGTGCCACTGCACTCCAGCCTGGGCAACAGAGTGAGACTCCATCTCAAAAAACAAAAAAAAGAAAGAAGAAAGAAAGAAAAGAAATGCAAATTCAGGCCAGGTGTGCTGGCTCACGGCTGTAATCTGAGCACTTTGGAAGGCCAAGGAGGGTGGATCACCTGAGGTCAGGAATTTGAGCCCAGCCTGACCAACATGGTAAAACCCTGTCTCTACCAAAAATACAAAAATTAGCTAGGCATGGTGGTATGCACCTGTAGTTCCAGCTACTTGGGAGGCTGAGAGAGGAGAATTGAATGTGGGAGGCAGAGGCTGCAGTGAGCCGAGAGCACACCACTGCAGTCCAGTCTGGGTGACAGAGCAAGACTCCATCTCAATTAAAAAAAAAAAAGAGAGAGAGAGAGAGAGAGAGAGATGCAAATTCATGAATCTTAATTTCAGCCGGGGGGTGGGGAGGGGGTCAGGCCCAGGAATCTGTGTTTTAACACAACACGCTCCATGATCCCGACACTCACTGCAGTTTGAAAAGCATTGCTGCTGGACACGACACACTGGGTGAAGTTGGGATGGCGTATGAGATGCCATGCTCCCTTCCTGAGTTGGCTACTTCCCACCTGTTCAGGTGTTCATTACCCACCCCGCCCCACTCCTTCCTTAGCCTGCCTTGGAGCAGGAGAAATGCTGTGGAGGCTGGCAGGGGCCTGAGGAGGGAGAGGAGGTCTTGTCTCCTCCTCCCCCTCTCCACGGTGACCTAGGGTAGCAGGTCTGGCCCCTTCCTGTTTCAGCAGAACCTGCAGATGCTGTGAGAGGATCGGGAGATAAGCTCTGCCCTCCTCAGACCTAAGCAGGGGAAAACACACAAGACCTTTGCAAAGTGGGCCCTTCCCAGGCCAGGAGCTTCTCTGCACCCTGGCAATGCCCTGTGGGGGCAGCTGGGAGGTCTCAAGCTGGGTTCCCAAGTACCATTCCATCCTCCCCCATCCCTTGGCCCCTCTACTGAGGTCTCTTCCCCCCTCCTCTCAAGGATCTGAAACCGACAGTGAGCTGCTGGGAGCACACAGCAAAGATGAGCCTCTGAGATAAGCACGCATGACAAGAATTCACACGATTACCCGGGTCCTGTTCCACGTTCTCAGTGGGACCTGATTCAAGGTACCGAGAAGCAGCTCCTCACATGTGCAAAAGAGAAAGTGGGAGCAAGTACCAAAGGAGGAGAGCTGGGCTCCCAGAGAGGTAAAAACAAAATGCAACAGGGACACATGAAAAAGTCCTGCACCATCCAAAAAAGCCAACAGTTCATGTCCAAGATCAGAGTAAGGGGGTGCAGGGAGCAGGGAAGCGTGACAGCTATGGGAAACAGATTGAAGGTTTCCAACAGATTCCACAGAATGGCTTGAATGCAATCTTGGCCACACTGCTATGGATCACAGCGTAGGAAGGTGACAAATCTACTCAGCTGTCCATGGGGACGGTCAACCTTGGACCCCACATTCTGGAAGCACTGTAGAGAACCGGTGTCTTTCCCAAAGATTTATCATGTCATGGGAGGAACAGCTGGAAGAACAGGACATGATTAACCTGGATAAAAGACAATTCTGGAAAAGCTACAAGAAAACTGACTTCAAATACTTAATAGAGCTCTTAAGCAGAAGACAGAGCCACTGGATCCATGCTGCACAGTGAAGATTCGCCGAGGCCCAGTCACACCTCTGCCATCTGGGTTCTGCCTTCGCTCCTGCCATGCTCAGCAACATCCTTGTTGCCAATGACATCCCAGACTGAGGCAGTCCCATGTCCCAGTCCCAGGTCTGAAGCAGGTAGAGGTTAAGGGCTTAGAGTCAAGAAGCCCTGAGCTCTAGACCTCACCCTGTTCCCTCTCCTGTCACCCTGGCCCCAAATCGCAGCCCCCCTGGGACTGGGGTTTCTTGATGAGTAAAATAGGGATGATCACCCCAGCCCTGCAAGGTCCCAATAAGGATCCAGTCACTCAACAAACACATATCGAGCACCGTGCTCCTGCTGAAAATCGCCTCCTGGCCAGGCACAATGGCTCACACCTGTAATCCCAGCACTTTGAGAGGCTGAGACAGGTGGATCACTGGAGGCCAGGAGTTCTAGACCAGCCTGGCCAATATGGTAAAACCTCATCTCTACTAAAAATACAAAAATTAGCTGGGTGTTGTGGCAGGCGCCTATAGTCCCAGCTACTCAGGAGACTGAGGCAGGAGAATTGCTTGAATCCAGGAGGTCCGGGTTGCAGTGAGCCCAAGATCATGCCACTGTACTCCAGCCTGGGTGACAGAGCAAGACTCTTCCGAAAGAAGAAAAGAAAAGAAGACAAGAAACTAAGGCACAGAGAGGCTGAGACACTTGTAAAGGTCACAGAGCAAATAAGTGGTGAAGGCAAGATCCACACATAGACTGTCTGACTCCAGAGCCACAACACTTGACAGTAAATCTGCCTGTTACCCGGGCAAGGAAACAGGCATGGAAAGGCTAAGGTGCTTGCCCAAAATCAGACAGCGACATATTCAGGAATCCAGGATTGTGGTTCCAGGGCTGGCACACTTAGCTGCCTTGCAGCTGCCCCCATGTGGGCCTTGCTCACCTGTTCCTCACACTGATCCTGGTCTGTGTGCCGGGAGGTGCTGGGTACCACCTGGCACACACCATCGTGCAGAATGTGCTGAATGAGCAATACCAGCTTATTTATGTAACCTGAGATCTGCTGACTGACGGAAACCAAGCACTGGCAGATGGATGGAAGATAGGGGCCAGGTGTTCTCCTCTGAGTCATTGACCTCCTGTGAGCCAAGGGGTGCTGCGGTTGAGAGGGTCTGACAACCCCCGGATGTCAAGGACCTGTGTCCCCATGGCCCTCTGTTCAACACCAAGATCAGAGAAGGGCAGGGAAATGGCCCCTGCTGGTCACCGGCTGCGCTAACTGAGCACTTACCATGCGCCAGGCCTCTTCTGGGTGCTCATGTGCTCCCGGGAGTAACAACTGCAGCTGCCTCACAGGACTGTTGGGAGCAGCCTTAGTAAATGGAATTGTACTTGCAGAGTGCTTGAAACAGTGCCTGGATCAATCACTGCTTGCCCCAGTGTTTCAGGCTGGGTTTCTCCAGAAGCCAACTCTGAATGAGGATTTAAGTACAATATTTGTCTGCTCTGAAAATGACCCCAGCAAGCATCTATAACAAAGTGGGAAAGTAAGAGAAGGATAAAGCCAAAAGAGGGTGCATGACCAGGTTACCTATGTGGGTTCAATCCTGCTGGGGGCCTCTGGGGGCTGTAGAGAAGCCCCTCAGTATCCTACCACCTGCAGGCAAGAAAACTGGGATGTAGAAACCTGCAATAGAAAGCAAAGGAGCAGCCAGGCACAGTGGCTCACGCCTGTAATCCCAACACTTCGGGAGGCTGAGGCAGGAGAATCACTTGAACCCAGGAGTTCAAAACCAGCCTGAGCAACACAGGGAGACCCTGTCTCTACAAAAAATAAAAATAGCCAGGCATGGTGGCATGAGCCTGTGGTGCCAGCTACTCAGGAGGCTGAGGTGGGAGGATCCCTAGGGCCTGGGAGGCGGTCAAGGCTGCAGTGAACCGTGATTATGCCACTGCACTCCAGCCTGGGCAACAGAGCAAGACCCTGTCTCAAATATAACAATTTTTTAAAGAAAGCAAAGGAGTGTAAGGAGATAGGATCCCAACAGTGACCCCCACACCAGGCTCTTCTGAAAATTTCAGGACTGTCCTCAGGGATTCTGGACGCCATGTATAAAGATGATGACAAACTGAGCTCAGGTGGGAGTAGGGGGTTCTGGGCCAGAGCCCACCTCATGCTGAGGTTGACAAAGTGTCTCCAAATGTTTGGGGAAAACCCAAAGGCCTCCTCTGAAAAACATCTCCCTCCCTCTAGTGAAAACCTGAGATCACCCTCTGAAGTATTTCAGGCAAGGCTAGGATGTGATCCAATCTGCACTGGAGAGTGATCCCACCAGCTGGGATAAGAGCTTAGGAGGCAGGGCAAGCCTAGGGAGGCTGGAGCAGGGCAGAGGGACGTACAGTCTCCTCCGGCACCCTGGCAATGCCTGCCAGGCATGGTTCTGAGTGTCGGATCATTGGGGTCTCCCAGCAGGGGCGGGGAATTTAAGGAAGTGAATGAACTCACTCCTCTGAGAGTTGGGAGGTGGAAGAACTGGGCGAGGAAATATCCCAGCTGCTTCTGCTCTGGACAGCTACACAGCAGGGGAGGGGCAGTGAGGCAGGCAAAGCCCCCCTGCAGGGCGAGAAAGTATCCCAGCTGCTTCTGCTCTGGACAGCTACACAGCAGGGGAGGGGCAGTGAGGCAGGCAAAGCCCCCCTGCAGGGGTCTCCTTGGCTCATGAACATGAGGAAGATGAGGGCACTCTGACCCCTGTATTCTTGGATAATTTCCCAGGCCCTCCCACAAGCCCCCAGTTAGAGAAACAATGGTTTCTAAAAGAAACTACTGGAATGTTGGACAGGGACCCTGGGATATTCAAGGGCCAATCCCAGGCAGTTCCAAGAATAACCCAACTGGACCACTTCCAAGATGTTCTTCCTAAGAAGCATTCGTAAGTAAATCAAAACTGCACTCCTGGGTCTCACACGAAGGTCCCCACAGCCCCGCACTCCCCAACCCCACAGTCCCCAGAATCTTCTCTAGCTCCTGGGAGGTCCAGAAGGCAAAGCCTGCTCACTGGTGAGGTCCCAAAGTGCTTTGCAAGTAAAGTACATTTACAGGTGAATAGGAAGGGAAGGGAGGGGAGGCAGGTTCGCACACGGGCAAAAAGCACCGTCTGGGCTGAAAGGAAGATCAGAGGTGATCCAACCTGTTTCTAGAACTGGGGCAGAAGAAGAGGGACACGTGAGGGTACGCAGCTGGTTGAGGGCCCAGGTGAGCCACAGAACAAAGGGGGTACATCTTATTGGTACCTCAACTTCACTCATAAACACTGAAAACGCTGAAAAGGTTGAGCCATAGATTATATACGGAAGCACAGGCCCAGAAAAGGCAAGAGTGAATGTTTAACACAAAAAAGACCCATCTTCCACCTCCAGGACCCCCAGATAGCATTCCCTCAGGCAGCTGGGAGAAGTACTCCGACAGATCATTTTGGATGCTCGAAGCTAGTGCAAAATGACCCATATTGCAGATGAGAAAGCAGGCCCAAGGACGGCAGGACCCTGACGAACTGCACGGAAGTTCACCACAAAACTTCCATGAGCCTTGCCTATGGGCTCCTCGGACCTTTTTTCAACCCTGTTCTTTACCGGAAATGGGTCTTCCCACTCTCCCTTTTCTATTTGCTCGCTCTTCTTTCCCAGGAAACTATTTGCAACAAAAGCAAACGCGAATTCAGAAAAAAGACTGGCTCATCAATCACGTGTTAATGGCACTCTTGCGCATTGCGCATGCACATGCTAAACCCCACCCCCAGTGCCCCACTCCACCCCTCACCAACATGGCCGCCTCGATAACAGCCCCTCCTGCGCGTTACGGACGTAGCGACTCGTGACGTCATAGGAAGGCGACGGTTGTCGGCGGGGGCTACACGTGTACAAGGGTTTGGAAACTTACCGGCTGAGCCATGGACACACCGCTAAGGCGCAGTCGACGGCTGGAAGGCCTACTGCCCGAATGCTCCGAGAGCCTCACCTTAGTTTCGCGGGCGAGACGGGCCCTTGTGGAGTTCGAGTCGAACCCAGAAGAAACGAGGGAGCCCGGGTCTCCTCCAAGTGTGCAGCAAGCTGGCCTGGGCTCCCCCGAAAGGCCGCCGGAAACAAGCCCAGGATCACCCAGTCTGCAGCAGGGTGCAGGCTTGGAGTCCCCCCAAGGGCACCCAGGGCCAGGCCCAAGCTCCCCCCAGCGTCAACAAGACCTACACCCGGAGTCGCCTCAAAGACAACCGGAGTCCAGTCCTGAATCCCCACGATGTCAGCCGAAGCCAAGTGAGGAAGAGCCAAAGTGTTCTCAAGGCCAGGGAGTACTGGCCTCGGAGTTGACCCAGAATAAGGAGGAGCTGACTCCGGGGTTCCCCCAGCATCAGCTACCGCCGGGTCCAGGGTCACCAGAGCCTTACCCCGGTCAGCAAGCTCCAGGTCCGGAGCCCTCGCAGCCACTACTGGAGCTGACACCCGAGACACCTGGCTCCCCCCGGGGTCAACACGAGCCGAGCAAGCCACCTCCAGCTGGAGAGACGGTGACAGGCGTCTTCGGGGCAAAGAAGCGAAAAGGTTCTTCATCCCAAACCCCAGCGTCCAAGAAGTTGAAGAAGGAGGAGCTTCCTGTAATCCCGAAGGGGAAGCCCAAATCGGGGCGAGTGTGGAAGGACCGCTCCAAGAAAAGGTGAAGTGGGGGACAGCATGGACAGGGGTGGGGTTCTCTATAGTGTTGTGAACCTGCCTTTCCCTGCTGCAGCCTGGAGAACAGCCCTAGGGTTAGAGAGAGCTCATGTTAATGGGGGTGTCAGCAAACAGGTCATTACAGTCAGAATGTGGTAAAATGCCCTGGGATCCGGGGATGGGTGGGACCAGGCCCTCAAAGATCAATTTCTCTGATGCCTTTCCTCCTCAGGGTCCCTATGGGCCTCTCCTGTAGCACCTCAGTTGTGTATTCGTTCTGCAGACATTTACCGTTGTCTGCCCTCTCCAGTGAGAGAGGCAGAAGCAAGTAAACCAGCCATTACTTGATCAAAGCAGTGAGGTCTTCAATATAATCTGCTAGTTATTTGCCTTTATGATAAAAAAGTATTACTGAGTACTGATTATATAGGACATAGTGCTAAGCACTTTAATAAGGATTTATCAGTTAACAGCCTTTCCAACATGGAACAGCATGTACCATCACACTTGCTCTACACATCTGCCCTGTGAAGCAGGTGGTGTTATTATTCCTGTTTTTCTGTGTGAGGAAACCGAGGCTAATTGAGCAGTCAGCACAGGACCTGAGCACAGATCTGATTCTGAAGCCTGTGTGCAAAACCCTTTACCCAATCCCAGTAGATCCACCTTGAATTGGATTGCAACCTTCTTAAGGGCAGGCACGAGATCTTTCTTGTCTTTCTGTGCCAAGGGCATAGTAAATGCTCAATAAATGCTTGTTTAATGAAGGAACAAAGTGGTTCGTCTGAAGAAGGAAGAGTTTAGGCTGCCTTGAAGGAGAAGTGTGGGGTTCAATTCCAATTGGAGCTAATGGGAACCGTGGGGGAGAGGCAGGGATGCGTGCCTGTGAGGGACCTTGAGGCAGGAGGGTGTTTTTAAGGAGGAAGCTGACTCTGGGCCAGGCTTTGTGCTAGGCCCTTTTCTTGTACCCTTAAAACCCTAGGCAGTGGGTATTATCCCCCCACCCCTCATTAAACAGAAGAAACTGAGGCTTCCAGAGTAATTTACTGCCAGTCTCCCATGAGAGAGGGACTTTGAAGCTAGAGTGACTGTCAATGTTGGAAAGGTGGATGATGGCACAACCCCTCCACCCTGTCCCAGCAGGTCACAGGAGAATGGCAGGGCCACTGATGGCCTTGTGGAACTGGAGGAGGCTGGTTCAGGTGGGAGGAGAGTAATGAGCAGGTTGAGCGGTGGAGCTTGGGGTCCTGGTACTTTCGCTGCAGGTGGGGAGATGGGCTTGCTGAGCTGGACAGGGCTGAGCCCATGCACAGGTGGGGAGAAGGGAGGGACCCACACAAGACACTTGATCAGCAGCTGGAGGAGAGTAAGAGGCCACAGATCACTTGACCAAGAAGTCCGGAGGGAGGGTGTGTGTACAGCTCCCTGCCCAACTGCAGACCCTTCCTGACTCACTATGGCTTGCTCAGAGCATGCACTCCAGCCTCCTTAGTAAGGCCAACAGGCCCACTCTCCTCTCCCCTCCATCACTGGAGCTTCCACACCGACGTCCCCTCCATATTCCTCCCGTGTGTGATGCTCCCTCCTTCCTCGGCGCCTTCACATATGCAGTTCTGTCTGAAAGGCTCTTTCCTGGCCAATCCCCCACTCATGTTTCAGGGCTCAGCTCAAAAGTCACCTTCTCTGAAAAGCCTCTTTGGCCTGTCCAACCAGGGTTAAGTCCCCATGCTTTACGTTATCACTGTGCCCTGTGCTTCTCTTTTGTAACACCTCCATTTGCATAGATGCTTATTTATTTGTGTGACTCTTATTGACTGCCTGTTCTTTTTTAAACCAGAGGTTCCATGAGAGTGGGGACTTGCCTATCATCATGAGATCACCCAGAGCCCAGCACAGGGTAGGCACTAAGCTGAGCAAGTGTATGAATGAGGACAGAGGTAGTTCATTCATTCTTCAACCAATTTTGTTCAACATGGCTGTGAACAAAAAGTCCCTGCTCTCCTGAAGCAAACATTCTAATTGTGGGAAACAGATAAACATAAGGACATAGATGCTATGTCAGTACTAAAGGCTTTAAGGAAAAATAAACCAGGATGAGGACACAGAGAATAACAGGGAGGGCAGGGTATTGCCACAGTGCTCAGAGATGGCCATGCAGAGGGAGCCAGGGAGAGGTCTGGGGAAAGTATCCGGGCAAGAGGAAAGGGAAGTTCAGAGGCCTTGAGGTGGGAGCATCTCCTGTTTCGGAGGCATTCCAGAAATCTTGTGCTGGAATGAGGGGGAGAAGGGAAAAAGTAGGAGATGAGGTCAGAGAGACAGCAGGCGTGGTGACCCTTGCAGGGACTCTAGCTTTCTGAGCTTGAGAGCCATGGGAGCGTGTCAAGCAAATCAATGAAATGACCTGCCTTGGGAGGTCAGTCTGGTTACTGAAAACAGACCTCAGTGGGCAGGAGGGAAGGCAGGGAAACCACAAGGAGGCTGTGGAAGGAGAACTACAGCCGCTTCACAAGCTGCAGGCAGGTCTGTGGAGAAAGGCCAGCGGGGCCACTGAATGGATGTTTGGGGTCTTCGAGGGAGCAGCTTCGGTGGGTGGCAAGTGAGCCCAGAGATGCGTCAGAAGCAGCACCCACTGCAGGGAGGAAGACGGCCGCAGCCGGGAAAGTGCGTGTGGTGGGGAAGACCTGCCTGCAGCCCTGCCTTCCTGCTCATGCCAGACGCCACTTTCTCCATAGTGCCCCTCAGGCGTACTGGCTCCCTTCTCTAAGGAGGAGCATTTATTGAGCACCTATTATGTGTGTGTCAATTACATCTCCCACCGCCCTTTGGGTTAGGAATGATTCTCATCTCCACTGGCGAGACTGCTGAGACTCAGAGGCCACTTGCTCAAGGTCACCTGGGTGGTAAGTTGTTGGACTTGGAACCCAGGCCTGAGTTCCTTCAATACCCAGGTGAACCGATGATCTGCCTCAGTTCTGCGCTGGGTCAGTACCTTAGCCACCAGCCACATGTGGCTGTGTACATTTACATTAAATAAAATTTAAGATTCAGTTTCTCTGTCAACACCATATTCCCGGCGCCCAGCAGCCACCCATGACTAGTAGCTACCTTATTGGGCCATGTCCATGTAGAATGCTCCCACCATCACAGAAAGTTCTGTGTGGCAGCCCCACTCTACAGAGATGCGGCGCCGTGTCCTGGGGTGCTGTGTGTCTCCAGCCTCCCATCGCCTTGTCCCTTCAGGCTTCTCATACCCCAGCTTGGGAAGCCCAGCTTTACAGTTACGGGGGATGTCCACATGACACCCCATTCTTAGTGCATAGGAGGCCAGGGCTTCAGTGGCAGGGCCTTGGGAAGGGGAGAAGGAGATCAGGGAGCTGGGGCCAGGGGTCGGCAGGGCCAGAGGACACCAAAATGCTCCTCGAATCTTTGAAAGAGAAAGACCTAACTTCAGTATGTGGAGGGCACCAAGAGATGTCTCGTCTTGTTTTTACTTATTTTTATGGAAATTTCCAAGCATACAAAGAAAGAGCAGAGCTCTCATTATCAGCATCAGCTAGTCCAGCTTCATCTTTGATCCTTGGCATTTTTTTCCCTGAAATATTTTAAAGTGCATCCTAGATGCATTATCCCATCCATAAATCCTTGTAGTATGCATTCTTGTTTTGTTTTGTTTTGTTTTCTGAGACGGAGTTTCATTCTTGTCACCCAGGCTGGAGTGTAGTGGCGCCATCTCAGCTCGCCACAGCCTCCGCCTCTCAGGTTCAAGTGATTCTCCTGCCTCAGCCTCCTGAGTAGCTGGGATTACAGGCATGTGCCACCACGCCCAGCTAATTTTGTATTTTTATTAGAGACGGGGTTTCTTCATGTTGGTCAGGCTGGTCTTAAACTCCTGACCTCAGGTGATCCACCTGCCTCAGCCTGCCAAAGTGCTGGGATTACAGGCGTGAGCCACTGCGCCCGGCTTATGGTATGCATTCTTACAGAGTTGAGCTCAGTTCTCCCGTAACTCCAAAATCATCGTCGCTCTTAAGAAAATTCAGATTTCCCTGAGAGCCCTGATGTGCCCACTCCATCCATGTCCAACTGGGGGAAGAGATTTTTTTTTTTCTTATTTGAGGCAGTGTTGCTCTGTCTCCCAGGCTGGAGTGCAGTGGCATGATCTCGGCTCACTGCAACCTCTGCTTCCTAGGTTCAAGTAGTTGTGCTTCAGCCTCCCAAGTAGCTGGGATTACAGGCGTGCACCATCACGCCCAGCTACTTTTTGTATTTTTAGTAGAAACTTTAGTAGGTTTTAGTGGGTTTTGCCAGGTTGGCCAGGCTGGTCTCCAACTTCCGATCCGCCCACCTTGGCCTCCCAAAGTGCTCGGATTACAGGCGTGAGCCACCGCGCCTGGTCTTGGTGGGTAAGATTCTGAATCATTACCCAGAACTCCGACCAGTCACACGACTCTGAAATGGAGTGCGCCACCTCCATCGGGGTGAGCGCCCCACCTCCAGAGGCATTCACACCCAGGCCAAATGCACTTGGTGGAAGCAACAGAACTTTACAGCGGGGGCCGCATAGCCTGGTCTCTGCAGTCGCTGGCAGGGTTCGAGTCCTGACTGCCACTTAGGACAAGGTGTTTTTGGACAGCTTTTAACTTCTCCGCACCTTGGCTCGCTCCTCTGTAAGTGGAGAGGATAGGAGTACCCACCTCAGAGGAATGTAGACAAGGCTTGAGAAATGGCAGCCAGCACAATCGGGGTTCCTTCCCGCCCCACGTTTCTGCAGACCTGGAGGGCTGCCTGTCAGGCCAGCAAGGAGGTGGTTCCACCTGGGCTCTGGGGAAGAAGGTTCAGAGCCTGTGGCCAAGAAGAGCCAGGGCGCAGGTAGCGCTTGCTCCACAGACTCTAGAAGCACCCCTCTCCCCCTTTCAGATTCTCCCAGATGCTCCAGGACAAGCCCCTGCGCACATCGTGGCAGCGGAAGATGAAGGAGCGACAGGAGAGGAAGCTGGCCAAGGACTTTGCCCGTCACCTGGAGGAGGAGAAGGAGAGGCGCCGCCAGGTGAGGGGCCAGCCAGGCTGAGGCTGGGGCTCGGAGGGCCGCGCTGGTGTGTGCTGGGACAGACCTGAGTTGTGGGCTTCCATGGGTGCCTGCGGGAGGCCGACTTGGTTAAGAAACATTCTTGAATCTGAAGGCCCCAGGGAGGAAGGGTGCCTGGCCAGAAACAGAAGTACAGTCTGGGGCCACGGGGCAGGGAGCCCAGGGGACCATCCAGGATAGTCTAGGCCTCTGAAAGAGCCCCAGGGACAGGGACAGGGACAGAGGGGAGGACCAGAAGCACACCTTGGGGAGAAGCCCAGGAGGAAGCCCTGAGTGGTAGGCGGTCAGTGAGATGGGGTCGAGGCCCCTTTCCTGGGACCTCCTCATTTGGGAAGGGCTTGCAGATTGGAAATCCACATCCCCAGTATGGCTGCTGTCTCTCCAAGAAGCAGCCCCCACACCAGCAAGAAACATGGCCCCCACGCCTTTCTTCCCCTTCTGTCCCCTGTCACTCATCCCAGAGCCAGGAAGCCCCTGTGAAGGGTCACAGCCTCACCCACATCTGCCAGGGACTTTTCAGGGCGGGGAAGAGGGCATTCGGCAGGCAGCATGCAGAGAAAGCAGGGTGGCGTTGGTAGGCACCTGCCCCCAGGGCAGGCAGGCAGTAGGGGGTCTCCTCCTCCACTCCTCTAATGACCACAGGGCTAGAGGAGGAGCGCTGAACGGGATTCAGACAACTCACCCCTAGCCTGTGGTCCCAGCCTGGCCACTGAGAAAAGGAGCGGGCCCGTCACTCAGTCACCTGTCACCCACTCTAAGTCACCCCAGCTCAGCTTACAGCTGACCTCCTGGGAACGGTGTGTGTGCCACCGTATGCTGAGGCCTTATCTCTCTTCCTGTGTGGCCCTGGCTCCCTCTTGGGCAAGACAGAGCTACCATCCTGCTTCTCACTGTCCACTGCAGAGGCTCCTGCCCAGCCCCCAGCCCAGACCTGCCCTGATCGCAGGAGCCCAAGGCTCACTTCTCCTTTCCCCCCAGGGGCCTGGGCCACCCCTGCTACTCCAGGTTGCCAAAGCCACCAGAAACCCCTAACCATGCAGCAGACTTGGAGCCAGTGTCCCCGTCCTGGCCCTACCAGGGGACACAGTCAGCATGACACAGTCTGAGAGTGCTGGATGTCCCCTCCCAAGACAGACTCCATCTAGTCTCACTGTGCCCAAGGAGCTGGGGCTGCTCCGAGCCCGGCATATACATTCCCTCCCTTATCTCTCAAAACTATCTTATGAGGTAGATCCTGTGGTCACTGTCACTTTAAAGATGGAGAAGCTGAGGCACAGACTTAGCCAAGGTCACCGGTTTAGGAAATAACAGGATCAAGATTCGAACCCAGGCCAGAGAGCTCCAGGGCGTCTTCCGTGCAGCGCAGCCCCGCCCAGCCCCACACCTGTGATGATCTCGGGGACCAGCCCTCACCCTAGCCCGGCTTTCTGCAGCAGCAGCACTTCAGGAGAAGAAGCGGAGACTGTCCAAGAGGGTGGGAATGGGGAAGGGCCAGCTCCCCTTTCTCTCTTGGCAGTTGATGAGAGTGGCACAAAGGGCCACTGTCTGCATGTGTGTGAATCTCCAGGTGGGCACCCCCGTGTCTCAGCCCACCCAGGCCTCCTGGCTCAGCCCCTGTCCTCAGCTGCCTGTCCCGTGCCCGCCTCCCAACATGTAGTCGGGAGCTTCCACGACAGCGGGCCCTGGCACGAGACCATGGCACAGGATAGCTCCTGTGGCCCTCCACCCACACCACCCACCTGGAGCCCGGCTTAGAGGGCCCTTCCCCCTCCTCCTGGGAATTCTGTCTGCTCCCACTCTTCTGGAGCCTGAGAGACCAGGGCCGCCTCTGTTCCCAAACTCAAATCCCCTTCCCCACAAATGTTCCAGGAGAAGAAACAGCGCCGGGCTGAGAACCTGAAACGCCGCCTGGAGAATGAGCGGAAGGCAGAGATTGTCCAAGTGGTGAGTGTTTCGTTTTCCCCCACCCTTCTGTCCCACTTGGGGGTGCAAACCAGGGCCTCGACCCCTGCTGCGTGTGTCCCCACTGTCACACTGCGATCCCAGGCCCTTGTGGGGTGGCCTTCCTCTCCCCTGGGAACTTGGACCAAGGCTGCAGCGACACTAATGCTCTCCCCTCACACCACGCCCAGATCCGAAATCCTGCGAAGCTCAAGCGGGCAAAGAAGAAGCAGCTGCGCTCCATTGAGAAGCGGGACACCCTGGCCCTGCTGCAGAAGCAGCCACCCCCGCGGCCGGCAGCCGAGATCTGAGCTCAGGACAGCCGAGGCCGTCCATGGCCAACCACCATGCCAGACACAGCACCTCCAGCCGCTGCTCAGATGCCTCTGCTGGCTCCGGCACTCCAGCCCCTTGGCCCCAAAACAGGGACCCCACCACGACCGGGGCTCCTGGGCCTTTGAAGGCTTGCAGACAGGTCTATGTGGGACACAAGCCCAGAGGGGGCCTGGGACCTGGCAGAGATGTGGACGAGAAGAGAATCAGCCCCTATTCCTCCTTCCTCCCCTTCTCCAAGTGCCTTCAAACCAAGAACAGTACATTCTTCTGGTTCCTCAGTGAGCTGGTGACTGACGGGTGGCTCCCCCAGTGGTGTGTGTCTTGTTTCAGTGTCCTGGGTCCATCCCAGGCCTGGAGGCTGGCAGCTGGGAATCCAGCTTCCCCTACACCTTCCCAAAGGCTGCTCTGGGCACCTCTGCACCCCGCTGGCTCTGTCCCCAGCAAGCTGAATCCGGCTCCCCATTCTCAACACTGAAAGATTAAAATGGCGAGGTCGCAGGGAACAGGGTTTTTCCCTAGCACCCCCTCTCCCAAACCAGATTCTGCAGAAGCCCCAGAGAATCTAACTCCTGTCCTTCTAGTCTACAGCACAAATATTTATTGAGTGCCTGTTGCGTACAGGCACAGTGGTAGGCGCCAGCAAATACATACAGTAGACCAAAGTCCCTGCCCTCGAGGTGCTTTCATTCTGATGGAGAGAAAACATAATAAACAAGCAAAATGTACCATGTGTCAGATGGGGGAAGTGCTGTGAGGGGGAAGGGATGGGAGGGAACATGGGCGAGCTGTCAAGACGGGCTGGCTGTGCAGCCAGCTGGGCACCTCACTGTTTCCTTTGCTGAACACCTACTGTGGGCCAGGCCTTCCATGACCCAGGCCTTTGGTGGCACAAGAAACACAGGACCAATATCCCCAGAGTTTCTCGTCTTCTTTCACTGACGTTTCATCCACCCTGCAACATTCATTGGCACCAACTCTGTCAGTCCTGGGCTGCAGAGCTACAACACAGTGGTCTCTGACCTCAAGTCCGTGGCAGGCAGAGGAATGAGATGTGGTGCAGTGGAAGTGCCAGGTCAGAGATGCAAGTTACCCCTCCTACCCACAAATGGGAAGTGGTAGCTGCCCAGCCCCGTGTGGGCTGGAGGCAGGGGCTGCACAGATCTTGGGATTACCACTGTCCAGGGGATCCCACAGAACAGCAGGCCTGCAGGGAATTCTAGTCAGGTTGGCTAAGAAATGACATGCTGTGGTCTCAGAGCTGCTGTGCCCATTCGAATTCTAAAGACCAAAGACCTTTAGTCATTTCGCCCGTTGGATTTGATTAGCCCTAGGTTTCCCGAGAGATTGACCCTGGCATCCCCTGCTTCTGCCTTGGAAGTACCTTGGGCAGTGATGGGTCACAAGGTAGCGTCTTAAGTCCCTCAAGTAGCTCAGAGGATGTCCTCGCTCACCGGAGGGTAATTGAGCATGTGATGCCACAGTAAACGTTGGCTAAATGCAGAGGGCAGGCTGGAACTGTGCTTCTCAAAGCTTTCCTCTCTCTTCTCCAAAAATACATAGCCCGTTTCAGGTAAAACCTCACCCCCACCCGCGCCCCATCATCTGTTAAAATCGAGCTCCAGGGAGACGCACCTGGAGTGCCCTTCTGACTCCACTGCCCTAGTCTGGGAAGTCATTATTATGAGTTTCACTTTGCGTTACTCCAGGCCTCTGGGAACCTGCGGCCCTGGCTTTCGCGGCCTGGGATCTTGTGAAGTGCAGACTCTGAGCACCGGCCGGGCCTCCTGAATCAGACTGCACTTAACAAGACCCCTCGGTGATTCACAGGCGCATCAAAGTTCAAGACGCACTGCTTTAATTCATTGTTTCTAAAAAAAAAAAAAAAAAAATTCAGAGTCTCCCAGGGCGCTTTAAAATAAGGACACCTGGGTCCCGCCCCTTGGACGTTTCGATCGCGGTTCAACTTGATACCCGGACTCCAGCCGCCGAGATCGAAACGTCCGAGAGGCGGGACCCAGGTGTCCTTACTTTAAAGCGCCCGGGGAGATGCTTTCGCGCGTGAGCGCTTCCCTGCCCTGCCCGGACCGGGTTCTAACTCGAGGCGTTGCTCAGCGCCCGGTCCCGGAGGCCCCTCTGCGGGGACGCTGTGCAGCCGCCCAGCAGCCAGCCGAGGAGGCGCGTCGGGCCTCGAGAGGCCTGGGGGTGGCTGTCGAGCGCGAGGGAGGAGGCTGAGCGAGCGGTGGAGGGCGTGCGGCGGCGGCGGCGGCTGTTGCCCGAGCCACCCAGCTCGCTGTCGTCCACCAGCACGCTCTCCAGCACCGCGCGCAGCGAGCGCCGCAACTTGCGCAGCATATCAGGGCAGGTAAGCACGTAGAGCACCGGGTTGGCCACGCTGTTGAAGAAGGCCAGGCTGGTGACAAAGGGCAGACCGCGCCACACGAGCTGCCGCAGCCCGGGGTCGGAGTGCGCCCGCGCCTCCAGCAGGCTGAACACGTGGTAGGGCCCCCAGCAGAGCGCGAAGGCCGCCACGACCGCCGCTACCAAGCGCACGAAGCGGCTGGGCCTCCGACGGCCGCGGTAGTGCAGCTGCCAGCTGACGGCCGCGTGGCTCAAGGCGATGATCACCAGCGGCACCAGGAAGGCCAGCAGGAACTTGCTGACGGCCAGGGCCGCCTGGCGCCAGTTGCACGTGGCGTCGCGGTCAGGCCCCGGGTTCAGGAGCAGCACGTTGTAGTAGCACATGATGCGCCCGTCCAGCCTCGAGATGGTGTCGCGGAACACGAAATAGGGCACCGTGTTGAGCAGCGCCAGCGCCCAGAGCACCAGGCAGACTTTGTGCGCCGCGGCCACGGTGCGGTGGTTCTGCGCCCACACCGGCCGCACCACCTGCAGGCAGCGGTCCAGGCTGATGGCGCTGAGCAGGAAGCCGCTGGCGAACATGTTGAGAAAGAAGATGGAGGAGTGTAGTTTGCAGAAGGTGGTGCCCAGCTCCCACGAGTGGCCCACTGCCAGGAAGTAGGTGAAGAAGGGCAGGGACGCAGACGCCAACAGGTCGGACAGCGCCAGGTGCAGCACCCAGGTGGTGATCACGGTCTGGCGCATGCGGCAGCCCACCACGAAGAGGATGAGTCCGTTCTCCACCAGGCCCAGGACCGAGGCCAGCCCGTGCAGCAGCACGGCCGCGTGGTCGATGTAGCGGATGCTGGTGTTGCTGTGGCTCTGGAGACGGCTCATCTGCTCCAGGATGGGGCAGAGCGGCTTCAGCGTGACGTTGGCCGACATCGTGGGGCTCTGCGGTGGAGGGAAGGAAGCGCCTAGGTTGACAGTGCAGGGGCCACGGGGGAACGAAGAGAGGGGCCTGGAGTGGGACCCTCCCCAGGAGATGCCAATGTAACCCACGAATATACTGGGCGGGGGGAGGGGAGATAACATCCCGGCATTGCTGTGCAACATTGGGCAGGTCATTCAACCTTCCTGAGCCTGTTTCTTCCTCTGTAACTTGGACGTCAGTCATCACAGCACCTAGCTCAGAGAATTACTGGGAGAATTAAGTGAGTTAATACATAAAAGCATTTAGCACACAGCAAGTGCTATATTAGTGTCATTGTGGTGATTATGAAGCAAATAGTCTAAGATCACACAGAGATAGAGGAACAAGGTTAGGCCACGCCAGTCCCAGAGCACTGGGTGGGGGTGGGGGGCAGTGAAGGAGGCCCCACATGTAGGGCAGGAGGGTTCTGCTGGCCTGGGGGCTGGAGGTGCTGCCCCTTCCCACCCACAGCACCACCAGACCTTGCCTCTCCACAGATCCTCCATGCAGCTTCCGCACGCAGTAGTGGCTGGTTAGATGTGTTGACCATGAACAGTGGGACCAGCCCCGTTCTCTGATTGTTGGAGAGGAAATAAGATAAGAGCCAGGAGAGGTGGGTAGGAGGAACTCTCACATGGGGCTCTGGAGGCCCAGTGGGGCCAAAATATCTCTCCCCTCTCGGGGGCAGCCACAGCAGCTCTCTCTGTGTCCCAGGAAACCCACCCCTGTTCATTCACTTACTCCCTCACGCACTTATCCAACAAATAAGACATGCATGCTCACACCCTCACTGAAAGCCTGAAAGACCATCAGATGTGAACCTGGTCACGATCGGTGAGAACTGAGGAAATTGCATGAGGCTCCATGCAGGAGGTAGAGGGCAGGTAGCAGGGGACGGGAACTCAGGTTGTCCTGGGCACTGCTGACACTCTGGGTACTGTGGTAGGTCCTTCACATAGGTGCTGTCTTTCTGGCTCTAGAAGGAAGGTGCTACTACTCCATCCCATTTTATAGATGAGAAAACTGAGCCTCAATGGGTTAAATAACTGGTCCAGAGCCACCCAGACAGCATAAATGTGGAGAAGCAAGTTTCATAGCCGCCTGTGTGCTTTCCTCTAGCCCTACTCCAAGGAAGAGAGGATGGAGGAGGAAGAAGAGAAGGACAGCAGGCGAGGCAAGCAATGGTCTTCAGTACTCATCTTTCTAGGGAAAACATTGTTAGCTAGGATGAGAAAACCCATTCCCTTCCAGAGACCACAGTCCTTTTATAGGGTGGGGTCCTGGGATATCAAACTAGAATTTTGCTGGCAGATGAGCTCCTTGGAGCTGGGGATCTGCAGATAGATGGAAGAGGAGCCTGTGCTTCCTGACTATGGGCACACTTCCTAAGCTTTGGAGTGTGCAGTGCAGTTACATTTGCAACAAACATATGAGACCCCATTTTTCAGAAGAAGAAACTGACGAAGTTCAGAGAAGCACAGCAATTCGCCCAGCGCTCCCCAGCTGCAGCGGTGGGGCCGGGACTTCACTCCCAGCAGGCAGCCAAGTGCCATCCCCTCTGCCCTGAAACATTCCCTGCAGGCCAGCTGCTGCTTATCCAAGTCCCATAGGGATGATCAGAGAGCACAGTCCTGCTACCCTTTGGAACCACCAGATCAGTCCTTCTGATTCTGTGGAGACAGCCCCCAGCGTCCCAGGATTGAGAGCCCAGCAGCTAAGGTCCAGCTTTGGCAGGTTAAAAAAAAAAAAAAAGGAGGGGGCGGTGGACAGAGTGCAAGCTTGTGGGAGTCCAAGACCTGGGTTTGAACCCCAGCTCCTCGGCTTCCTGGCTGCGTGAACTTGGGCCAGTCACCCTAAACCTGCTGCCATTGTCTTCCCACATAGACTGCTGGTGAATATTGACAGACAGCTGAGCAGTTTACCCTGGTACCTGGCATGGAGTTAATGCCTAAGAAAACTTAGTCCTTGCCTCCTCTGGGCATCAAGTCTCCTCCAATCTTTGGAAAACTCAACCTTCTGCCATCCTAGCTAGTAACAGCCCTCTCACCTAGTAAAACTTTGCCTTCTCCTGTGGGTCCAGAGAGGGTAGTAGGCTGCTCAGCCCCTGGGCCACTGCCTCCTTACCTGGGCACGGAGAGGGCACGGGATTCCAGCCCTGGTGGCCGTCAGCTCCTGACGGCAGCTAGACAAGAGGCAGCAGGCAGGCAGGGGCAGCAGAGGGAGGCTGAGAGAGGAAATAGCAGTCAGCCCCAGTGCTTGTGTGTTTAGGGGTGGGGTGGGGTAGGAGGAGGCGGGGACAGCTGGAGAGTGAGTTGTCACACGAGTGTTCAAATATCATCAATCTCCATCAATGCCAGCAGCCCCTGCTCCACCCACCCCCACTTCACGAAGGAGAACTGCAGAAACCCAGAGGGTGGTGCAAGTGCACGTGAAAATATCGATGTGTGCAAGACAGTGTGTGCCCGAGTGTGCGGAGGGGTGTGCCTTTGAGAGTGAGCAGTGTGTGGGGTAAGTGCGTGAGGAGAATGACTCATCCGTCTGTGCACTCTTCCTGGGCTGCCGTCTCCTGACACCATAATCCTCAGAGAAGAAACCCCTCCAGCTCTTCTAAGTTTCCCAGGCAGAGGCGGGGGCCTGTCCACGAGGGACCCGAGGGCTCTCTGGCCAGGCGAGTACAGTGGGGAAGTGAGGGCAGTAGGAAGGACGCCGGCCAAGAGGTCAGGCGCTCCTGTTTGCTGGTCCTGGGGGTTGTCATCTGTGAGCAGGAGCAGTAGCATCTGCTTTACAGGCTGTGGCAAGGGTGGGATGAGATGGATGACACCAAGCTCCCGGCACACAGTTAATGTTTATAAAAATCAGCTTCCTTCCCCTCTGAGGGAAAAATGAATATGGGCTCTAAGGCAAAGGTCATGTAGCTTTTACTTAAAACAGGCTCGATTTTGGGAGGCCGAGGCAGGCAGATCACTTGAGGTCAAGGAGTTCAAGACCAGCCTGGCCAACATGGCAAAACCCCAACTGGACTAAACATATAAAATTTAGCTGGGCATGGTGGCACACGCCTATAATCCCAGCTTCTTGGGAGGCTGAGGCACGAGAATCGCTTGCACCTGGGAGGTGGAGGTTGCAGTGAGCCAAGATCACGCCACTGCACTCCAGCCTGGGTGACAGAGTAAAAACTCTGTCTCAAAAAAAAAATTGAAATTTAAATTTTTAAAAAATGGCTCAAAGCCCTAGGATCAGAGAAGTTTGCATTTTATTGTTTCCTAACTCCTTACTCTCATTTGCTGATCAAGCTTCCTGGGGTCAGCATCGTCCCTTCGACCTCAGCATCTCAGCACCTAATAGATACTCATTAAAACACATTAAGAACTCAATATCCCTGTATCAAGGCAAAGGCACCTCCCGTGGGATGGACCGCACAAGCATCTTCCATTTAGACTGAGGCTTAATGCAGAGCCTGATGCACGATAAACTCCTGCTGAGAAACTCCCATCATTGAGTGGAAAGTGAAGAAAATGTTATGCCCTTGTGATGGGGACGATATATCTCGTAGCCCAATACAGCAGATCAGTAAGCACCTTAGTGATCCGCATCATTAGCAATAGGAAAAGGTCTCCTCTCCCCCAGGTCAGGGAAGGCTTGACTTCCTAAGACAAATGCCTGCAGCCCTCCAGAGAAAATAGGTGGATGATTCCTTTCCGCTTGAGGAACATGCCCTCTTTTCCAGCCACCCCTGACACCCAACCCACTGAACCACAGACGAGACCATGTGTTTCTTGTCCACACACAGACCGTGTCAGACTGTGGTTAAGCCACACTCCGGCTGCAGGCCTTAGTCCCTAAAACGCAGTCTCCTCCAAGGCTTGGAACTCAGCTTCAGAGCCAGGAAGAATGGAGGTCGGGTCCCTTGCTGGGACTTCGGGGCCAGTGTTTGGATGCCACTGCCACTCCCCAGCTATGAGACCTGGGGCAAGTGACTTCACAGCAGTAAAATATGAACTTTAAAAGGTGCTCCTTCTGCCAAGAAGAGCTCCAGTCCCAGCCCCAAGGTACAGGGGCTGGGGCCCAGATTTCTCTTTGGACTAAGAAAAAGAATCACCCCTTCCCCACTGCCCCACCACGCCCCACCCCGCAGACACATCTCAGCACCAGGGCATCAGGCTTGAGATAAGGCACAGCCCTTCCTCCTGGTCTCATCCCACCCTTGCCCCCTCCACTGGTGCCCTTGTGCAGTGAACATCCCACACAACCTCTCCTGGCAGCCCTGCTGAGATGCTTCTTTTCTGGCTAAAAAACCCTTACTCATCTGCCCTTCCTCAGCCCCTGTTTCCAGTCCTGTAATCACTGCTGTGGCTCATGTCCAGACCTCTCTGAAGAAAATTTATTACTAAATAAACAAAAAAAGTTACTAAGCTTAATGAAGTTAGCAAAACAAACCAAAAAAGTATTCCAGATGAGCAGGGCCCAAAGGCATTTTCTGAAGAAGGCAGTGATGTTCTCGGGCCTCTGGGATGCACTCCCAGTGGAAATGGCCTTCCCGCACGTATTCAGACAGCCTGAGTCCCACAGCCTTCACGATGGAGGACACCAAGGGCAGGAAGTCCGGGGGCCAGGATGCAGGCCTTCCCTCCGCCCCTGGGGTTCCAGGAACTGAGAGCCACTGCTGGGTCCTCGGAGAGGAGGGGAAGGGTCTTGTGAGTGAACAGCGGCAGTAGGGACCCTGGGCCAGGGCTCACTGGCTGGGAGCAGAGGACAGGAGCCTCCAACCGACCAGGTCACGCCTGCTCAGCCTGAGTCTAAGAATAAGAAAAGTGAATCGGCACCTTTGTGGCTATCTCCAGGTGTCAGGCCTGTGCTGGGGACACAGGAAATGCACCAAGACTGAATCCTTACTCTCATTTGCTGATCAAGCTTCCTGAGGTCACCACCATCCCTTCAATTTCAGCACCTAATAAATACTCATTAAAACATATTAAGAACTCACTATCCCTATATCAAGGCAAAGGCACCTCCCATAGGATGGATGGCACAAGCATCTTCCATTTAGACCTAGGCTTAATGCAGAGCTGATGCATAATAAACTTGCTGAGAGACTCCCATCAGGAGTGGGAAATGGGCCTTACAGAGCTCAGAATCCAGAGGAGGGTGACCGGGGCCTTGGACAAGGGCCCCAAATGCACAGACAAGGGATTTTCAACTCCAATCTGTATCCAAGTCACTTGCAGGGTTGTTAAAGCCCCAGTTGCTGGGCCCCGATCCCAGAGTGTCTGATCCAGTAGGTCTCAGTTGAGCCTGGGAATGTACATTTCTACCAAGTTCCCAGGGACACTGATGCTCCTGACCAGGGACTGTACTGAGGACTGAGCCACTAGAATGGAGAATGGTGGGGTCCTCGGGTCTGGGGGACTGCCGTCTCCACCCTGGTCACCAGCAGGGCCGTTTAGCTGAGGAACCTGCAGGACCACCTCCCCTATCTGAACCTGTGCCCTCATCTCCACCGTGAGGATTAAAGGAGATGATAAACCATGTGCTCAGCTCAGGGCTAGGCACAGCGTGAGGACACAGGTGCCAGCTGCCATCATTGTTATTTCTTGGGGTCTTCTTGTCTGCAAGGACGCTGATGGGAGAACATCAGTGATGGGAGGTTGAGCCTCCCTGGAGCGGTGAGAGATTAAGTGGGGAGAAGATAGCCCCAGCCTTGGGCCTTCTGATCTGAAGAGTGGGTTGGGCCGGGCTGGGCTGGGCTGACTGCCTGCAAAACCCTTCAGCCTGGCCTCTCTGAGAACTGGGGGAGAGGGCAGGGTCTGATCTTTATCCTGAGCCATGCCCTGCCTTATCCCATGCCTGTGTCCCCCAGGGCTGGGAGAACGATGCAGCCACATTCAGGCCCTAGTCCCTAAAGCACAATCTCCTCCAAGGCTTGGAACTTAACATCAGAGCCTGAAACAGCAGAAGTTGGGTCCCTCACTGCAACAGCACCACCTTCCACCGCAGAGGACACAAATCTGAGCCTGTCGCTTCCTGGCATGGGGACCTCTGCTGCGTCTCTGTTGCCCATGGGAGCTGTCCAGATTCCCAACCTAGCATTGACGGCCTTTCAGGATCCATCCACCAACCATCAGTCCCGATACCCCCTTCCTCATGTCCACAGCTACCCCACGCTTTCTTTCCCACCTCCATGCCTTGGCACGTGCTGCTGCTGCTGCTGCTGGGAATGCCTTTCCCTCCACTACGCATCCTGAAGGGCCCCTTCCTGAGACCATCAATGTCACTAGGTACTCAGAGGATACTTACAGCATCAATGTTTAACAAATACAGCCAAGGGAGCGAAGGAATGAAGAAGGGGCTGATGGCCCCCCAGGCACAGGGCCCAGCCCCAATGGGCTTTCTTCTCCCTCTGGCCCTACCTTAGGAAGAGGGTTTTAATGTTTCTTTCTGGCCACTTTAAAGAAGTCAGTGAAACAGGAAGTGAGAGGCCCGGCAGGAAGCAGGGTGAAGCCTGCCCTGGGATCCTCCAGCTCCTTGCTCAGAGGCCCTCGAGCTGCCCACACCCAGCAGAGGAGCAGCATGGCAGGGCCCCAAATGACACCTTGAGGAGGCCCAGGTTGAGTTCCCTGGTGCCACCATCACCCATGGGACTCCTCACATGGCCAACAAGCCCCTTGGTGATCTGTCCCACCCAAGCCTCCCCCAGCATTGCTGCTACTCCCAAGTGGCATCCTGTCATCAGCCAGCACCCACCACTGTCCCCTCCTGTTCTGGGTACACCAGGCTATTTCTGTGCCCTAGCTTATGCTGCTTGTTCTCTGCTCTGGAATGCCTTTTCTTCCCTTGGCCTCTCAGTGAACTCCTATTCATCCTTCAAAACCCTGGTTAGAGGTTGCCTCCTCTGGGAAGACTTTCCTCATTCTCTCAGACAGATCCACATGCTGTCCCTCCCTCCCATATCTCCACTTCACTTGACCTGCAGCCCCCTTGTCCTCCCTGGTAACTGTTTTTCACACAACTGTTCACCACCCTCATGAGCCACCTGAAGACACAGACTTATTCCTGCTTTATCTCCTCACCTCCAAAGCCAAGCAGAGAGCCTGACACACGAGAGGGATCCCAGCAAATATTTGCTGAACAGAATGAATTTCTAAAATTGGCTTCCATGTGCAGACCCCAAAGGACCCCCGTTCCTCAACATGACCCATTCTGGAACCTTTTTTTTTGAGACTGAGTCTTACTCTGTTGCACAGGCTGGAGTGCAATGGCACTGTCTTGACTCACTGCAACCTCCGCCTCCCTGGTTGAAGCAATTCTCCTGCCTCAGCCTCCCAAGTAGCTGGGACTACAGGCGTGCACCACCATGCCCGGCTAATTTTTGTATTTTTAGTAGGGATGGGCTTTCACCATATTGGCCAGGCTGGTCTTGAACTCCTGACCTCAGGTGATCCGCCCGCCTCAGCCTCCCAAAGTGCTGGTATTACAGGCCTGAGCCACCATGGCCGGCCCCATTCTGGAACCTTTCTTACCCACAGTCTGGTGCAGTTCTCCGTGGCTCTGTCTTCACCGGCAGTGGATACAAACTTGGGGATGAATAACGTTATATTCGGAAGGAAGACAAGAAGGCAGAGCAGACAGAGGCAGCCCTGGCCTGGGCTCGGGCCCACATGTGTGCCAGGCAATCCTCGCGGAAGGTGTACTTGTTTCCTCGGGCCGTCAGAACAAACTACCACAAACTTGGCAGCTTTAAACAACAGAGACTTATTCTCTCACACTCTGGAGGCCAGAGCCTGAAATCAGATTTCAGCACTTCCTCCAAAACCTCTAGAAAATAAGCCCTTCTTGGCCTCTCCAACTTCTGGTGGTTCTGGGCGTCCCTTGGCTTGGGGCTGCAGCACTGTGATCTCTACCTCCTCTTCACCCAGCCTCCCCCTCCCTGTTTCCACGTGTCTCTCACAGAGTACTGGGCAGTGGACTTAGGGCCCATCTGGGTCATCCAGGGTGCTCTCATCTTGAGATTCTTAAATCAATTACATCTGCAAAGCCCTCTCATCCAAATAAGGTCACATTCACGGATTCCAGGGGTTATATTGTGGACATGTGTATTGAGGGTCACTATTCAACACACTGAAAGCAGTAAGACCTGCCAGGTGCAGTGGCTGATGCCTGCAATCCCAGCACTTTGGGAGGCCAAGGCAGGCTGACCACTTGAGGTCAGGAGTTCAAGACCAGCCTGGCCAACATGGCAAAACCTCATCTCTAATAAAAATACAAAAATTAGCTGAGCATGATGGTACATGGCTGTAATCCCAGGTACTCAGGAGGCTGAGGCAGGAGAATCGCTTGAACCTGGGAGGTGGAGGTTGCAGTGAGCCGAGATTGCATCACTGCACTCCAGCCTGGATGACAGAGTGAGACTCCATCTCAAAAAAAAAAAAAAAAAAATTACAAGGCACTTACTATGTGCCAGCATAAGGCTGGGCTTTTCTCATGAATTAACTCATCAAATATTCATGCCCACCCTCTGAGTTAGGTACAACTATCCTCGTCACTCATCAAGGGGAAAACTGAGGCTCAGAGAGCGTAAGCGAGTCTACAATGCTGCTCAGCCAGGGAGCCGGGGAGCTGGAGTTCAGAGCCGTGTGGTCCAGCAGCTGAGCCCAGCTGTTCCCAGCTGATGAGATTCTCTGAGGTTCTCTGTTCCCTCATGCAGGGCCGCCTGTCTGGAGCTAAATGCGCTCCCACAGGCAGGCTGGGCGTGGTGACTCACGCCTGTAATCCCAGCACTTTGGGAGGCCGACGTGGGTGGCTCACCGGTCAGGAGATCAAGGCCATCCTGGCCAACATGGTGAAACCCCATCTCTACTAAAAATACAAAAAAATAAACAAACAAAATTAGCTGGGTGTGGCAGTGCGCGCCTGCAGTCCCAGCTACTTAGGAGGCTGAGGCAGGCAAATTGCTTGAACCCAGAAGGTGGAGGTTGCAGCAAGCCGAGATTGCACCACTGCACTCCGGCCTGGTGACAGAGCAAGACTCCGTCTCAAAAAAAAACAAAAACAGAATGTGCTCCCACTGGCTTCCTGGGAGCATCTCTGGAGCATAATCTGTACACACACATAGCTGGCGCTGCCCCTGGGTCACTGCAGGCCCCAGAGTGAGGCAGCCTGCTCCCTGCTGGTTTCCCGGCATGCCTGGATCCCCTGAAAGGGGATCTCGTCTTTCCAGCCTAGAGAGGGTCCATCCTCCTCTGGCACCTCCCTGTGTCCCTGGGCTCTATCTACGGAGGAGACAGGGCAAGGACCTGACACTTAATCTCACAGCACCCACTTAGGTTGACTGTATTCTTGGTCCCATTTTACAGTTTAAGAAACTAAAGTTTCATTTAATTTTTTTTTTGTAGGTTAAAAACAGAAAGAAAGAAATGAACAAACAGGTTTACAAAGAGGCCAAGTGGCCGGGTGTGGTGGCCCATGCCTGTAATCCCAGCACTTTGGGAGGCGAGGCAGGCAGATCACTTGGGCCCAGGAGTTTGAGACCAGTCTGGGTAATATAGCAAGACCCCATCTCTAAAAAATAAAAAAAAACAGAAGCCAAGTAGATAAAGCCAAGATTCCAAGTCACCTCCATCTGACCCTCTCTCCTCATCAGTAAAAATAATCGTGGTAGTAATGGCTGTCATGTTCAAAGGATGACCACGTGCAGACCCTGTTCTGCCTGCTTCACATGGATTATCTCATTAACTCCTCAGAGCAATCCTGCAATTTAGGTGCTGTTAAAACCCCATTTTATAGATGAGGAAGGCAAGTCACACAGCAGGGAAGAGACTTTCCCAAGGTCTCGAGTGGGTGAGCAGAGGAGCTGGGAATCGTCCCAGGCCGACGAGCCTTGGTGTCTGTGAGTCCTTGCAAGGACGTAGAGTCGTAACTGAGGGTTCGGAGCGTACGCTCTCTCTCTCTCAAACACAGTCTGGCACCCTTTTCCCAAAGCTGTTCTGCCCTTGGCCCTGAGGAAGCGCCCCTTCTCTTTCCCTGCCCACTTCCAGCACTTGGGAGCTGCGCTCTCCCCATGGGTCCATGGCTGGTGGGGAAACACCTCTCCATGTCTTATCTAATTGCATCCCCACCATAATCATTCTTATCCTTACTCCAGGTGGAGGAAAAAAGCAAGTAAGTGAGTCCGGGCGCGGCGCGGTGGCTCACGCCTGTAATCCTAGCACTTTGGGAGGCTGAGGCAGGTGGATCATGAGGTCAAGAGATCGAGACCATCCTGGCCAACACAGTGAAATCCTGTCTCTGCTAAAAATACAAAAAAAAATTAGCCAGGCGTGGTAGCATGCGCCTGTGGTCCCAGCTACTCGGGAGGCTGAGGTGGAAGAATCACTTGAACCCAGGAGGCAGAGGTTGCAGTGAGCCGAGATTGCGCCACTGCGCTCCAACCTGGTGACAGAGCAAGACTCCATCTCAAAAAAAAAAAAAAAAAAAAAGCAGGTAAGTGACTTTCCAGGGCCCCCGTGCTCATGAACAGTGAGCACCAGGCCAAATCCAGGCCTCTCAACCACTCCAGCTGATGCTCTCTCTGGTCCCTAAAAGCCCCATTAGGGAAAGCTCTCTGTTACCATAGAAAGCAAATTAATGCAAAAGGAAGAGTGGGGTTAGAGAGCCACCGCCCACTTGGCAACCACCACACTCGCCAGTGAACATCTGAAGAGGAGCAGGATAATGACAAAGTCTCAGAGCATCTCCTTATAACAATCCTCATGAATTACGAAGAGACACATCATTACTTTCCAGGAGAAACCTCGCAGCCACCTCCTTAACCAAGCGGTCGGTTACATCAGCAGTAACAGGGGGAGCCAGTGGGCTGTGCCCAGATAGGATGCACTGAGAAGGACACAACATCACTTCCACGGTACTCCTGCCTGTACAGGCTGAATAGTGTCCTCCCAAAATTAATATGCTAAAGCCCTAACTCCCTGCCCCCTTCCCTCAGAGCGTGACTGTGTTTGGAGCTAGAGCTTTTAAAGATGTGATTTAAGATTGAGGCCCTTAAGGTGGCCCTAATCCCATCTGAGTGGTGTCCTTAGAAGGAGAGGAAATTTGCTTTCGTTTTTAAGATAGAGCCTCACCCTTTCTCTCGGCTGGAGTGCAATCGTACTGTCTCTGCTCACTGCAACCTCCGCCTCCCAGGTTCCAGCGTTCCTCCCAAGTAGCTGGGATGAGAGGTGTGTGCCACCACGCCCAGCTAATTTTTGTATTTTTAGTAGAGACCGGGTTTCACCATGTTGCCCAGGCTGGCCTCAAACTCCTGACCTCAAGTGATCTACTCGCCTCGGCCTCCCAAAGTGTTGGGATTACAGGCGTGAGTCACTGCACCCGGCAAAGGAAGAGGAAATTTGAACATTCAAAGAGGCACCAAGGATGCGCCAGCCCAGAGGAAAGACCATGTGAGGACCCAGTGAGAAGACAGTCATCTGCAGGCCAAGGAGAGGCCTCCGGAGCAACCAGACCTGCTGCCATTCTTACCTAGAACATCCAGTCTCCAGAACCGTGAGGAAATCAAAGTCTGTTACGTAAGCCCCTCAGTCTGCATTTTGTTACAGCAGCCGAACTAATACACTAAATCCAATGCAATCAGGAGAAAACACCAGACAAACCCAAACTGAGGGACATCCTGCAAAGTCATCAGGCTGTACTCAAAAATGTCAAGGGTATGAAAGACGCAAGAAGATAGAAGGGCGGTCCCAGATCGGAGGAGGCCGAGAGGCACACCAGCGAGACTCTGATGCTGCCTTGGATCCTGCACACTCGCAAAACCACTGTACTCCTTTGCCATGAAAGGCATGGTGAGGACAGGTGGGGAGGTTGAATAACTGATAGAGCAGGAGCACTGCCATGTGGGACAAACACCTCGCTTCAAATTCCAGCTCTCTGTCTAGCCTCCTGCTCAAGGAAATCACTTCTCTTCTAACTACAAGCACCCAGAAAGGGCAGACAAGAAAAGACAGATAAGACAGCTCCGGCACAGAGGGAGGTGGGGGGAAAGTCTCTCGGGGAACTGCCAAACTTCACCCTCATACAACGGGCCCCAGGAAAACAGTGGACCTTAATAAGCACATTCCTGGCGGGGCAGAGTGACTCACGCCTGTAATGCCAGCACTTTGGGAGGCCAAGGAGGATGGATCACTTGAGGTCAGGAAATCGAGACCAGCCTGGCCAATATGGTGAAACCCTGTCTCTACAAAAATACAAAAGAATTAGCTGAGCATGCTGGTACACACCTGAAATCCCAGCTACTTGGGAGGCTGAGGCAGGAGAACTGCTTGTACCTCGTAGGTGGAGGTTGCAGTGAGCCGAGATCGCGCTACTGCACTCCAGCCTGGGTG